>NC_137193.1:8906432-9021432 GCF_960531495.2 Zeus faber | reverse complement strand
CGCTGCTCTTTTCAACATAAGGTAAGTCACAAACATGGACACCAGTAAACTTTCTCTCTGATTTTTCGGTTCCATTTTTTTGTTTTGATTTACATTCAAGCTTCTATTTTTTTTACGTAGCTTTTCTTGACAACTCCGGTTACATCTCTCGTAGGTTTTCTTTTCTCGCTCTCGCTCTCTCTCTCTCTCTCTCTCTCTCTCTCTCTCTCTCTCTCGGCCGTCCCATCGTTCTCTTCCACAGTCCTCGCTTTTAATTGGTCAAGGCAGCGGCTCTGTCGCTGGGCATTTGTCTGAGATAATGTCGTGGCTGTTATCTGTTATATTGTTTGATTTTTTTTTTTGTCTCCGGTGTTCTTTTCCTTTTTTGCGTTTTCGTGTCTGTGTCTTCGGTGGAGATAATGCTGCTAATCGCCGGTGGTGGGCAACGAATGGTTGTGTCACCGAAGTTGTTCTCCTGGAATGTTCGCTGTGTATTGTTTTCATGTCTTTGTTGTTGTTGTTTTCAAGAGATAGACCCGGAAAATATATTTTTGTTCCCTCACATCTACTCTGTAAAAAGCAAGACAAACCTAGCTAGTTGCCTTGTGTTGCCAGTAAATCTGCTCAATTCAGACAGTGTGCACTCACTGCACTGAAAGGGGACCTGTTATTCGGCTTTTCTACAAGTAAATATAGGTTTCCCAAGTCCCAAAAACATGTTTCTGAAGTTTTTTTGCTGAAAAAAACACTCAGATTATGCATTCTAGCCATTCCAACATGCCTCTAACCCATCCTGGGGTGGCGTCACCCTCCTGAGGCTCTCAGTTTGGTGAGCCAATGGGGTTTGATTAAGCGATTGTTTCAACCACACCTCTGAGACCCGGGGCTCTGTCTCAGGCCGGACGGAGCCTCTTCCAAAACTCTGCATCGATTTTTTATTTTTTTATTTTATTTTATTTTTTTTAAACTTTTTTTAATTGAATGAGCATAAAGCTGTCCTTCCAGCTGCTCAGCTGGATAATAGAAATACAGCGCACGGAGTGGCACATGGACATCGCTTATTCACTTGCACATGAAACACTGCATATATATTTTTTCTAATGTTAATTTTCGGATTTTAACAACTTCTTTTTTTTTTTTTACAATTCGAATAGCATTCTACTATCGAACATCATTTGATAGCCCAAACATATACACACAAGCACACATGTGCACACACACATAAATACATCGGAAGCCGCCAGAAGCGAAGGGAGGTGGGGGGCCGGGGCCATCCCTGGTATCTGATTGGCCCCCCTATACTATTTCTAATTACAAAATATTCCTACAATGGTTGATGAAAGCTAAAAACTTGCACTGTGTTGTTTAGAGAAGTCTGTGACAGGTAAACAGGTGTCTGGGTTTAACCAATGGCGAGTGAACACAGCGAGTGAGCGTGTGCGTCACTGGATGTCCCGCCTTCTCCGTCTCTGAGTCAATTACTGCGCACATAAGAAGAATTATTATGTATTTTGTCCTTTATTTACAACTTTTTAAAAGTGTGCTGATGAAAAAGTACATGATAGCACCATTCATGGATTATTACGACATCGTCTAATGAATCCATAATGCGCCATGGTAGCGTCTACTACCATGGCCATATATACATAAGGTAAGGCATATCCATCGTTAGACTGCTCGAAGAACTGCTTTTTAGGAGCATTTTTGACATCTTTGCCGATTGTGTTTGAGTGCAAAGTTTCCGTGAATGAAAGTTTACATCTTCAATTTTATACTATAAAATGTAAAAGAACAGACAATACTGAGAGTGCCATAATGATAAATAAATGAATAAAAGAATAAATACATGAATGTAGAACTATAAATGGGAATAACATATTAAATAAAATAATAATTAATGTAGAAATATAAAGAGGAATAAAATAATATCAGGCATTTCAGAAAGTGTACATTAGATTATATAACACAATATAAATTCAGAATACATGGGATAGTATACAAACAGAACAATAACAGAAGAGCTGGGGGTATATCACGCTAGACAAAAATATTATAAAACATACAGATATTAAGTGTTTTGATAGTCTTTCTGTCAGTCAAATTAGAAAGTAGTTCAAATATTGCTCAACTCTCAAATATATTTTTATTTATTGCTAAACTTACATTTATGAATGGAGAATTTGGCCAACATCATTATCAGATTTTTTATTAAATAAATATTTGTCTTCTTTTCTTGGGGCATTGAAGAAACCAAACACCACATTTCCCATAATAATTAAAAATCTTTAAAAATACGATTTATGACAAATCTGCAAAGGTCTCGCCATCATTTCTTGGTGTGAGAACATTGCCAAAACAGGTGTAAAACTGTTTCTGGATATCCGTCATAGAAAGAGCAGTTTATGTTTCTGTCTCTTTTAAATTTAGTCTCTTTTTGTATTTATGAATATTTTCCAAGGACACCTCCTTAACCGTAATCACGAGTAGGTTTTTATGAAGACGCATCCAAACTTTCTTCCAGTGTATATAATTTACAAACTGATTCCAGTCTGCCCTGACACATGGAATAGGGGGTAGGGGATGGTAGCTCAGGAGGTAGAGCTGGTAGTCTAGTAATCTAAAGGTTGCTGGTTTGATCCCAGGCTCCTCCTGCTAGCATACTGTAGTGTCCTTGAGCAAGACACTTAACCCCTAATTGCTCCTGATGGCTGCGTCCATTGGTGTTTGAATAATTGTAAGTCGCTCTGGATAAAAGCGTCTGCTAAATGTAATGTAATGTAATGTAATGGAATAGAGACAACATCTCTTTGAAATTGGGCAGGTACGGCTCTGTTATCATTTTGGGGATGTAGTGAGAAACAGATTTCTCCTGCCGGGGCGTCAGCTGGGTTGGGGAAAGATACACATCTCGATGCAGGCCTAAGCAAATTCCTTAGGGGCCACTGGGAAATGATAGGTAGATAAAAATGTTCTGTAAGTGAACGGTAGCCCCTCCCCACTGAACAACTGACTCACCAGCAGAACCTAATTGTGAACCCATCTCTCAAAGAAAAGTGATTTATTCTTAATAAAAATGTCTCTACTGCTCCAGATAACCTGCGTATACCTGTGTGGTGAGAAGTTGTGCTTATATATCAAAGACGGGGTTAGAAGGACCCGCTTATGGGATACACATACTTTTGCAGGGAGTCTGTCTACATTCATAATTACAACTTCAAATAAAGCTTAGGCCACCAAAACGAGAGAAAATGTAATGCGGGAATAAAATTTCAGATTGAAACAGGATTTTTTTTGGAAATGTTTAGCCCAGTTCATCATAAAGGTATCATTTAGAGTGCTTTAATCCGGGAAATTAAGCCCTCCAGACTCATAATTGCTTATAATAAGACATTTTTTTATATTTTTTTATATATAAAGTGTACGATTTTTCCAGTAAATGTTAAAGAGCTTTACTTAATTTTACTGTCAAGCTGTAAAGAAAGAGCTGCATGTGTGAGTCGAGAAGTTCCCTCCGCCTTAATAACTAAGACTCTTCCTTTCAATGGAACGTCTCGTAGCAACCGCAGATCCAATTTCTTTTGAATTGTTTGAATAATAGTGGGAAAGTTTAAAGAGCATTTTGAATTTTCCGTCTTTAGAAATAGAAAGCCCCGAATGCGTGACATCTTCCCCTCCCTGGGTTATCGCCGGTAATGCATACATCACATTCTTTAACAGCTGACAGTTCACGTTTATTTATATTCAAGCACGGACCCCGAGCCCGAGAAAAGTCATTGATTATATGAAGGGCAGCAGGTGTCTGACTTGCATCTTTTAAAAATAAGTGTGGTATCATCAGCCAGCCGACTCATAATGATATCCCTAGCAGCTATGGAGGTTCCTTGTACATCCTGGCTAGTGCGATCCTGACGAATGCCATGTGTCAGATCAATCAAGGGGTCGTGCCACGCTTCGTTCGGGTGGAGCTCTCTCCATCAGCGTACAACGTTTTAATGGCCTCATAGAAAAAAAAAATTGCAGAGCCAAATTTTTCCAGGGTGCGGAAGAAGGAATCTTTTAGGAATCTAGCAAGAGGATAAAACTACCTTCAGGTACCAGATCAGAACAGTTGAGTACGTCCAAGACAAGTCTCATATCATTGGAAATAGGAAGTCTATCAATAGTCTCATCAATAACCGTGTCCAGGGCCGCTTTCATTCACTTTGGCAAGCAGAGCGATCATTTTAACAACGATTATTGAGCGGACGGAAAGGTCTCCAATTATCAATGAGGAGCACATCTTTTTCGGGGCTTGGGAGTCAGTGTAATCAGACCTTGAGCGAGGCTCAGGGAAGATTCGTAAAGCTCAGTAGTTATGCCGTCAGCGCCGGGAGGTGTATTGTTCTCGAGTAGGTTGATAGAGTAAACAAACCTCCTCTACGCCAAGAGTGTAGAGGAGGAGAGTCACAGGGATCTTTATCAATTTTGTCAATGTCGATTTCAAATGCTTTGGAAATAAAGCTGTGGCCCCTTCATTGTATTTTTAGCTGTACAAGTCATTATGGAAGTCACGGCAGAAATGTGAGATGAGCTCGGCATTATCAGCGATGGCATCAATATTCAACCGGTGAATTAAGTTACTTTTTGGAAGGGTGTTTTTCAAGCCGAAAAAAAAAGTATGCCGAGTTTTGTTCTCCCTCCTCACTTCCCTGGCTCTCATAAAGGCCCCTCTGCCTCGTGCCGATAGAAGCCGTCTCATTTATTCTGAAGTTCTTACTGATTTTGCCCGTCCTCCGCTGAGACGTCGTCAGGGGGCTTTTGATAAAATGATGTCATTTTTAGTAATCACCTCCTCTTTCTCAGCTCTCAGAGACTTGGCAACAAAGCTCCCACTGCTTCTCAAAAAACGTACTCGTCTCAAACTTAAAGAGCTCCCGGTTAGTGCTGCAGGACTTCTCCGTCAGAACCGAGTAATACATTTATTGATCTCCACTTTAACTACATCATGTTCCAATAAGGAGTTATTTTGTTCCAGGAGGAAGATCTAAGTGTTTTATCAGGTGCAGATAATTGGATGTTAATATTAATCGCTGATTGGTCGGTAAGGGGTGTGCTAAGGTAATTTATTGTAATATGGTCTTAATCAAAGGAATTGGGTATTAACCAGGAATCAATGCAACACTGCCTGGATCCTGCCCTGTGGCTCTGAGCGAAGGATCCATCATGAGGAAATCTCTCGCTCCGCACATCAACGATAGCAACCCTCCCCATAAATGTTTTTCAAGCTTATGTTAAAAAAGAGGAGGGCTGCCCCGGAGGCTGTCTGTCAACTGCATTATCTAGAATTATTTTAAAATCCCCACCGATTAAAAGAAAATAATTTGGGTATTTGGAAAGCCAAAGGAGAATTATATTTTCTAAGCATTCAAGTAAATGATCATTCTCAGGTTAAGTATTATATCTATATCTGTTAATAGTAATAATAGTAATATTATACCGTATTACGAGACAGATATTGTCCTCAAGAGTCACAATCTGAATGTAAGACTTCTCCATTGAAAGTATTCTCAACTGTTGTGACTCCAGTAGAGCGCTCAGAGCCATGTTTCCGTCTTGGAATTATGAGATGGCGGGCCATTCATTTTCCGCAGCACGTGGATATCACCAGACATCACCTGCTTGGTCTGCAGTGTCGGACCAAAACAAGTTGACTGACGGTTTGTTCTTGTCAGGAAAAGCAAAAATAAATACAGAAATAAATGCGGGAATAAAATAATAAATAAGTGTTAAAATATATATATATACTGTATGTGAATAAATAAAATGATAAATCAATTCATTTTTAAAAAATATATGGAAATATATGAAGACATATGGAAATAAATATAAACATGAATAGTTTTTTTTATTCCTCTTTATATTTCCACATTAATAAATGTATTTTATTTATTTATTATTGTATTCATCTTTATATTTCCACATTAATTAGTTTATTATTTTATTAATTATTTAATTCATCTTTATATTTCCACATTTATTTATTTATTCTTCATTTATTTATCATTGTGGCACTCTCAGTATTCCATACACTTGCAACCGCTATCTGCCCGGTCTCAAGGTACGATTCACAAGATGTTGCGCTAATGATATCACATCGCAAACACAAGTGTGGTTGCCAGAAGTGTTGCAGCTGAGTGCAATTTTCCCTTGAATGGCATCTAATTGCAATTATCCGAATGGCAAAGTATAAATGGTGGCTTTGTGCCAAGACCACAGTAGGCAGGACCATGGCATAGAGCGAAGAAGTGAAATTTTCAGTACCGAGGCGTTCCTCAAAACATGAGGCTAGGAATTAAAAAAATTACAGAGAGGAGCCGTATTTGGGATTTGATATACAGTACAAGGCTGTCAGTGCTGTTGGTGTTTTTTCAAACACACACCTTCTGAGTGAAGACGGCGTGATTTGAAACAGAGGACAAAAGACAAAACACCACACGTCACACCATGCCTCACAAGCTTCTCAAACGGGACACCCCTTCTAAACGGGACCCCCCTTCTAAATGCGCTTCAGTAACCACCAACTCTCTGAAGACTAATAATTTCACTGCATGTAGCTATTAGCGCTGGTGTTTATGAATTGGGGGTTGGGCGTGGGGTTAACAACCTCACCCCGTAAAAAAAAGCATGTTACGGACAAACGAGAAGAAGCCATTCTGGTAAGGAGCAAATGGTGGAGGCTCGTCACCCAATGTTCCAGAAGGAACGGGAGGAACTAACTACTAACTACTTATGAATTGGGCTTTTTTTGCAATGGGGCATTTGCATAGAAAGGGGCCAATTTTGCAGTAAATGTATGCATGTTACCTAAGTGAAATACATGCAAATAGAACCAGCACACCGAGACACTATTTGAACAGCAGCGCAGTTACAGTAGGGGTGGGTTTCACCCTTTGCAGGTGCTTTGAGAATTACACCGTTTATTTTTGTCTTATTTGTGCGAAGTTTGGCGGCCGCAAAAGCTGTGCAATCCTTTTTTGAATTTGCCCCTGAGAGCGGTGTGTTTGCACAGGCCAAATGGGCGAAAGTCTCAGGGGGGACTAATGCCACAGCGATTGAGGTGATTAGTGGCAGAAATTTGCTGTGACGTTCTGATTTGATATTATAATCACAAATGTGGATTCAAAAAAAAAAAAGAATCCCAAGTCAGGTACTCCTCACTTAACGACCGAATTCCGTTACTACGACCTGCCCCCCTTACCGTCAATTGAGTCTTAAGAGATTGAGAATGCTAGTGTAGTGAATACCGACTGCGGGAACGAGACTGAGACTGAGAAATGAAGTCAACACGGTCAGTTAAAACCTAGACTTGGGGATCCTTTCTATTGGTTGTGTGTGAACTCCAACCTTAACTCCAATGTGCAGTTACAGTTGTCATCATAAATAGCATTAATTTCATTTGTTCAGTAGTGCTTTACCAAGGGACTGGGGGGAAGATGGCGGGCGGTATCAACGACACGCCCAGGCACCCGCCTCTCCAAAAACAATCTCTACCCTGGTCCTCTTCCCTCCTCCGCCCCCACACGTCTCCTGCTTGTGTTTGCAATTACCTTTTTATCAGCTAAACGGGCTAATATATCTTGTCACGCCCCAGTGGACGCTTAATCCCAAAATAATATTATTCACACCTCTATTGCGAAAGGGCCGGGTCGGTCTAAGTGGTTCCATCGGCACGCCTGGGTGATTCATTAAACCCGGGGGGTGGAGTAGGGCAGGGTGGTGGTGTCGGCATCACTCTGGGACTGAGGTTTGGCGGGGGGATTTGAGGCG
The DNA here is from genome assembly GCF_960531495.2 of Zeus faber. Lineage (NCBI taxonomy): Eukaryota > Metazoa > Chordata > Actinopteri > Zeiformes > Zeidae > Zeus > Zeus faber. The sequence goes on along the minus strand of NC_137193.1, from coordinate 9,013,647 downwards.
GAGTTATTGAAGTGAGAAACCTCGAGTGGGCCCCCTTATCCCTCCACACACAAACACACACTTCCATTTCCCCACGGCAGCGATCGATGAGCTGCTCTGCTGCAGGGCTCCGCACTGAAACTCAACCACTAAGTCCCTCTGCTGCAGCGGACTCGCTGTCAATAGCTATAAACCAACATACTAGAATGATAGTTGGGTCTTTAAGGTATTTAAAGCATCCAGTTTAGAGTTACCACGGTTAACCCCAATTTCCCTCTGAGGTGCTTAAATCAGTAAAAAGAGAAGTCAATTATTATAATTAATAGTATAATACTGGGGTGTCAACTTTCCTGGGGGGCCGCAGTTAATGGCCAAATAGTACGCCTAAAAATGGACTGATAATGTCGAATCAAACAATTAAGTCACAATAAGGCTACTACTGTATTTTTTTTTAAATGAAATTTTATATATATAATTAAAATAAATCCCTGTGTATATTAAGTATCTTTAAAAATGCACAATGACCAACAAACTCATTCCCCACTATATGCATGAAAGAAACACATCAAGTGAGCAGGATCAAGAAACCAACAGTGACATCATATATTATACAAATTTTAATATTCCTAAAAGTAGTAAACGCATTCAGCATTTTAAAAATGTAATCAACACAGAAACACATCGAAGGCAAGCAACTTTTGCCAGTGATTAATAAAACAAGTTAGTTTAACAAACGTGACTTACCCTCATACATGTTTAGTCGCGGGATGTTTCATATCGATGGGGGGGTTGTCTCCTGTCTTTGGCCACCCTTGAATGGTGTTAGAATATAATATGATATATGATAATATATTAAAGGAGCTATAGACAACTTTTTTGCTTTAACTTATTTTGAAGTCAACGTTGATTGCACAGTGTAATAGCTGTAGCATAATGACACCATGGCTGTTTAGATTGCTTTCCCCTAAGCCTCCAAATCACCATGCATTCAGACTACCACCTGGTACGAACTCCTGGGAAAATGATTTACCAATGCACAACCATGAGCGGATATGGCGGACGGTGGAGCGTTCTACTCCAGGTAGATTATAAACCCTTGAATATTAAAACGACTCATTGAAATCATTGGAGAACTGTGAACGTTATCGTGCTTTTTATCCAGAAAAACTGCAGCTCCTCTGTTTACTTGTATTTGTTTACAGTCCAGTCTTGCCCGTTCCAATATGGCGGCGATGTCACCGTATCACAGCGACGAGCTGAAGCGGTCAATGTGGGTCTATATATGTCTATAACTGTGTGACCAAAATAATTAAAATTACACTAAGATTGTGACAATTTCTATTCACAAGAGGTAAAGTGAACACAGTGAACACGCTTCCTTCTTCTCTCTTATTTCCAGAGGGGTGTTGATCATTTACACAGACCACTGCGAGCGATCGTAAAGCCATCCTGTTGTCTCTGTAGCAGTGGCGCAAAGGTTGTCTATTGCCCCTTTAGTGTGTGTGTGTGTGTGTGTGTGTGTGTGTGTGTGTGTGTGTGTGTGTGTGTGTGTGTGTGTGTGTGTGTGTGTGTGTGTGTCTGTGTGTGTGTGTGTGTGTGTGTCTGTGTGTGTGTGTGTGTGTTTCTCACAGGCACACCTATGTGATCCCAGCCTTCACCTGGATTCTGGCTCTTGCCGTCTTATTGGCCCAGTTCATCATCCAGCCCCTCACATCGCTGCTTACCCTGCTGAAAGGAATCCTGCTCATTGTAACGGTAACTCTGGTTTAAATTCTACCCTTTTTTTAATGGATCCTTTATTTCATCTTGCTTGAGTGTCTGTTGTTGCATGAGTAATTTAATCGTGGCGAGGTATCCTCCGGCGTCAGCTGTGTGTCTGTATTTAACAGCGATGGATGAAAGTTCTGGCCAAAATAGGATGTGGCTGGTTGGTCTTTGTTGAATGCACCCCAAAGAAAACATGGCATGCTGTTTGCTTCTTATTGGACAAGTCCATAACAATATTCGCCAGTGGAAACGATCAGTGTTAACGTGGAATTTGATGTGCGGGCATTTAATTTATTTTCAATTAAATACAAAGAAATGCTGTCCACTCTTTGAATTATGTAGAGGAAAGTGTGTGTGCGTGCGTGCGAGCGACGTGAGGAAGGAATGCCTCCCCAAACAATAATAACCCGTGTGTGGTGATTGACGTTGTGGCATAACTGTATTTGAATGCAAATAAAGCAAGATACTTTTGAGAAAACTAATAAAAAAAGACAAGTTATTAAAGTGGCACCTGGGTGAGGCTCGTCGAGGGCAGAAAATTAAGATGGAGGGGAGAGGTGGCAGGGCGCAGCGGTTTGTCAAAAAAAGGAAGATAGGGAAATTGATAAAGGCTGAACGGGATGGAGAGAGGGAGGGAGGGAGGGAGAAAAAGAGGAAATGAAGAAGTAAGAACAGATAGAGATATTGAGAAATATGGCATCTGACTTTTTATTGCCTTCCCAAGACCCCAGAGAAGAAATTGAGAAGATATTATGTGCGTATTGAAGGAGTGGAGTTAAGGAGTTATTTTGTTCCAGGAGGAAGATCTAAGTGTTTTATCAGGTGCAGATAATTGGATGTTAATATGAATCGCTGATTGGTCGGTAAGGGGTGTGCTAAGGTAATTTATTGTAATATGGTCTTCATCAAAGGAATTGGGTATTAACCAGGAATCAATGCAACACTGCCTGGATCCTGCCCTGTGGCTCTGAGTGAAGGATCCATCATGAGGAAATCTCTCGCTGACCCCAGAGAAGAAATTGAGAAGATATTATGTGCGTAATGAGCCTCTTCCTAATATTCATTCACAATACTGTACGGGCGCCATTCCTGAAGTCGGAGAGACTTTAAAATGTTTAATGGAGACGCGGTGGGCAACACACGTCGTCAGCCATCGTACTAGATTCCTGATGAACGTGCAAATTCGCAAGTTGAGGTCCTGATGTCAGCGTTTTCAAGAAGCTCCGTTTTACTCATCCACACGAATACAGGGAAAACAGAGGTTCGAAAAATCTCCGCCCTGAAAGGTATTTTCCAAAAGCTTAGTTTACAGTGACCTAAGATGTGCGGACGGGAGGCCAAAACGCAGAGAGGATACTATGTTTTCAGAAATATCAATATATACGTAGGTACAGGGCCTTAGACATAACAACTAGGAAAGATAGGATCTGTCTACAGTCCATGCCTTATTGGGGTCTTATTTATGCCTTATCACTTTTAAGGTGCTCTATGGCCATTTTCAGGGTGGCATCAAATCACAAAAAATTTTAATCTCCTCCTTTCTATTCTAGTTCTCTTGCGAGTTGCTAAGGACTTTTACACTGTTTGGCGAGATCTAGGAGTGGTTTAATTATCTCTCTTGATAGCTCTAATACCATCTGCAATGGGACAGAGAGGAATGTTTTATGGATTTTAGGTGAGGACATCTGTGGAGCACTGCTGGCTCTGGGGACTAAATGATCACGCAAGTCTGTTTATTTTTCATTTAGCAGAGATTTCAGGGGAGCTTTTAGTGTTTTACTTATTTTCCTCTGCTGGGCATTCCAAGATGGATTTGTCTTGCATCACTAACTGGATAGCTAAAGATTTGTCAGCTGTTTGGGGGCTGGTGGCTTGGCTGATTTTAAAATGCCGGTCAGTTCAGCTTTCGGTTCTGTCCCAAGTCGTTAGATCAGTGTTTCTTTCAATTTGTTTTGTGTCACCACATACTTTAAACTAAAACTTCTTCTCTCGTTGCTCGTCTCTCCTTTCAATAATTGCGTTTAACTTGAACGCCAAATCAACTTGATACAATGCCCGGTGTTTTCTCAAACTCACTTTCACACATTCTTGTCAGGTGTCATTCCAGATTGTTCTCAATTTGGGATGTGAGCAAGAACCGTTCCTTGAAGTTTGTTTTTCTCTCGGTAATAAGACTTGTTACATTGTTGGGTTGTTTTTTGTTTTTTTTCCTTCCATGCTCTGTTGACAATACACACTGTTGTCTGGCTCAGACAATTTGCTGTTTAATTAGACAAGGTATTTAACTACTCTTGAGGCTATATGCATGGAGCCATCCAGAAGTATGTAGATCGATACTGTAGATAGATATATACAGATAGATAGATAGATAAAATTCAGTATATGGCCGCATGGGCGTCAATAGAGGAGCGTGTCCTTCAGTGCTGAAGTGTCCTTGAGCAAGATGTGCACCTGATGAGCGGGTGTGGGCTCGAGGTATGTACTGTAAAGCGCTTTGAGTCATATGTATATTAATGCATATTTTACGAGAAATTGTTACACGGAATATCAGATAAATTCCCAACTACTCCTCAATCAAACATTGAATGTATTTATAATAAAATAATTTGACGACATGATAAAAGCGTGAGGTAAACAAAAGGGAATTAAAGAAAGTTAATCACAAATACCCACACACAAGGGAAGTAAAGATGTTGCTCTGGTGAGGGGGAAGTATTAACTAAATATTGAATTGCAGGGGTCGCTTTTAAATGTGTAAAAGGATGCAGCAAACTCACTCCAAGCTGAATAATAAAAATAAAGAACTCGTCCTGCCCAAACCAACATCACATCGCCATGTCACTGTTGGTTCGGTGTAGTCTCGTCTTCTGGTGCCGAATAATATTGTGGATCCCCCGTTCTATTTGGACCGGAACGGCGAGATGCAGCGATGGTTGTTCGGCGGGGATCCTCCGGCGCACAGTGAGTGTGGGTTGGTGGTTGGAGTCCACAGCTTCGAACACATATGGTGTGGTACGGTACAGTGTGTCCAAAAATAACTCTGTTACCAGGGTCACGTGGCCACAGGACACCAGAAAAAGGTATTATTGAAACGAGGGGTCTGTCAGAGAAGCTTGATGGGATGGTTGGTATGCATCTGGTATGCGTCCATCAAGGTAGGGGGCGGAGGGTTCAAAGTATAATAGGTGTCTCTGGGGGTCTCGACGACTCGGCACTTAAAACGTGGTTTAAAAAAAAAATGAACAAAGAGAAAGAAGGCTGCCTGGCAATGCGCCAAGGAAAGTAAAGTTTCAAGGTAAAATGGTGGTCAGAGGACAGCTGGAGTCTCAGCTGGAGAGAACTGTGACAATGGTGTCCCAATGCCTTTATTTGCCTCGAGGGGGCGGAACCGGAAGTGACCTCCTTCAACGGCTATTGGTCGAGGGGTGGTCGAGAGGTTTCTCATTGGTCTGCTGTGGAAAGGTGTTCCCTTTGACATCTGTAATTTCAAGATCCCTGTTATACTCGTCCATCTCGTCCAGTCATTTAATACAGGTATTACATCCATGTTTGTCAAATACTTGAAATATTTAAATAAAAGAAGAGAAAACTTCACACATAAATCAGGAACCAATCATAAGAAAGTCTATATTGTGTTATCAAGCACCCACAACATTCATTTCATATTGGCACGATTGGCGGACTGCATAGGAGGTCACTAGCGTGTGGGTTCTTTTCTTTTTTTTTAAGATATTCTTTTGGCATTTGTCATGCTTTATTTGCCCGTGATAGTGTGGGAAGAAACAGTGTGACAGTGTGAGGATGACATGCAGCAAATGGCCAAGTGCCGGAATCGAACCCGGGCTGCTGCGGTAAGGACTGAGCCTTGTATATGGTGCCTTCTACCCGGTATCGCAGCTCAGCAAATGGGACAACAGCTTAATCACATTTAATTGTCACATTTCTAATTTAGTAATTTCTCGTCGCTTAAAGTCGACAATAGTATCGTTCTTCACAAAATTACCTAGGGAGAGACATTATAGTGATTACACATTCATTTAGACCTTACTTCAATCCAATCTTGCTCCTCGGTAAACCCAGACCTGGAGAATGTAAATTTTCACCACAGTCAGTGAGTCAGCCATTTGGCGGGGCCCCCGTTATTCCACTGCAGCAGGTGTCCGGAAGGTGTGAGTGGAAAACAATGGAGGAGCCGAATACATCTGCTCCTATCTCATCGCTGTCTGATAATTGTCTTAATCTCTGTTGTCTGCCCCAGTGTTTACAGGCGTCACAGGGATATGGATGAAAGGAAGCGTGCCCCCTTTGAAGTCAGGGATTTGAGTTGATTCAACACTCTACATTGTTAATAATACCCTACACAACACTTTCAAGGGTTGTGTTGACACTACACTGGTGTTAGTGTTAAAATAAAATGTTAAAAAGGAACAATGCACCAGTGAAGTGTAAATATAACAAAACAGTGTAGAAAATGACTAATAATTACACTATTGGGTATTAATACCACTATACCAATAACACTATTGGGTGTACCCCCCCACCACCCTACTAACAAACGGCAGAAATTTTAGAGAATATAATTGTATGTTATTCAAATGTTCTTCAAAACCAAATTTAGCTTTGTTGGCACATTTCTTAAAATAAATTAAACAGCCAAGTTTGTGTATTACCTTTTCAGATCCGAGCGAATTGACCGTTTCAAAAAGTCATAATAGTCATAATAAAGCTGAATCTGAATGTTCTTGCTGTGCAAATAATGTGTGATTTTTGAAGTATGAACCATCATTGATGTCTTCAAAAATGCTGGAAACATTTGCTGAGTTCCTGGTTGGTAAACATTGACTCAAAAAAAAAAAAAAACATTGACTCAAGAGTTCCCAAAATGGGTACTGTGCTTGGACCTGGATGTCATTTACAAGTTCCTCCATTGAAACAACTAAAGATTGCACTTTACTTTCAGAGACTGCAGATCCTTGTGCTTGAGCAATAATAGAGCTACACATATCCAATAACTGCTTTTTTTCAAAAGGAGCTGGGTAACTGACAGGAGGATCTGCACTTGGCAGTGAATTAGGAACACAAACATTGTCAACACTGTCCAAATTATCAACAGAATCTGAAGATACACAGTCTCCATGTACTCCCAATAAATGTTACTTGAATCCACAATATGTGTACATTTACATTTAGTCATTTAGCAGACGCTTTTATCCAAAGCAACTTACAATTATTCAAACACCGACGGACGCAGCCATCAGGAGCAATTAGGGGTTAAGTGTCTTGCTCAAGGACACTACAGCATGCTAGCAGGAGGAGCCTGGGATCCAACCAGCAACCTTTAGATTACTAGATGACCAGCTCTACCTCCTGAGCTACCACCCCCACAAAAAACAGATGAACACCCATGTTCACCACATTTAAAATGCAATGTACGCCCTGGGTACAAAGCATGACTAACTTTAAATGTTGCAAAAAAAAAATGGAAAACATTTTTCCATTACATTACATTTAGTCATTTAGCAGACACTTTTATCCAAAGCGACTTACAAGGGAGAATAACATTCAAGCTACATTGCAACAGAGACATTAGTGTAACAATAAATACTGCTAGGTAGTGCTAAGTAATTGTAAGTTAGGAGAGGAGGTGCTCACTGAAGAGCTGGGTCTTCAAGTGCTTCTTAAAGACAGAGAGGGAGGTCCCTGCTCTGGTCATTTTTGGCAGCTCGTTGCACCAACGTGGAACTACAAATGAGAGCAACCTGGATGGCCGAGGTTGTGCGGCCGGCAGAGCCAGGCGACGCTCATTTGATGAGCGCAGTATCCGGCGGGTAACATGTGCTTTTACAAGAGCATTTAAGTAGGTGGGAGCATTCCCAACAATCACTCTGTAGGCAAGCATAAGAGACTTGAGCTTGATGCGAGCGGCTACAGGTGACCAGTGGAGCTCGATGAGCAGCGGAGTGACGTGTGCCCTCTTTGCTGCCGCATTCTGTATCATCTGCAGTGGCTTCACCGCACAGGCCGGCAAGCCTGTTAAGAGAGCGTTGCAGTAGTCGAGACGGGACATCACCAAGGTTTGTACCAGCAGTTGAGTGGCATATTGGGTCAGGTACGGCCTGACTTTTCGGATGTTGAATAGTGCGAAGCGGCAGGACCGGGAGACGGCAGCAAAATTATCCGAGAATGTCAGTTGGTCATCAATAATGACACCTAGATTCCTTGCAGCCTTGGTAGGAACAAGAGATAGTCAATTTTAATATCAATGTTGTGATAAATACCTTGTTTGGCCGGGAAGACCAGCAGTTCCGTTTTCGCCAGGTTTAGTTGAAGATGATAATCCTTCTCCCATGTGGATATGTCAGCGAGACAATCCGAGATCCGCGTCGAGACAGTAGGGTCGTCGGGCGGGAAGGACAGCTAGAGTTGAGTATCATCCGCATAGCAGTGATATGAAAAGCCATGTGAGCGGATGATCGGGCCCAGTGAGGTGGTGTATATGGCAAAGAGGAGGGGTCCCAGCACCGAGCCCTGGGGCACCCCTGTGGTGAGGTTGTGAGGCACAGACAGCTGGCCCTGCCATGTCACACTGAACGAGCGCCCAGTAAGGTAAGATTCGAACCAGGAAAGTGCACTGCCCGATATGCCCATACTTGAGAGTATGGACAGGAGTATGCTATGATTGACAGTGTCAAAAGCAGCTGATAAGTCCAGCAGAATGAGAACCGAGGATTTGGCAGCAGCTTTAGCAGTTTTTAAGGCCTCTGTCACAGACAACAGGGCTGTTTCGGTGAAGTGACCACTTTTGAACCCAGATTGAAGTGTATCAAGAAGGTTGTTTCTTGACAGGTATTCTGTAACCTGTCTAGAGACCGCCCTCTCTATGGTTTTGGGAAAGAATGGGAGGAGAGAGACCGGCCGATAGTTTTCTACCTGAGTGGGATCGAGTGAGGGTTTTTTGAGCAGTGGTGCGACCCTAGCCATTTTGAAAGTAGAGGGGAAAGTGCCGGAAGTTAGGGAAGAATTAATCATATGTGTGATTGCCGGGGTAATAGTCGGTGATATGGCTTGAAGGAGGTTAGATGGGATTGGATCTAGCGGACAGGTAGTAGGACGGCTACATGTTCGTAGTTTAGATACCTCACTTTCAGCGAGGGGGGTGAAACCAGGGAACGATGAGCCTAGGGCTGGAGAAGACAGGTTGTGAGTAAGTTGTTTAGTGAATTGGCTGCTGATGGCTGCCACTTTGTTAGTAAAAAAGGAGGCAAGGCAGTCAGCCGTGAGGTTAGTAGCTGGGGGAGGTGGTGGAGGGTAAAGCAGAGACTTGAAGGTGGCGAATAACTTACGTGTGTCTGTGGCACCGTTGATCCTATCGTTGAAGAAGGCCTTCTTTGCAGTAGTGATGCTGGAAGAGAAGGAGGACAGCAGTGTCTGGTAGCTTGCAAGATCTTCAATTGTTTAGGATTTGTGCAATTTCCTCTCGGCTGCTCTGAGGTAAGTGCGCGTTGTCCGGAGGGTGTCAGTCAGCCATGGGTGCGACTGGGTTGATCGAGCAGGTCTGGTGGATAGTGGACACAGGCTATCCAGACATGAGCTCAAGGTGGAGCAGAGAGAATCAGTGGCATCATTAACCTGCAGAGAGGAGAAAGTGCCGTGAGGCGGAAGAGAAGAGGAGAGCACAGAGGAGAAGTGGGTGGGAGACAGGTTGCGGAGATTGCGGCAGATGGTAACCTCAGTGTTATGAAGTCTCACTCTGATTTCCTTGATCCTTGGACTCTCCTTTGCAGTGCCCATGTCAGTGCCATCCACAGTTAATTGGATAAATATGTCGAAGTTGTGCAAGGCCTCGTCCTTGGACACAGCAAACAAAAAGTGCACCTTAGTTCATCGAAGGCAGCCACAGCTGCCTGTGCTACGCAGGGAATGGCCCTCTGGTCAAGGATGACATAAAACTGCTGGATACTACTCTTCTTTTTTCCAATGCAGAGGAGGAAGGGTTGTCCTTGATTCAACTCGGTCAAGGAACGTCACCCTGCTCTTCCCCACCTTAGAGTGAGGGTTTAGATGAGGGGCGGAGCCTGGGTAGAGCGTGCATGGGGCATGACATGACACAATGATGCTGCAGAGTTTTACAGGTCACCCAAGATGGCGGACAAGGCTACTGACTTTCTCTTTTACATGGAGTATTGATACTCCATGTATTTGGACATATCCACAATATAAACGAAAGAGTGGAAAGGAATAATAAAGTTAATAAAATTAAGTTCACCTGTAAAGGTTATATGGCATTTTAGGTTCATCCTGAAATGTCACCCAAAAGCCGAATATCCCTAACTTTTTGTGAGTAGTGTATATGGTTAAAGATTACAGAGGGCACTGTAAGTGCCGCAAGACTGGATGTGATTTACATAAAAAAAATATTTACTCTAATCGATTAAGAAAATCCACCATAACACCTGTGGCTTTTTCAGATCAACACTTAGTGTCTGCTGATATCTCTTTACCAGTACATCTGACACGCAGTCCTTATTGGCATTTAAATGCAAGACTCATTTAGGATAAAGATTTCTGTCAATCCTTTTTCTGTTTTTTAGGAGGAATGGAAGTAAAAAAAGAAAGACTTTGGAAATCTGTGGTGGGAAATTGGAAAAGTGCAAATTAAAATGTTTTGCCGGCAATATACAAGACAGATAACAGTGATAGAGAGACACAATAGAGAAGTTAGAAAAATAAATTTGAATAATGGAGGACAAAATGATAAGTGGAAATGACTTTACCACCAATAAGAAACTAGAAGGTAAAAAGAAGACTTTGGGTTCCTTTCTTCACAAAAAAGCAAAGGGTGCTCGGATTAGAGCTCCAAACTCAGGGATATGGATGCCCCAACATCCTTCTTTTTTAACTTGGAATGAAAAACAAGGGAACAGAACCTGATGATGCACCTTAGGCATCCCAGTGGTGCGATAACAACTGACCCATCAGAAATGGGGAAGATTGCAATAGATTTTTATATTTCAGCTCTGCGAACTGTGACACTGCATGTGTTGAGGAGATACTGGAAGGATGTCCTTAACTTGCTGAAGCACAGACAGTTTCACTGGACTCCACCATCTCCTTCCATGAGATGTCTGTTGCAGTCCTGCAGCTAATCGAATGACTTCCCTCTAAGTCTTACAAACACTTTGGGTATTTGGAGAATTTGGGGTATGGATTTATATGAAGGTTTACAGACTGCTTGAACTCTGGAACTCTGTCACTAAGCTGCACAAGGGCAGTATTGTAACTGCTTCCTAAAAAAGAAGACCTTCCCATGCTGAAAAACTGGAGGCTTGTCTCGATGTTATGAACCTACTATAAGATTTTAGTTGGGTGTTTTCCTGTTTTCCCGGGGAGTAGTGACTTCCAGAGGCAAAAATGGAAGACAATATTGGAGAAAGTAAGTGCCCAATTGTCTAGATGGACTTGGGTCCTGCCCCAGTTGTGCTACAGGGGGAGGGCTTTGGTTGCGAACAAGCAGATTGTTTCGATGCTCTGGCATCGCTTTACTGTTTTGGAACTACCGAATGCACTCGTGAAGGAAATCCAAAAATGACAAGTTAACTCCATCTGGGGATATTACTGAACACGGCCTGCAGTACTGTATCTACTAGTGATGGAAGGAGGTCAAGAACTGGTTGTTGTCTGCAGCTGCATCACAGCTTTTTGTTTACAGAGGGCACAACGGTTTCTCTACAGCAAGAAACAGGTGTGGACAGAGATGGTGCGCTAGATGTTACAGAAAGTGAAAAACATGGGCTTGGATAAACATTTGTTTCTTCTTAAATTGGATAGGATTGACCTATCAGATACCTAACAGATACAACTCCTTTTTGTCGCTCAGTTTTATATGCATGGACAAATGTTTTGAAAGCTCAGAGGGACAGTTTAAAACCATATGGCCATGTGGGGGAGGAACCTTTGTTCTGGAACCCCCTCATCCAGTGCAGGACACTGAACTCTGCACTTAAATTGAAGAGACTGGCATTAAATCAAATTGTTTTCTACAGGGAATGCTTGAAGATGTCACACGCACAGTTCCTGGGCACTTCAGGGAAGCAATGGGGATGGAGGCTGTTGTGGACCCATCAGTGATTTTTCCTTCATTGACCATCTGTGCTGCAGTGGAGGAGCAGGAACAAGAGGATGGACCGATTCTCTTGTTTCATACACAATAACTACAACATTTCTCTGATACATCAAAAAAGGCAAGGTTCTACGTCAGTGTTAAAGTTCTGAACAAACAGTCTCTTGCAGGAGTACCAGCATCAATTTGTCAGGGGTGTTTGCACCAGGCTTATTATCCCCCAGAGGCAGCTGGAGGTCTCTGTACAAGCCTCCGATAGAGAAGCGTCCCGCAGATCTACATTGGAAGATTGTGCACGGGCAGGTGGCTATGAACAGATGTGGCACAGTAGACCCCAGTGTAGGGAACAGATGTCCTTTTTTGCCAGAAATGACCAAGAAATTACTTCTCGATTGCAACGAAATGGTTTTCATTTTTGGTCCAAAAATCCATGGAAAAAGGTCCAACAGTGCATCTCGATGTAGATGTGTTAGTCTGCTCAACTTTATGACAGGTCAGGCAAAAATGAGCATCTGGTTTACAAGACAAAACGAACAAAAAGGGATGGGATTTTTTGATCCTCAACTGATGTTCAGAGGACTTCTTGCAGCTCGCCTTAGGGTAGAGTTTGCATATTACAAAATAGTCTCAAATTGAGATGGTTTTGTTGGAGTATTTTGGGACTGGAAGGCGTGTTATATACTATAGTCATAGAATCACAAAGGTTGTCTGTTTGATGGTGTGTGCAATAATCTATGTGACCCACAGCAGATTTTAGGTACATTTGGTGCCATTTAACTTTTTTCAAGCGAATCAAGCAAATCATTTTAAACCTATGGCCTGTTAATGACGACGAGGTTGTGGCAAACTGTGTTTCTAAGGTAATCACCCTCAAACCTTTCTCAACACTTGGCTTCATTCAGCGAGCTCCCAGACTGCAAATGAGTTGTGTTTTGAGGGAATGTAGAACACCGTCATCGACACATAATTACTTCTTTTTTTTTTTAAAGCTTTCATTTAAAAGTAAGAATATACTCTACATGTTTTATAAAAGTAAGGACAACACAACAAAATGTACAGTCTGTTAATAATATTAGTCTTTGGATATCAACCTCAGTATGTCATTTAATATATACATGTGCGTGTGCGCAATACCTTCAAAGTTACTACTTGGAGTTACTATGTGGGCTAACCCCAACCCTACCCCAGCTACACTCTGAGAGCCTATTTGAGGCTGCCTCTTTTTATTTTTTTTTCGCCACTGGCTGCATTTGCAGGTAAACTTGAGAATCTTGTCCATTGCAACTTGTCCATAATCTGCATCACCAACCTCAACGGACTTCATCATGTCATCAACTTCTTCCGTAACAATGACGGGCGTGTCGTCGGTTTCCTCCAGTGGTTCTTGAAAATATTTTATTTCATCGTCACATTCAGGTTGAAATCCGCTGTTGGAAATGTTCTCCAAGTCCGGGATATCACCAGTATCATATTCAGAATCGCTGTCGGAGGACTATCATCACGGAAAATTAAGTCCAGTCTCCGACCAAAACCGATTTAAACAGTGGTTTTATTTTAGATGTATTTATTTTAAGTTTCCTTCTTGTATGAAACAGAAAACACAACTGAGTTAAAAGACTGTCCCGATCACTGCGTAAAGGAATGAACGCAACAAAAAAAATGTGTCCCCCCTGCTGTGTCCCCGTTGCTTTCCATTTCTATGGGACTTAATTTAGTAAAAGCTGGATGTTTTTATGTAAATACTTGTCAATAATAAATCCCGCACTTCTGTAACAGGGAGACATTCCTGACCAGACTTTCTTTTCCATACTTCAATGTGGCCCAGGACACATTTGCGTTTACACTGCTAAAATAATGTGGCCATATTTGCAGTAGCCCAGACCGCCTCTGAATGTAATCTGAGCGATCGGATCTCAAACCCCATTGAGGATGCATTAGGTGCGTTTAGGTGCGTGGCATTGGTGATCGGATCTTGTGAACCACTTTGACAAGACAAATGACCTGTGTAAAATGTTGAGAAAAGAGGATGTTTTTTTTCAAGTATATAAGTATTTTAATTGTAAGTATTTCAGTTTATGAGGTAAACTATATTTATTGGTCACTTACCCATGACTGTCATATACGCCACCAAGATGTTGATGAGTTTTTTTCTTGTTTGATCAGAAAGGCCTTTGGTTTTGTTGTACTCTTTGAATGTCTTCACCCCGTTTTTTGATGCAGAGCTACGTAACCCATTTGCAATATACAGCCTGCTATGCATTTTGGAAATGGTTTGACATTCTACCAACATCCTAAGAACAACTCATATTTTGCCAAATTACTGTCAGGTGGTCCTTCTACCAGGTGCCTTGGTGTACTCTGTTATTACAGTGGAGCAGAAGGCCAGAGAGGGAGAGATTTCTTACGAGAGTCAGTGCACAGTATCAGAAAGATACTGTTGTGAAAATTCCATATTCCATCAATATGTGGGGTGAGATAGTTCAGGTTAAACAGAAAATCCAATACAACAATGTATTTTAGTCTCAGTTTATTGTATAGAAGATCATGATCAGTGTGAAGCACTTAACATGTCTCCGAGTAATGGCAAAAACAATCTCCCCGAACCAGTCGCCTCGGGAGGCTGATATCATGTAGGTCACATGGACCATTACTGTGAGGGTGTCACAAAGGCAGTTGCTGAGGTTGTAGTCATATGCATAGGTCACAAAGGCCGTTGTAACTGTTTCAGCAGTTTTGACAAGTTCAACATTAATGCCTAACAGCTTTAATTGTGACCTGCCCGACAACAGGGCCAGCAGTAGAAAATGTTCCTGTTGTAAGTAAGGCAGCTATTGGGTTACAAGCAGGCATAGGGTTCGTTTAGTATTTGCCTTACATTTTAACCCTTTGAATAATCTTGAATCAACATATATAAATGAAAAATAACATTCACACTAACAGTCAACACATATCATTGAAAAAACGTTTACACATCTGTTACGACTTCCGGCATGGGCCCATCGTCGTCTTGAGTTTCTGTCGGCATAAGGAGGGACCCATTTGAGTTGTATGGCAGTGAATTGTCCTTGGCGGACAATTTGATTCTCCAGGGTCCGGCTGATAAGGGGACGATGGCAATGGCTACAAATATCATAGTGTATCTGGCTAAAATCACTCCCTAACTAAGACCTCAAAACACCCAGTCCATTCAAACTGCCCGTTTCTTGCATTTTTAAGGCCGGTTCGCTAAGGGCGTTCAGGGATGGGTTTCTGCCGACTATAGGCGATGAGAGTCCCTATTGGATATCTCCCTGCCTCTCTATCGGACTTTCCCCTTCTGCCTGAACCTTCCTTATACCGCTGTCCAGTCAGGCACTGGGGCCTACGGCTGGCTCTTCTCCCCCTCTTCCCAGGGTTCCGGGGCCCTCCGACAGTAGCTGGCGTGGATCCAGTTGGCCCTTTCTTTTTTTCTTTTAACCTGTGCTGTCAGCATGCTAGGCATACAACACAAAGTATTTGTATGCTACGGCATCTAGGACGGAGCTAGTCTGCAAGTGGAGTTCAAGCTCTCAACCTGCAATGCAACTCTTTATTTATTCTTAAATCATCAAGAACTGTTGCAATAACTCTCTCCTGTGGACGACCTGTAGGATGACAAGAGCAGTTTTTTGTTGTACACAACCACCACCAATCCCCCTCTTTAGTGAACTATTTTACCATGTATGGGTAGGGAATCACCACGGGTAAGCCAAATAAACAGAACCAAACAACAACATGTACATGGAAAAATAAACATCAGACGACGACATGTTAATTAGGTCCAGGAAAACTGGAACAGCAATTGGCCTCTTTCTGTCATAGTTATGGCAGTAAATGAGGAAGAAAAAGAGAGGGATGCAACCAGGAGGGTGCCATGCTGCACGTGCCTTGGTTCTGGGCATTACGACGAAATTATGTCCTGGTGCCTCCAAGCAGGGGAAAGGGCCCCGCAGCCGCATAGACACCCCACGGCTGCAGGGAAGCGCCGAGCATCCCATCATGCCGCCAATGGAAGACGCCCATGCCACCAGAGAAGCCTGAAGCCCGCGGAGCAACCCCCTCGCCCAGCCCAGAGGAGCATAACCCAGTCCGTGGGAGCACGAGGAGACCCCACACCTCTGAGGCGCACACCTACAACCCACCCCCATGCGCAGGCACCAGACGCAGGCGCAGGACCCAGGACGCGGGCACGGAGCCAGGTCCCGTGTCGTCAAACCAACACCCGGCCTGAACTGCAGGTGAGCCAGCAGGACCCCATGCCCCCCCACGCCCTGCGCAAGAGCGAGGCCCGCCCCACCGCCGTCAACCAGAAGCCCCACCCAGAAGCGAGTCACGTTTTGTTTTTGATACAAACAAACATTTTTTACAAAAAGAGCCTCTGGCTGAAGACATTCTGTTGTCTGACCAGTAGGTTGTGTAGGGGGTGTGCAGTGTTGTCAAATATGCTGAGCAGCTTATGCAACATCCTTCTCTCCACAACCAACTCTAGGGGCTCGTGAGCAGCCTCCAGCACGGAGTCAGCCTTCTTTATCAGTTTGTTCAGTGTTTTGGAGTCGCTGTCTCTAATGCTGCTGCCCCAACAGATAGCTGCAAAGAAAATTGCACGAGCCAAAACAGACTGGTGGAACACATGCAACATCTTGCTGCACACATTGAAGGACCTGAGCTTCCTCAACAACTAGAGTCTGCTCTGTCCCTGCCTGTAGACAACCTCAGTGTTGCATTTCCAGTCCAGTCTGCTGTTCAGGTGAACGCCCAGGTACCTGTACTACGCCCAGGTACCTCCATTACGTCCACGTCTTCTCCCAGGATGGAAATAGTGTTCGGCTTAGTCCTGGTCCTCCTGAAATCCACAACCATCTCCTTCGTCTTGGTCGCATTTAAGACAAGGTGGTTGTTTCCACACCATGCCACAAAGCGCTCCACCAGTTCCCTGTACTCAGTCTCCTGTCCACCAGTGATACACCCCACAACTGCAGAGTCATTCGAAGATTTCTGCAGATGGACTCAGAGAGGACTCTGAGTTGTAATGGAAGTCTGAGGTATACAGGGTGAAGAGGAAAGGTGAGAGTACAGTCCCCTGCAGTACTCCTGTGTTGCTAACCACCCACTCAGACATGCATTCCCTCAGCCGCACAAACTGTGTTCTGTCTATCAGGTAGTCAATAATCCAGGAAGTTGTGGAGGCATCCACCTTCATCTCTTGGAGCTTCTCTCACAGCAGTGCAGGCTGGATCGTGTTGTAAGCACTGGAGAAATCAAAAAACATGATCCTCACATAGATGATGGTGTCTTCAACTCCAACCTTTGGGTGGTAGGCAAACTGCAGTGGTTCCAGAGAGGTGCTCACCTGAGGTCTAAGATGGAGCAATATCAGTCTCTCCAGGATTTTCATGATGCATGATGTTAAGGCTACCGGTCTGTAGTCATTGAGGGCAGATGGAGAGGAGGCTTCTTAGGTACCGGAACAAGGCAGGATGTTTTCCACAGCACTGGAACCTTCTCCTGGCTCAGGATGAGGTTAAAGAGGCACTGTAGAATCCCACATAGCTGTTCCATGCACACCTTCAGGACCCTGAGCTGATACTATCCGGACCCGCAGCCTTGTTCTGGTGCAGCCTCTCCAGCTGCCTCTTCACCTGACTACAGTAAACAGATAGGCGGGTGGCAGAGGTGGGCTCTTTGTTTCTTGATGCGGGGGGAGATGTTGATGGGGCTGTATTGAAGTCCATGGCGGGTGTTGGGAAGGTGAGGGGAGGCATGAGAGGGAAGCAGCTCTGGGGGCAGGGAGGGTGTGGGGTCTGTGTGGCTGGGGGTAGGGGAGAAGGCAGCTGAGGGTCCTGTGCTGAACCTGTTGAAGAACAAGTTCAACTCATTGGCTCTGTCCAGGCTTCCCTCAGCCTAATTCCCCTTCCCCTTCACCTTGAAGTCTGTGATCTTTTTCATTCCTGACCGCACATCCCGCACGTTTTTGCTGGAGCTTGCTCTCCAGCTTTTGCCCGTCTGCTTCCTTGCTCTCAGTCAGTCTAACTTTCAGCTCCTTCTGCACACTCCTCACTAATTCCTTATCCCCGTCCCTGAAGGCTCTCTTCTTGTTGTTCAGCAGCTCCTTCAGGTTGCTGGTGATCCAGGGATTGTTATTGTGGAAACATCCCACTGTCCTGGTGGGGATGGTGTAAAAAAACGCCAAAAGCCAAAACTTAACACACTAGAGGACCACAGCATTACTGCTGATGGCTCACACCTTCCCCCTCGTGTCAACATAAACTGACTGCAGGACCAAACTCCTCTGACTGAAACAGTTATCAAACTACATAACCAAATCAACTTTCCCGTCAAAAATGCATCTCCCGAACACGGAGTGGGCCGGAGGTAACCATTACTGTACACTATATCCCATAACCCACGGACTTACAAATAACCCCACAACAGCCTCGAGTGAATCAAATTTGTATATCATGTGAAGTGCTACTAAGGCAGTAATGATATTTCTAATGAGGAAGAAGTCAGGAGCTCCACATTTCAGCAAATATTCAGATTAATTAGAAGCCATTCAGGCCTCAGGGTTGTACACTGCATTAATAATCAAGATAGTGGAAAGATTTAGCGTGACTCTTTTGAATTAAACGAAAAGTTTACAAAAACAATAGCCCTATCTATGTAAAAATAATGACTGAAACATGAAGAGTAACAGTTTATAAAGTAAATTGGCATATAAAATGGATTGACGGTGCCAATTTCAGCTGACTCGGAACCTAGAGTGCTTCCTCCCCGAGATCTGTTCGTTTAACCATATGAGAACACAGCAATCGCAACCACCTAAGGTAGATGGTCTTGGCACGTTTCCTAACGCACTCAGTGCCGGTTTGCTTCATTGAGAACGCAATACTCTATGAAGTGGAACAACTCGCTCACACATGGCATAATGTGACGTTTGCTCCATCTGGAGGTCAGGTCTTTTTATTTGATGTAATGAAGCATAAAACATTATTCTCTTGGCTTGACTGTTGCCCAAATTGAATATTTTGTTCATATACTAAACGCTGATACAACCCAATGTCGTGGAAATTTCCACAGCACGGCAATCGGTACACAAAAGGTGAATCAATAAGCCCAACAACTTAAGTCCTTAGTCTGAGTTTATTTTAGATGGTTGCAAGCAACAAGAGGTGCAACAGCTTCAAAAAAATCTCTGTGCTGATCTCTGAGGGACAAGGAAAAAATTCACGTCAATATAGGGCCTGAGTATACGTTAATTGCGTCATCTGCCTCACAAACACAGAAAGGGGGGCAATCAATAATTGCTAATAAGGCACAATAGATGGACAGAGGTAAATCATGGAAACAGGAAACCTCTGGTGTATTCACATCCTCCCTATCTGCTATAGGCTGCTGTCATCATGGGTTAGGTTCTTATCACACTATGCATGCAGCAGGACGCGGTTTACTGGGGGTAAGTACTTTACTGCTTGCAGGAATTATATGGCTTGATAGCACTATTGGAACAATTTCTCTTACACAAACGAACGGTTACAAAAACCATGACCAATATATACTGTTGATGCTTCATTTTTGAAACTGTTGTTTACAATATGAAAGGTTTTTCAACTGTCAAAATTTAGAAGAAAAATTGGAAGAAAAAACTTGTGCGTCAAGTTTTTTCCAAATTTTGTCTGCAGTAAAATGTGTCTGTGTCAACACAAAACAGACCCAGTAGTGATTTCAACTTTGTATGGGTTCAGCCCCTTATTTGGAACAAAACAAACAAAGACTTACCTTAATGCTACTAGCCACTGCATTTACTAAAATTAAGTTTACCCAATGACTTCTATTACTAATATGATTTATGCTTCTAAAACTGCTTCAAAAGTAAGTAATAGTAGTTCACAAAATATTATCTGTAGTATCAGTACCTATGCCTATCCAGAACCAATGTATTCCTACTGTGATTGGTAGATGAAGCTGTTCCAATACAGATACTTTATTGACAAATGAGCAAAAGTGTCAGTGGAAAAGCAAAAAAGTGAAGTGTGGCGCTTGTCAGTGAAGCCAATCCTAAAATGACAAATTGACTGCTGTGCAACTGTAAGCATTAGAGCTTGTAATCATTAAGTGCCGTTTTTTTATCTTTCTTAGACTTGTTACCCATGAGGACAGAGCCTTGAGCCCCATGCCCACCATATTTTTTCCAGAGTGGTCTGAGCGCATCTAGTTGAAAGTCTTTTAAGAAAGTCATCATTATCATCAACACAGGTCTTTTTAAAATAATGACATAGGTGCACCCCTATTATTAGTAGCTATTATATTACTACACAGGACGTGTTTAAGTAGAAAACTCTTCCCCAAAGAGGCCTTTTGGACCACACAAGAAATATTGGGATATGTGTTGCTTTGCTTAACTACACTGTTAACTTTCCTTTCTCTGACTGTTTATTTCCTCCTCCTCCTCTCAATGTTTATTCTTGTTTTAATTTCCACCTGCAAGCAAACACACACACACACACACACACACACACACACACACACACACAATTTTATCACCCCTTTCTCTGCTCTGTGACCCCTGCCCGGGTATTTGTGTGAGTCAGCAGTAATTCTAAACAGTTCTGGGAGGGTTCTGTTCCAAAACCAGCCACAAGCCTCATTTTCCCGTTCATTATGCTAATGAGGCTTTCATTTTACGATTTCGGCAACTTCCCGTCGTTAATTAAGAGTCAACTCTGATAGGAAAAGAACTGTGGCTGCTCCCACCGCCGGGTAGGGGGGAGCGGATTTATGCCAGGGGTTTTCCTGGGGTGGGACTGACTTCTTAAAAGGGAAGTGATCCATCTGAAATATTGATGCGTTAAAAATGCATATGGTCTCCGGCGCTTGGTTTGGACAGTCTTTAAACACTTTAATAATGTAAGCAGGCTGTGCGACGGTTGCTGGGCCTGGCTGTAAAAACGTACAAAATATAAACCTGCAGCACTTTCATAACTCCACATTATGTACTTAACGGGACCAAAGATAACCGCACCTCAAAGAGAAAGATTATCAGGAGTCAGATGCCGTTTCCTCTGACTTATTTCCTCATTTTCCTGCAGATAACAAAAAGTAGCTATGTGTGCTGAGATCTGTGTACAGATCTCCCTTGCTGTCTCATATGTGATTTATGTTCTGTGAAGACTATATCTACTGCAGTTCTGCAACCACTCAGAATGACTCGTTGCTCCTCCAGCAAATGGTCTCATCCTCCTCATTACACACAAGCAACTTCGTGAGAGGGCATGGCTTGGAAATCCTATCTCCAATGACTTAAAACCACATCATCCCGTATAGAACCATTATGTTGATCTTACAAGTGATTTGCAATGAGATTTGTACAGCGTTAAATGTTATTTTCCATAGTTTCTGAGCGACGCAACCAATGAAACGACCTTTACATCGATCACACAATTACAGCCTAATCTTGGATCTGCTCTGAAATGTAGACTGTGTATTGTTCATGGCTATGGATAAAATAAAAGACAAAAAGATTAAAAGGTGTTTCTTTGGAGGATTGGGTCTTGGTCTTTACAAAACACATTGTCACCAACTAGGGTCGGGGGACACACCACTAGGCCAAAATTAAGTGGACACCTACTCATTGAACCATCATGGTATAAACATTGAGACGCAGAATCTTATGTTTTCTGCTTTTGTGGAAAGGCTTTCGTCTAGATGTCAGAGGTTTGCTGTGAAGATTTGCTTCCATTCAGCAGAAATTTTGAACAGGCTTGTCCGAAAGGTCAAATCTTTTTACAGTGCCCTGTTGAAAGTAGCTGACCTCTTCAGTACGCCCCTACTTGGCCATGTAGCATATCGTGCACTATGTTTAGCCCCAACTGCATTGAAAAACTTTAAATGATCATGACTCAGTGAGCAATACTGAGCAATAGTCAGCAATACAATCACTGCGTTGGTTGGTACATTCATTAATAGCTTGCAAACATGTATTTATATGCCTGGATATCAATGAAGCATGTTAGTATGAGCTTGCGAGCTGTGAATGAATTTACTTGGTCAAAAATAAAAACCTCTCATTAGCAATTTTTAGGTGAAAGGTCACACATTAGTACATTAGCAGCCGAGTTATCCTCAAGTTTCCTCCGGCGTCTTACCAGCACGGCTCACCTTCAAACATGACCTTGTAGCACATTCTCTATTCATTCCTCGCAAGTGTGATAAGCCAATTTTCCGTGACAGGTGTGTTGATGCTGTGACTCCAGTCTGGGAATTTATTTGCCTGTGTGTGTGTGTGTGTGTGTGTGTGTGTGTGTGTGTGTGTGTGTACAAGCTTCTTTGTATTGTTTGTGTTAGAACCAGTGTCAGAGTGTGCGAGTACTTGCATGCATTTACATTCCAAATTTTTTCCTCCAATTATGTATGTTTGCGTGTGCATCTTATAAGCGCCTGAATGCGTGTGTCTGAATAAGCATACATATTGTGCTGTTTTGGCATTTTCGAGGTCAGCGCTCTCCAACATCTGGGAGTGTGTCAGTAAACTCAGTAGGAGATCTCCAAGGCAAGTCTTTCAGGCTCTGCCCTGCAATGCATTTAACACTGTGCCGGGTTCGGCAAGGTCAGCCGGCACTCTAATAACTCTACTTTACAATGTTTCTGCTGCTGCCAGCTTGTGCAAAACCCTCCCACTGTGTTCAGCTTTGACCAACACCATGTACTGTCCACAGAACATAACGCAGCGTGGCATATTTTAACACTGTTGGTCCTTAAAGGTGTTTGTAGCTTTAGAGACCACAGAATGGTCAGACTGTTTAATAAGGTTACGAAGTGAAATATTTAAAGAACTAACACCAAGGAGTTGTTGCTGATCAGGATCTGGATGCAGAAGACCTTCATTAGACTACAAGCATACATTTGATGCTGCAACTGAGGGAACTTTGCTCCTTGTTTGAAGCTTGGAAGTCCTCACTGGATGTGAAGAGCAGTACAGCTCTGTATTGTAAGTCACTTCCACAACAAAGTGCGCTCATTTACCGTTATATTCTTCTTGCTTTCTTTTTCATACCAAAATCTTAATTTACAGGGCAAAATAACCTTTTTAGTTTGGATCGATTCGCTTCATTTTGGAATATTTCAAGTCAGCAGACAAACGTTTTCTTTGTTGGAGGACAGTAAGCCCCTAGTGTTCCAAAGAGGGTCTTCCAATAAATACATTCTGCTTTGTTATGCTGTGTGAAGCTGCTTGGTGGGTGCTCATCTGGGGATACAATGTTAAAAAGCCGCCTTGAAAACCAAGAAAGAAAAAAGTTATGAACCTTAACTTAGAACAGAGGATGAATGATCCATGGTGATTACACTTTAATCACAGATGGAAATGATTTGCCATCTGAAGTTTTCCGTACCACAGCTTGTGGCAGTACTGCATTAAAAAGATCAAAAGAGAAAAATATCTACATTTTTTTTTTTTTGTGGAAGGTGGAAGGATGTATTTTTTCATTTTTTTTATTTTAAAGCACAAAATTCTAAGCTCTAAACCTTTCAGAGAATTTTAGCTTGGAGCCGGAGGGCTGGACAAAGTTGTAGAGAACTCCTTATGACTCCTTACTGTTCTGAGGAGACACCCTGTGGCTCTTTAAAGTTTATGTGTTTGCTTGAGTTCTATAAATGTGTGTGTGTGTGTGTGTGTGTGTGTATATATATATATATATATATATCCCTGTCTCTACGTCGTCCTCAGACGAGCCTTACACCATAGGTACATAGGTAGATGCGTGACGTCCTCTTGATCGATGCCCGTGTGTTGGTTCCCACAGTACAAGCTTTTTGGCCGGGAGTTCTCGGTGGCGGTGGCAATGGCCTGCTAGTCTCATCCTCCTATATATATATATATATATATATATATTGCATGTTTATAAAAACTGTCCAGTGTTTTTTTTCCCACTCTTAGGCCGCTATGGTAGTTGGAGAGACATTTGGACTTAGGTGTTTTATTCTAGTGTAAATTTCGAGTGGTGCGTCTTTCCAGGGGTGGCTTGGCTGCTCGGTTGGGCTCCAATGCTCTCTCCACAGGAAGTACGTGGCTCAGTGTTGCGCCTTGCGTGTCGGCCCGCATCACGTCCACGCGCCTTTGCTGTTGTTTGGTATGTATGTTGTCCACCTGCTGTCTCCTGTCTCGACAGGGGCAACATTGTTCCAGCTGGGGCCGAAAGGCTGGAATTTAAAATCACCCGG
Source organism: Zeus faber (assembly GCF_960531495.2). Taxonomy (NCBI): domain Eukaryota; kingdom Metazoa; phylum Chordata; class Actinopteri; order Zeiformes; family Zeidae; genus Zeus; species Zeus faber. The sequence continues at coordinate 8,989,547 of NC_137193.1, read as the reverse complement.
ATTCAGGCTTTCTGCCGTATTGTGGCACCGCAAATGGTTCCGGAAAAGAAAAAAAAAGAGGCAGAGGAGAGCATAATCTATATCTACTCTCTGATGTTTTATTAACTCTCTGTCGGCACTCCTCTTACCCCGCTCCATGTTCCCATCTCTCACTCTCCTTTTCCCTAGTTCCTTTTTTTTTTTTTTTCAAAGCCCCCAGCCCCCCCCCCTTCCTCTGTCTTTCACCGTTTTGCTGTTCACCACTCTTCCTTTTACCTTTTCCAAACATCCAACCCTCTGTATAAGTTCTCTAAACAGTTATTTCATTACCCCTTTCAAATTTAGGAGCTGTGCTGTAGACCTTCTGGTCATTCTATAGCTGTCGCCATATAAGCCTTGCCACCCTGCTTCTTATACAGTGGGGAAAATAATTATTTGATCCCTCACTGATTTTTTAAGTTTGCCCACTGACAAAGAAATGAACGGTCTATAATTTTAGTGGTAATTTTTGGTAGGTTTATTATAACAGTGAGAGACAGAATATCAAAAAGAAAATCCAGAAAATCACATTAAATAAAAGATGTAAATTATTTTGCATTTCATTGAGTGAAATAAGTATTTGATCCCCTACCAAAACATGACTTAAGAAGAAAGAGTCTTTATTTATCACGCAACACACCACACTACAACACATGCTTGCACACACATGCACATGCTTTGATGGTGGCCGGTGAAATGGATTCTCTGCTTTTGACCCATCCTGGCTTGTCCTTCCTCCGGGGGGCACAGCCAGGAGCAGTGGGCAGCATACGTGGACGCACCCGGGGACCAGGTGATAAATGTCCATTGCTGGTCAGACAATGATGGGTGCATGTTTTTGGTGGGGGTCCTTACTGACGTGAGGTGGGGGAAACCCCATGTGAGCACGGGGAGAACATGCAAACTCCACACAGAAAGGCTCCTATTTGGGAGATAACCGCCGGAGCACGGTGCCAACAGCGCGCCAGGTGGGAATCGAACCAAGGACCTTCTTGCTGTGAGGCAGCAGTGCAATGCACTGCGCCACTGCGCCACCGTGTCCCATGTGAGGAGTGGTCTTAGTACTTGGTGGAGAAACCCTTGTTGGTGGAGAAACCCTTGTTGGCAAGTACAGAGGTCAGACGTTTCTTGTAGTTGATTACAAGGTTTGCACACATCTCAGGAGGAAAGTTGGACCACTCCTCTTTGCAGATCCTCTCCAAATCTTTAAGGTTTTTCTAGAAGATTTTCTATAGGGTTAAGGTCCAGAGATTGGCCAGGCCACTCCATGACCTTAATGTGCTTCTTCTTGAGCCACTCCTTTGTTGCCTTGGCTGTATGTTTTGGGTCATTGTCGTGCTGGAAGACCCATCCACCACCTATTTTTAGTGTCCTGGCTGAAAGTGTCACCCAGGATTTCAGGGTCCATGGCCCCATCCTTCTTTCCCTCGATGGGGTGAAGTCGACCTGTTCCCTTAGCAGAGAAACACCCCCAAAGCATAATGCTTCCACCTCCATGCCTGACGGTGGGGATGGTGTTCTTGGGGTCATAGTCAGAATTTCTCTTCCTCCAAACACGGTGAGTCACGTTGATACCAAAGAGCTCGATTTTGGTCTCATCTGACCACATCCCCTTCTCCCAAGCATTCTCTGAATCATTCAGGTGTTCATTGGCAAACTTCAGACGGGCCTGTACATGTCCCTTCTTGAGCAGGGGACCTTACGGGCGCTGCAGCATTTTAATCCATTACGGCGTAGTGTGTTAACAATGGTTTTCTTGGTGACTGTGGTCCCAGCTGCCTTAAGATCATTAACAAGCTCCCCCTCGTGTAGTTCTGGGCTGATCCCTCACCTTTCTCATGATCATTGATACCCCCGAGGTGAGATGTTGCGTGGAGCCCCAGACCGAGGGAGATTGACGGTCATTTTGTGTTTCTTTCATTTTGGAATAATCACGCCAACAGTTGTCTCGTTCTCACCCGGCTTCTTGCCAATGGTCTTGTAGCCCATTCCGGCCTTGTGCAGGTCTATAATCTTGTCCCTGATGTCCTTAGACAGCTCTTTGGTCTTGCCCATGATGGAGAGGTTGGAGTCTGATTGATTGATTCTGTGGACAAGTGTCTTTTATACAGGTAACAAGTTGAGACAGGTGTCTTTTATACAGGTAACAAGTTGAGATTAGGAGTACTTTCTTAAAGCGAGAGGACTAATCTGTGGGAGCCAGAATTCTTTATGGTTGGTCGGGGATCAAATACTTATTTCACTCAATGAAATGCAAAATAATTAATATCTTTTTTTATGTGATTTTCTGGATTTTCTTTTTGATATTCTGTCTCTCACTGTTAAAATAAACCTACCAAAAATAACCAATAAAATTATAGACCGTTCATTTCTTTGTCAGTGGGCAAACTTCGCTGAGGGATCGAATAATTATTTCCCCCACTGTAATATAATCTGTTCTTATTCCTTTTTTGGCTGTTGACCACTCACCTTCCATTGAATGCGGGTGCATGTGTCTTATCTGAACTCGAGCATGTGTGTGTTAGAGTGTGTGTATTTAAAGTGATAACATGTAAGAATCCATATATTTTACACTTGACACCCTCTAGTTGTGACAATTAGGTGTTTCAAAGCAGTTTATCATGACTTTTGTAAGATTTTTGAAAATCAGGACCTCTTTTTTTTCTGTGTTGAGGAAGCCCCGGTCGGTCCATTGGTTTCGTCTCTGGTTTCAGATTATTTACTGTAAGAGTAGTAAGACGCCAGAACCACTCAGCATCTAGAACACAAAAGCCCCTATCTTTGCTTGGGATAATATCAGGCAAATAAAGTCCTAATCTAGACTCAGCGTTGAATTAAGTGCTGAGTCACGCAAAGGACCCGAGTTAGTTTTGCAATGATCATGCTTTGTTTCGGTTAGGTCATAATAGACTAGTGCTCCCTCAAGAGGTCACAAAAACACATTGCCATGCATTGAAACTAAAATCCACAACATTGGAAAATGGGACACCTCATGTGTTAATAGGTGGATGGACAAATTGACAGATAGATGTTGGTTTAGTGGGAGATATCAATATCCATACACCCACAGGAGATCAATGGCTTTATCTGTGCTCCCATAGGGCTCAAGTCACTCGCAAATGGCCCACTCAAGGATCCTAAGGCCTGCAGGCACAACAGAGAAATAGGGCAGATTGATTTTTGATTGTTTTTGATAGCAGGCCCCCACTGTGAAGAGGCCCCGAGAGGCCACACACACACACACACACACACACTCAAGAGCATACAGACGGAGACAGAAACAACAAACGTAAGCAACACAAACACACAGGGAGTTGAGGCCCCAAAGCGGAAAAGGGCGGTGTTAAGATTTAGAGCGGCGCTCTAAGGGCCGCCAGCTCTACCGTACATCAGTGTGAGGGAGAGGGTGGGTGGGGGCCACGCAAGGTCGACTGCGGCAGGAAAGAAACAAACTATCACCAAGCACCATCCATTAATGGCAAAGCTGAAGATATTTTTCTTTTATACGGCTAAAATATTAATGTTTCCATCTTGGGTATACTAAGAAAAGGAAACAGGGTTTTTTTTCTTGAGCTGCCAAGTTGAAGAGAAAGGGAGAGGATGAGAGTGAAAAACCAGATGAGAAGATGTGGCGGGAAAACGAGAGAGAAATATAGATGGCGAAGAGTAGAAATATAGAAGCTGAGAGGGATGAGGGAAAAAGAGAGTTGGCGACGTACTTTGTGCACCGGGCAAATCCATGTCGGGGCCGAATAGGAAGTGTCCCACGAGTTCGTTTATCGCAGGTTGTGCCGGCTTGTGAATTTAAACGGTTGAATTTTTATCGCACAACTTTGTTCCTTGCCCTACCTATGCACTGTCGTCGACGATTGTGAGTCAACATTGCAATGCAGTATATTGTAGTTCTCTATGTGTGTGTGTATTATCCGCACACACTTTACCCATTTTTGATGCGATGCTTGTACTAGATTAATAGCTAGATAGATAGATCAGCATGAACCATAAAAAGTCAGGCAATAACAGCAATCATACCACGCTTATCCACAGATGTTGCCAGCTTGAGGCTCGCTATTCTATTTTTTCCATATTTCCATATTGATAAAATAGCAATGTATTTGCATGTCCTTAGTCTACATTATGCATTGAATTATGTGCCCTGATACAAGAGACAATCTCTTGACTAAGTTGTTCACAGCTGCAAAGCTAATAGAGACATGGTAATCACATACAATACCTAAGATAACTGAAAAAAGATTGTTGCCATGGTGATTTTGCAGCAAACTTCCTTGCAATTTTGCTCAAATCATTGACTTAAACGTGGCACGGTCAGGATGTTTAAGTGTGGGTGTGTGTGCGTGCGTGCGTGTGCAAATGATGTCCCTCTTTCAAGTATAAGAGCATCTTTGGTGCTCTGGCTAGTACATATTAAGTCCACGGGGTACAAGAATGATTATAATAACAACGGTGAAACCACCTACTAATGTAAGCTGGAATATAATGATTAAATACCATAAGTTAAGTTACGATCAGCTTACAGTAGCTTTAGAGACCTGATGCTGGATTTTGGGCATCACCAATCCATTTTTAGAAGTCCATCCTATCTGACAATTGTTCAATTGTCATAGAGTGCTGTTTGTTTCTCCGTCTGACTGCAGACACTTGATCGTATTTGATGACAGTGGGTGAGTAAGGATGTTTGGAGTGTTGTTTTTTTTTTTTAACAATTTAACCTTTCAATATTCAGTGTAGGCGGACAACAAGGACTGCAAACAGCTTCAGGGACCAGCAGCATTGAATTTTGTCACGCTGTGTTTTAAGGACAGTGTAGCAACGGGTGGTGTTGGTCAAAGCTGAACACAGTGGGAGTGTTTTCCACATGCTGGCAGCAGCAGAAACATTGTGAAGTAGAGTTTATAGAGTGCTGGCTGACCTTGCCGGACGCGACACGTTGTTAAATGTATTGCAGGGCAGAGCCTGAAGGACTTGCCTTGGCGATGTCCTACTGAGTTTAGTGACACACGCTCTCTGATGTTGGAGAGCGCTGACCTGGAAATGACCAAAACAGCACCACGTATGCATGCTTATTCAAATAATGACACATTTAAGCCGGGCAAAGAGCAAAAAATCACTCAGGCATTGACACTGCTTGAATCTTGAATCTTGCAGGTTGAAATGCAGAAACGTAAGCAGCCACGGTGCGTTAAGCCTGCCCTTCCACTATCGAGGATCAGCAGAACTTCGCTTCTTACCGGACCTTTCAGAGAAGCCCTGGGTGGGACCATTTCATTTTGAGACAAATATTACGTGTACGCAATGCCACATGTAGGGGGGACAGGAAGGAACATAAGAGTATAACACACACAGCAGCATTAGCATTATTCTGAGAATGCAACAAAAAATATGTTTCCTTGTCTCCTTGACAAAATTACTCGTCTGATTAACTGTTGAGACGATAAGATGGGACATTTTTGGAATGTCTTGTGATCTCAAAACGTATTTCCGTCCTGAATGAGGCAACATTCCATCGCAGAATTCTGTTGCATCAAAACTGAAATCAAATCAGTTTGATATAGTCAAATGAATCAGCATAATGCACATGAAGGATCTATGTCCCAGAGGTCAGAAAGACAAACTACCGGCACAGCTGATATAGTTCTAGATAGATAGATATAGAATCGATATATTCTTTATAAAAATGGGATATGATAATGGGACATGATAATGGGACGAGAAAACCTGAAAAAATGACCATCGACCATTAAAAACAGAGGTCAGGTTTTATAAGAGACAGCTTTATTCACTAGTTCACTGATTCAGTGATTGAAAACTAAATCAGATCACAAAATATTGTTATTTTTCCCAGAGACAAGTTCAAGACTCTAAATTGATATTTATCAAGGATTTAGTCTGCAGAGCAATATCAACACTGGATAACTAGACACGTATAGCCACCCAAAGCCTGTTTATTAAAACGGATTGTGAAACCTTGACTGCGCAAACCTTCTGATTTCCAAAAGCCACCTATAAACAATTTGTTTTTATAAGAGATTTTACCATCTTCTCCAAGTGTGATACCTTTTTGATTACTTAGCTGATTGGGAGCTGATTCAGACTCTATTGTGTTTTCATTTGTATGTCCATATACTGTTTGTTCTTACACATGTCTCTGGCCGTACATCTGTATGTCCGTCAGTTCGTGTTGCGTCCTGGGAATCACCTTGCTGACATAGCCAAGGGCTTCTGCCCCAAACAGATCAATGATCACACACACTCACAGAGTGCCTCCAAGTCTCCTTAGTCAATATCTATTGATCACTACCTGCCAGTCTGGCTTACCTAATAAAAGATTTAGAATTTGTTCAACTACTTCACCTCCTTGGTTTTCACCTATTTTTTTTCTTTTTAACACTGGAGACTTTATCTCATTGCTTGTCTTTCTCAGGGTTATTCTGCCTCTCTTTCTACCTCTTTGTCTTTTTTATTTTCTCAGTGTGAATGTCGCCTTCTCCTTCTCTTTTTAACGTTCATAGTTCGTTCCCATCCAATAATTGCATATGTGGGTTGCAGAACACAATTCCAAGAGGTGATGCGGCAAATAGGCTTTTAACATATTCAACATTCAACACCCAGGCTTGCATCTCGTCTTGGAATAGGTGACTGACAGCCTTGATCATTCAATCCCTCACCAAAGATGAGGAGAGGAGTAGAAAGGAAGATGGGGAGGAGGGACAGGGAAGTTATAACTACTACTATAACTAGCAAAAGAGAGTGGCTGAGGGTGGCATGTTAGCATATGACGTGGCGATGAGTGTTCAGATCTGCCGGAGGGTCCGAAACTCAACGCAATAGTCAATAACTCGCCGGCCCCCCTGGACCAGGTTAAAAAGTTCAAGAGCAGCCGTACGGCCAAGTGTAGCATGGTTGAGAACCCTCCAGAGACCGTCAGAGAAGGCTGTCACCATAGAGCAGATATCTGACTGCTTCTTCCACCTGGTGGTACCCCTGTCCCGAGCCTGTCCCGTGAGCTGTGTGACCATGAAAGCCACTCGTGACCTCTCATGCGATACGTGAGGGGTTGCGGTGGGATATGTGAGGGGTCGCTCTGCTCGTTAACAAGCAGAGCAGAAGAAAGGACCAGCAGGTACCTGGAGCTCTGGAAAAGCGTTCGGGAGCTGAGAGGTGAGGTTCTGGACTGGGAACAGCACGAGCAAGAGAACTGGTAGCATCATCTACCAGTTCTCCTGCTCGTGCTGTTTCCAGCAGTTGTTGTTTGACTGGAGCAGAGTGAGCCGTTGGTTCTGGTCGTAGAGAGCCTCCAAACATTTGTCATGGCATGGGGAGGGTACCTGGAGAGCCCCCGCAATGGCGGTGAGTTGTTGCTCGTGTTGGTGTAGAATACAAGCCTGTGCCGCCATCTATCGTCTGAGAGTCTCTGATTCGGCTGAGTTAATTTCTGGCCAGGTTGTACTGTTACGCTCACTGACTCAGAATGGATGTGAATCAGGTAAAAAGTCAAAAGTCCACGAAGTTTATTCCAAAAAATTGGCAGGGGACAATACCAGGAGATCAGTCAGAGAAGGAAAACTTATCCGGCACGGAACAGGCAGAGATTCGTATGCAAGGCACAGGAAACATGTAGTAGTGCAGGAAAGCTCAGCGTAATGCAAAAGACAATTTGGCAGAGTGAATGAGCTGCAGGTGGGGGAACCAGCTGAAAGGGAGTGGGAGCAAAGAAAAAGGGAGTGGGCGGATGACATGTAGATGTTGTTGGTGTGAAACGGAGAGAAAGGAGGTGGAAATAAAAACCAATTCATAGCAATTTCTGGTGACTTAAACCACACTTCTCTCTCTCTCGCTCTCTCTCTCCTACACTTCGAACTTTTCACCAATTTGTCAACTGCCCCACCAGAGAAAATAGAACGCTGGACTTACTTTATGCAAATTTGAGGGATGCATACAGCTCCACTGCCCTTGTTGTCACCCATTGTTCAGCAGCAACCTGTGACCACAAGGATTGTGAGGAAGTGGTCACAGGAAGCAAATGAGACTATTCAGGGGTGTTTTGAGGCCACAGACTGGCAGACACACTCTGAGTCCCATGGAGATGACATCAACTCCATGACTGACTGTATAACAGAGTACATCAACTTCTGTGTGGATAACACCATCCCCACCAAGACAGTGCGATGTTTCCGCAATAACAAGCCCTGGATCACCAGCGACCTGAAGGAGCTGCTGAATAAGAAGAGAGCCTTCAGGGACGGGATAGGGAATTTCTGAGGCCTGTGCAGAAGGAGCTGAAAGTGAGACTGAGGGAGAGCAAGGGGGCATATGGGCAAAAGCTGGAGAGCAAGCTCCAGCAAAACAATGCACGGACCAATGCACTGGAACGAAGGTTCCAGTGCTGTGGAAAACATCCTGCCTTGTTCCGGTACCTAAGAAGCCTACTCCTTCTTCCCTCAATGACTAAAGAGCGGTTGCCTTAACATCACACATCATGAAAGCCCTGTAGAGACTGATATTGGCCCAGCTTACACCTCAGGTGAGCACCTCTCTGGACGCACTGCAGTTTGCCTACCGCCACAAGGTTGGAGTTGAAGACGCCATCATCTACCTGCTTCAGTGAGCCTACTCTAACCTGGACAAAGCAGGCAGCATTGTGAGGATCATGTTTTTTGATGTCTCCAGTGCTTTCAACACGATCCAGCCTGCACTGCTGTGAGTAAAGCTCCAAGGGATGAAGGTGGACGCCTCCACAACTTCCTGGATTATTGGCAACCTGACAGACAGGCACACAGTTTGTGCGGCTGACGGAATGATTGTCTGAGCGGGTGGTTAGCAACACAGGCGCACCGCAGGGGACTGTACTCTCACCTTTCCTCTTCACCCTGTATACCTCAGACTTCCAATACAACTCGGAGTCCTGACAGCTGCAGTTGTGGGGTGTATCACTGGTGGACAGGAGACTGAGTACAGAGAACTGGTGGTGCGCTTTGTGGCATGGTGTGGAAACAACCACGCGACCAAGAAGAAGGCGGTGGTTGTGGATTACAGTAGGACCAGGACAAAGCTAAACCCCATTTCCATCCTGAGAGAAGAGGTGGACGTAGTGGAGGGTTACAGGTACCTGGGCGTTCACCTGGACAGCAGACTGGACTGAAAATGCAAAACACTGAGGCTGTCTACAGTCAGTGACAGAGCAGACTCTACTTCTTGAGGAAGCTCAGGTCCTTCAACGTGTGCAGCAAGATATTGCATACCAGTCTGTTGTGGCTCGTGCAATTTTCTTTGCAGTCATCTGTTGGGGCAGCAGCACTAGAGTCAGTGACTCCAAGAAACTTGAAAAAACTGATAAAGAAGGCTGGCTCTGTGCTGGGGACTGCTCTGGAGCCCCTAGAGCTGATTGTGGAGAAAAGGATGTTGCACAAGCTGCTCAGCATCACGGACAGCGCTGCACACCCCCTACACAACCTACTGCTGTAATAAGCAATAAAGTTTGAATCCAAATAACTTTGCCTCCCTGAGAGCTCTTGAGCCAAATAACAAATTTTGACATTATTGTACGCAAAGATCAAGGAACAGTAGTTAGAAATCTGGGGTGGTGGTAAAGAACAGAGATAGAAGTGGAAATATTGGGAGAAATTAAGTATATTATGGGATAATCGGGAGGAGACATGGGTAGGAAGGGGCGATTCAAGGAACTTAACTGATTTTCAAATTCCACCACTTCTACAATCTCTGCTTCATCTACACTTCTCTCCATAAAAATACTCTCTCTTCCCCACTGCCTTATCCCTCATGCATGTCTTCATCTCCTTATTGGTTTTGTTTCTCCCAGTCCCCTCCCCTCTACCCCCTCTACCCCTATCATTCTCTACTCTCCTCGTTGCTCCTCTGCTCTCTCGTGTACAACGTTAACAACCTATGCCAAAAAAAAGATGCTTAATTTAAAGTAAACCTCTCTTTATTTACTCACAATTTGTTTGCAAAACATTAACTAAAATAACAGCGCCCCTGCACCCTACCTCACCACAAACTTGGCGGACTAGGGCCGACCCTCCACTAGGGCAGATTGTCCTCAGTGCGCCCCAACCGAGTCACATCGCTATGGGTGGCGACCGGCCCACGTACACCCAGCAGCCATAATAAACACCAAGAAAAATTCAGTTTTTATTGTTGATGTATTTATTTCATTTATTTTATTTTCCAACGTTAATTGAAGGAAACAAAAAAATCTGTGTGTGGTGTCGCCATGCTCGTCCTTGCTTTATGAAAGTCAGAGCAAACTTTTAAATGACGTCTTGTAGATCTCACATTAGTGAAGATTCAACAACTGGATTGCTTATTTCTCGCCGCCTCATTTTTGTTCTGGGACAGATTTGGTGGACTGCTAAGGTGAAATAAGTTTATAGACTAAATACAACACGGAACACAGAACTCGTGCTGAAACCCAATTGGCTTACGTCACTTTATAGTTCTTATTAGCGGTGCGAACGCAACCAAAATAAAAAGCCCTTAATGCTATTTAGTTCTCAGGGGACCTCCTTGTTCCTAGTTCCCCTCAGGATGTCCCCAGAACTGTTTGGTCCGAAAATGCCTATTGGGAAATGGTCCTGAATTGGTTATGGCTATTGTATCAACTTGATATAGAGTTGTCAACGGACGCCATCACGCATGCGGGCACACACAGACACACACACACACACACACACACACACACATAAGCGTGCACACAAGCATAATTCAAAATGAATCTCACACACCGAGTTCCACAGCTGTGTGAGAAGGTAGATTATTCACGCGGAATCGACTACAATTTCACGGCTTTCTGGAAATAATTAGCGTGACATTTATTCAGGCCTTATAATTGGTTAAGACTCCAGACCCTCACCTCTAATAAAGCTGTCATTGAACCTTTAATGCAGCGAGCGCCAATGACAGCAGGGGAATATCGTGTGTGTGTGTGTGTGTGTGTCTGTGTGTGTCTGTGTGTGTGTTCATTTAATGGAGGATCAGGTTCAGCTTGGTTCAGGCTGAGGGTTTGGTTAATTGTGTGTGTGTGTGTGTGTGTGTGTGTGTGTGTGTGTGTGTGTGTGTGTGTGTGTGTGTGTGTGTGTGTGTGTGTGTGTGTGTGCGCATGCATGCTTGTGTATGTTTATATGTATTCCATGTTTGTTAAAAAAAAACCAACTCTTTCACCCAGAGCTAATGATAAACAGAATCATTGGCAAGCAAAATGTTTCACGTTTGGGCAAAATAAAAGTTTCACCCAAACCTGGAACCTCCTGCTTCAGCCTGTTATCATTTCTGAAAATACCAGTTTGCGATAGAAGGAGAGGTGGAGGAATCATGGCAAAACCGTGACAGCTGTTAGCTGTTACCAACCGAAGGCTCGCCAAAGCCACCAATTAAAGTTTCCCTCCTTGAAAGTTTGATTTGCTCCAATTCACAGTCGACTGTAATGTTTGTATTTGATCATCCTGTGTTGCCGTCCGGTGCACCCCAGCTACTCTATAAGTCATGTTTACCATCTTCAGTTGTATTCAAATCCAAAACTCACAACACCAAGCGACAGGGCTGCTGAGCTTCCAATGCTACACGCAAAGGCGTGTTTTTCGGCGGTAATGCACTGGCATGAGCTGCAAAGACGTCAGAAGATCACTTGGGATTCCTTCAGTTGGGTTTACAGAAGAGTGGATGGTGTCTAGTTTTCATCTGGTCCAATTGTTTTGTGCAGTTTCGCGTGCCGCCCGAATGTTGACTCCCGATGTGCTCCACCGTGTTTGCTCTTGATCTCAGTGAGACCTCCTGACTAAATATGAGGTCATCGTCATCAAAGACCCCGAGCATGGGAGATATTCCCGGTAGGGGATCCACTCTACCGCCGCCGATTGACGGCAAATCCCATAAGCCCCCTTAAAGACTCGAAGTCGCCCCTTTAAGAGGGAGGATGGATCGGTGATGAGGAGTGGAGGAGGAGCGGTTCTCACAAGAGACACACTTCATTTCAGAGCAAGGGCGAAGAGGGAGAACGGAAGTGGGTGTCGGGGCGTCGACAATTTGGTCTTTATTTTCAGGGCTTTTTTGCATTTGCCAAAATGGCCAAAAAGAGTAGAATAAATAGGGAATGGAGAATGGGGGATGGAGGGTGGTAGCAGGGGTGGGGAGCCAGAGGCGTGGTGGAGTTACTTTCGACGTGTTTCACTTTAGACTGAAAGACCCAGTGAGCATCGTCTCTCGGCTGCTCTCCCTGGGATCCACACCGTGTCTCACCTCCCTCTTCTCCCTCTTTTCCTCCTTCCTCTTCTTTTTTTCTCCACCATCTCTTTTGTTTATCTTTCTTTGCATCGCTCCCATCGTCCACTGGGATGTCTGGTTCCCCAAACACACACACACACACACACACACACACACACACACATTTTTTTGGGAGCAGAATTTTTTTAGGGCATTTGCATCCCCACTATGTCTCCCACCCGCACACGCAGGCACACACACACACACACACACAAACCAACTCCCCACCCCCACCCGCGAGACCCCCACCGCTGGCTATGAAATGGATTGTCTCTTTTTCCACGTCTCCAGAGTCTCTTCTCTGTTCTGTCCATTACGAGATAGGACACCATGACTGCCCTCTAATGGCCTCAAAGACACTGTGTGTGTGTGTGTGTGTGTGGGTGTGTGTGTGTGGGTGGGTGTGTGTGTGTGGGTGTGTGTGTCTGTGAGTTATATCTCTGGATGGACAAAGGAGTTTCTGCTTTTGAGTCCTTCGCTTTGGGATTTTCGGTGCACAGTTCCACACACACACACACACACACACACACACACACACACACACACACACACACACACTCACACTCACACACAAGCACACACACACACACACTCATATGCACGTACACAACCCGATCTCTCAGGAGCGAGGTCCTTTTGACAAACAAGGACGGCCAAATACCGTCCTTGTTTGTCCAAAAGTGGTGTAAAGGACTTAAAGGGGGACCAGACTTTGCGATTTGAAGATACACGTTGCTGTATCGGGAGCAATATCTATTATATGTCTACCTGTCTCAGTCAGTAGCGGCAGTTTCACTGCAGGTAAAAATCACGAAGGAACCTTTATGGTTCTATAATTAAAAATATACACGGTATTTTCGAAAAGTCAAATGGTTATGAAATCGGTGTGAACCTAGGCGTAGGCCACAGTTTAGTCAGCACCTTCACATGGACTTCAATGAGCTGATGGCAGTGTTGCTAAGGCAGCGTTCAGAGAATTGCAACCGTCACGTAAACCCGCAAAACCGGGATCACCTTAACAGAGTGAAACTTGTAATTCGCGCAAGCGTCACACAATGAACAGACCTGGATTTCTCCCCAATCATTCAGTTTATTGTGGCAGGTAAACACGTTCACCTGGATACGATTGGCGTATCCAAACTGCACATGCGCTCCACAACCCGGCCCCTCAGATGTATGGGCATGGCGGGACGGTAGCTCAGGAGGTAGAGCTGGTGGTCTAGTAATCCAAAGGTTGCTGGTTGGATCCCAGGCTCCTCCTGCTAGCATGCTGTAGTGTCCTTGAGCAAGACACTTAGACGCCTAATTGCTCCTGATGGCTGCGTCCGTCGGTGTTTGAATAATTGTAAGTCGCTTTGGATAGAAGCGTCTGCTAAATGCAATGTAATGTAATGTTTGAACGTGCTCTTTCGGCAGATGAACGACGGATACCCTGGGTTGGAAAGTGAGACCCAATTTTTTTATGTTGAGTTTAATGAGGAGCCAAATAGATTCAAGATTCAAGATCAACAGGTTTATTCGTCACATACACTCACCAGCCACTTTATTAGGTACACCTGTTCAATTGCTTGTTAACACAAATAGCTTATCAGCCAATCACATGGCAGCAACTCATTGCATTAAGGCATGTAGACATGGTGAGGATGACTTGCTGAAGTTCAAACCGATCATCAGAACGGGGAAGAAAGGGGATTTAAGTGACTTGGAATATGGCATGGTTGTTGGTGCCAGACGGGCTGCTCTGTGTATTTCAGAAACTGCTGACTTACTGAGATTTTCATGCACAACCATCTCTGGGGTTTACAGAGAATGGTCCAAAAATGAGAAAATATCCAGTGAGCGGCAGTTGTGTGGATGGAAATACCTTGTTCATGTCAGAGGTCAGAGGAGAATGGGCAGACTGGTTCGAGACTATAGAAAGGTTACACTAACTCAAATAAACAATCGTTACAACCAAGGCATGCAGAATACCATCTCTGAATGTACAACACGTGGAACCTTAAAGCAGATGGGCTACAGCACTAGACAACCACACCGGGTGCCACTGCTGTCAGCTAAGAACGGGAAACTGAGGTTACAATTGGCACAGGCTCAGCAAAAATGGACAATAGAAGATTGGAAAAATGTTTCCTGGTCTGATGAGTCTCCATTTCAGCTGTGACATTCAGGTGGTAGGGTCAGAATTTGGGTAAACAACATGAAAGCATGGATCCATCCTGCCTTGTAGGCTGGTGGTGGTGGTGTAATGGTGTGGGGGATATTTCCTTGGCACACTTTGGGCCCCTTAGTACCAATTGAGCATGGTTTAAACGCCGCAGCATACCTGAGTGTTGTTGTTGACCATGTCCATCCCTTTATAAGCACAGTGCACCCATCTTCTGATGACTACTTCCAGCAGGATAATGCACCGTGTCACAAAGCTCAACTTATCTCAAACTGGTTTCTTACACATGACAATGAGTTCACTGTACTCCAGTGGCCTCCACTGTCACCAGATCTCAATCCAATAGAGATCTGGGATGTGGTGGAACGGGAGATTGGCGTCATGGATGTGTAGCCGACAAATCTGCAGCAACCGCGTGATGCTATCATGTCAATATGGAGCAAAATCTCTGAGGAATGTTTCCAACACCTTGTTGAATCTATGCCACGAAGAATTAAGGCAGTTCTGAAGGCAAAAAGGGGGTCCAACCCGGTACTAGCAAGGTGTACTTAGTAAAGTGGCCCGTGAGTGTACATATACATATGTTCATACATATATGCAGTGAAATGTCTTTGCAATGCACCCGGAGATTATGCACAATAGTTACTAAACCGAAGATAATAGCTAACCTAAGTGCATAAAATCTCCGGGGGCCACTCTGGATCCGCAAATAAAAGTCCCAAATTTCGCGGCCATAGGAGATCGATGCAGATTAGTTTTTTACAGACATAGTGATATAAAACGGATCACATAGTGAGATATTCAGGTGGGCGCAAGAACTGAAGTCGGGACATATTCAAGAACTTGTCGATAGGGTGGTAGACAGAGTTTTTCCCCGGACGGTAGAGCGAGTACTTCCCGTCAATTACCCGACTGTGCCGCTCACCGTGTAAACTCAGGCTTGTCAGTGATTGCATTATTCGCAATGAGTGTAAACACCTTAAACGCGTTATTGCCTTAATCCGAATATTGAGTTTAATCTGGGTATTTAGTGCATGTAAATGCACAAGTGCTAATAGAGCCCTAGTTATCAAGCTATAGTAAAGCCACTGAGCTGAGTGACAAGAAGTGGAGAACGCATTCCTCAAACAAGGGATGCATTTAGAAACCAATGTGTTTTTTGGAGAATGTGCAATTTTGTTACTTTGCAAGAGGAGAGCCCAATCTAACGACTGGCCCCCAGGTCATTTGACTTTGAGTCCCCTGAGCTAGATCCATGCAATGCACGGAGCTGTAAATTGGCCAACATTCCACGTTTTGCAGAGACTATATGGATTTACAGTATCGTGGGTGGGGCAGGGAAGGATTCTAAAAATTCAATGATTCCCATGTTGTTGTGGCATGACGTGACAAATAATCTATTGAACTTGAACTTGAACTCGATTGGAACAACGTAACCACACAAAGACTTCTCACAACACACGTCGTGGGAATATTTGTAGGTAAGTAGGTCGGTCTTGTTTATTGACACGCAACTGCTTCAGATCTTACCAGAAATAGGTTTCTCCGTCAGTATTAGTTGTCAGTACCCTGGTTCTGATTGTGGTACATTATCCTATAATAATCTTTTTTTTGTTTTTATTTTTATTTTTTTAACAATAACCACCACATCATCATCTTACGCATTTGATCTTTCCATTCATGGTTAAATGGTTTGTTGCAGGTTACAGCTGTGCCGTTCGTGGACCTTTCTGCGACGTCTGTAAATCGCTAAATCTGTCCCGAAAACTGCTGAGAAATGTTGATGAGGTAAATGTAATGCATGTCATTCGCACATTTTGTGTGGGACCCCCAGGTGGCAGTGACGTTTGCCGTGGGGTCGGAGGTCAGCCTGCAGAGCACCAGTGACTTCAGTCAGATGGGGAAGCCTTTCCTGATGGGGACCGTGGCTCTCGGTGAGATGTTGCTCTTCCTTATTTGTTTTCCGAGAGCTCCGCCTCCATCTTTCCCAGTTTTCACCCTTTCTTTCTGCGTTCCAGTTTTTCCCCTTTATCTCTTCTGGTTTGGCCCCCCTCATTCTGTCTTCACACATAATAGCATTTTACTGTCTCTTCTGCGCTGCCATATCACCCCCCCAATATAATCAGTTGGAAAGGTCAGAATTAATTCCAACTCTGTAGATACATACTGTGTGCTTGCAATTGGCCGCGTCCCGTTGAGCTGGGGTGAGCAGATAGCCTACTGATATCTGAATTATTTAGTCCTCTCTATTATTCCTCATGCGCTTTGTAATGGCCTTCCTCCTCCTCCTCCTCTGCTTCCATTTTGAAAAAGGACTATAGAAAGAACTATCCTGGGGAAATGTTACGGTGAAGCTCCACTGGACATCATGAAATGGCTGTGTGTGTGTGTGTGTGTGTGTGTGTGTGTGTGTGTGTGTGTGTGTGTGTGTGTGTGTGTGTGTGTGTGTGTGTGTGTGTGTATGTGTGTGTGTGTGTGTGTGTGTGCGTGTGCATGTTTGTGTGCGTGCATGCGTCTGTATCCTAGTGCCTATCACACGAGCGACTAATGTAGGCTAAAATATGGAGAATAAAATACTAAATACAAATTTTCAAATATAACTAGTCGGAAAAAAAAGAAATCGTCATATATATAAAACTATATAGAATATACAAAAATTGATACTATGCAATGGATAAATTATTGTTATGGGTAAAGACAGTATAAATTATACATTTGAATTATTGCTATGTACTCACTCGCTACCGTTTGTATAGTGTCACACCAGTGTTATTGCACATATACATGGAATTCTTTATCACTCTAATGCCAAGCTGCCCAAGTTAGAGTTTAAAGATAAGTTATAGGACTCAAAAATTGTTTAAAATGGTTAATGGTACAGTCTGGTGCAGACTCTGACTATGTGCAATAAAAAAAAAGCATTGTACCATATCATTATATGCCGTTACGCCATGGGTTACTGTGGAAGGGGTGATGATACTATATACGTATACTGTATGTTGGGGGGAAAAACATCACTTCCATTCAGATCAGCACCCGTCCTTTTCCACGCCTCATTCCTTTGACGTGGAGTCCATAAAATCTACATTTATTGCATAGCCCAGGGTTGCATTCCACTACATACAGTTTATTCAGTATGTATGCATCATTTTACAGTGTTACTTATGGAAACCCCAACATTCATACAATATGCATGAAGCCGGTGATGAACAGAGCGGCTAAACGTCGCGTCACGCTGCGTTGGCTTGAGTTGGAGTTAGGCGGAAAAAAGAAAAAGGGTGGCAGAGTGGTGGTCCCTCAGGCCCAGGCAGCTTTGTTTATTCGCCGTGCGCTAAATAGCTCCAACCTCAGGGACCGAGAAGGAGAATTACTGGGGCCCCTACCCTTCTCACACAACCATCTGCTGATGTAGGGAGAAAGCAAAGGGCGTGCGTGCGTGCGTGCTTGTGTGTGTGTGTGTGTGAAGCAAAATCTTTACCTCTTAAGTATTGTAACCAGGCTCAAAGAAATAGCACCCACACTTATGGAACTTGGAAACGTGTGCATAGGAACTGTGACTGCATTGCCATAATTTATGGGGACTAGGGCCAGTCCCACATTCAAATGTAGCCATCACGGCAGAACAACAGGAGATTGTGGTGCACGCGTCAACATTACTGTGGAAAGAGAAGTGTGGAAACGAAAAGCCCAACACCTTATTGCTCGCACGTAAGTGCAGTCTCCATATAGAAAAAACAATGAATGGACTTTTTTGTAAAAGATGAAATACTGTACCCGAACCTCATGGTTGGGGAGGTTGATGACACATGGAATTCTGACCTCTAAGACAGCCATGGCAAATCAAGACTATAAGACTCATTAGACTTGTATAAGAAATGCGTCATACCACATGTCCTATCATGTGTTTTTGGTCAGCTCACCTGCTGTCGTGCCACTGTCTCCGCAGGAGGGATTGTTAACGTGATGCCTCTGCTATTCTCCCAGATCTCTTACAACAGGACTCAGGTAAGGATAGTAAACACCTAGTCCATCCATTTATTCCTCAAATGCAGTGGTTATTACCACCCCCCTCCCCCAACTGCTTGTGCCAGCACTTGACTGGATTGCTTTCAGTCATGTAAACAGCATCATCTTACTATTATCTTAGTATTATATAATTTTGACGAACCAATATTATGGTCTCAGAATGATATTAGCGTCTATCATGTAACTAATAAAAATTAATACATGCCATTAAAATGTGTCTTGGGTGATCTGATCACAAGTGGACCGCTCTAGGTACAGGACACATTGAGGACGCATTGAGATCCACTCACACATTCTGAAGTGGTTTGGTCCGCATTTGGCCACATTCTTTTAGCAACGTGTACGTGAATGTGCCCTGGGCGGCATTGAAGGGCCGCCTACCAGTGACGTCCTCTTCGTAAGTGGAAGTACGTACTTATTGGCACACCAACGTGACTCAGCTTGGGACACAGGTTTTTTTTGTTTCATTCAGTCGAGACGCATGTTGAGACACATTCTAAAGGCAGGTGTGAACAGACGTACTTAAGCTGTCCACTTGTGATCGGATCACCAAAGACGCATGTTAATCGCTTGTGTAAACAGGACTAGTGAGATACAACCGAAGCCTATAAATGCAGTGAATTGGCAACTTGGGAAGACTCGAGCTCAAAGCTGTGCTTTAGTTCACAGAAGGTCCGCTGAGCCGCTCCAGGTGTAAAACTGAATTCTACTAAATCTACCTGCATAACCTCCTGACTTCTGGGCTGTTATGTTATACACCGATCAGCCACAACATTAAAACCACTGACAGGTGAAGTGAATAACATTGCTCATCTTATTGAAATGGCACCTTTCAAGGGGTGGGATATATTAGGCAGCAAGTGAACAGTTCTTGAAGTTGATGTGTTAGAAGCTGGAATAATTGGCAGGTGTATCGTTCTGTGCAACTTTGACAAGGAACAAATTGTGATGTCTAGACGACTGGGTCAGAGCATCTCCAAGGGGATGTTCCCAGTATGCAGTGGTCAGTACCTACCAAAGGTGGTCCAAGGAAGGACAACCAGTGAACCGGCGACAGGGTCATGGGCGCCCAAGGCTCATTGATGCGTGTGGGGAGAGAAGAGAGATCCCGCAGAAGTGCTACTGTAGTACAAATTGCTGAAAAATTGATGCTGCTATGATAGAAAGGGGTCAGAACACCCAGAGCATCCCAGCCCGCAGACCAGTCAGGGTGTCCATGCCAACACCTGTCTACCGCCAAAAGGACCTACAATGGACACGTGGGTGTCAGAACTGGACTATGGAGCAATGGAAGAAAGTGGCCTGGTCTGATGAATCACGTTTTATTTTACATCATGTGGATGGCCGGATGCGTGTGCGTCGTTCACATGGGGAAGAGATTGCACCAGAACGCACTGTGGGCAGAAGACAAGCCGGTGGAGGCAGGGTGATGCTCTGAGAAATGTTCTACTTGGAAATCTTGTGTCCTGGCATTCATGTGGATGTTACTTTGTCATGTACCACCTACCTAAACATTTTTGCAGACCAAACATACCCCTTCATGGGATCGGTATTCCCTGATGGCGTTAGCTTCTTTCAGCATGCAAACATTGTTCAGGAATGGTTTGAGGAACATGACAAAGAGTTCAAGGTGTTGACTTGGCCTCCAAATTCCCAAGATCTCTCTGGCTCCACCTCGCAACTTCCAGGACTCAAAGGATCTGGTGCTAACATCTTGGTGCCAGATGCCACAGGACACCTTCAGAGGTCTTGAGGAGTCCATGCCTCCATGGGTCAGAGCTGCTTAGGTGGTACGAGCGGACCTACACAATATTATGCAGGTGGTTTTAATGTTGTGGCCAATCATTCTATCCAGAAAAGTATTTAGTTCATTTGAATTTTTAATTGTTGTTGCACCACTTGAAAGGCATTTAATTTTTCATCTTGGTCGTATGTGACAAAAAACTCTGGGAAATAAAACAACGGCAACACAGGCTGTTAGCCTTTATGAGAGCTTCTTTTTTTCAGCTTCAGTTTTTTGAGCTTCAGTTTTTTCCGGCCTCTGGTTGTTATGTGGTTTAAATCATATTATTACTTCGCTCTCTCTCCATCTTTGTATCCAGATCTTGTGGTTCAGGAGAGCTGTCTTGGCAGCCCTGATGACCTGCCTTGTCCTCAACATCCTCTGGTGAGCAAGAAAACGTTTTTTCTCTTTCATTTTCTGTTCTCTTCCCTTTGTCTCCCTCTAAACCATAAACCCATTTTGCTGCCTGCTTGCTCACTTTTTGTGAAAAGATTCATTTTCTTCGGCAATATCTTCCGCGGCAGCTGTTAAACTCTCCTGCGAAACAAACCACGACACCGGGTGACACGTCGTTTTGAGACTTTCAATGTGTTTTCTCTTTCTTCCTCTCCCCATAAACGATTTATCCACCATTTTTTAGGGAAGATGCAGCCTGCCTTTACAATGTTACTGAGAAGAACAAAATCAAAACAAGGCAATGCCCTCGTTTAAATCTACCTGAATGCCTGCGACTGAAGTAGGCTCAAAAAAGACGGGGCATGTCACGTCAGTTGTCCATTTTGGCACTGATTTCTCTAGTTAGGTTTTTGTGTAGCTACAGTACATACAGTACTTTGTTGAAATTTGTCATGCTCAACACACAAACCTGTATGTAATTTGCCTAAAATGACATTTTGGGAATATTCATGTTTGTAGTACTCAGAAAACACTTTCTGCTGGCATATTTTTCAACACATTACCACCTAATAGCTTTTACCAAACGTGGTCTTAAACAGAGTTTACCATGTTTTTGTATGTAAGTACATACCTGTTAACAACTCAGATATTAACCAGCTGTTAAATTCAAAGTCAGTTGGATGTCATATTTTAAAACCATGTATAAAAAACGTCCATTACATTGATCAGTTCATCCTGTTTAAAACAATCACTCTCACATGCTATTTACAGTATGTGTGAATACCAAGCTCACACACAGCAGGGCGGCAGATATTCTCTCTCAACTGCCCACTACAACCATGAACTAGATTGTAAAGACCGCTCATTAACTTAACCAATGTGAGAAAGCTGGGGGACTCAAGATGGGACTCACAGATTGAATACCAAATGTAGTTGAGATAATTGATGAAGTTAATAAAGATTGAAAGTTTGAAAACAATGCATATCAATAAGTCTGTTGTGACACAGTAGCTCCTAATTCAATTTTGCCAATGGCGGGTAGCAGAATACAAATGACAGGCTGATAGTAGAATACGTTAAAATTCTTGCATGTCAACTGCAAACGGGTGGGGAGAAACATTTCAAACATCGGAGGAATCACTGGTTTTGATGTCTTTTCCGCAGGACAGCCAAGTCCCTTTCCACAGCTCTCCTCTGTGCCAGCTGCAATCTCCACCAAACGATGCCCCTGGGGTTGCAAATCAGCATAATGTGACAACTGAAAGGCGAAGGAATCTGCAATTGAAGTAGAGAAACAAGGGAATATAAAACAAATCAGTCCATATGGTTTAGTGCTATATTGTGCAAAGTGAAATTCTGTCACAGATGTGGAACATGGGACAATTTCCCAAAGAAAACCTTTTTAGTCCCACCATTGCATACACTAATAAACAGGATCCGATGTTAAATCCTGATAATAAGGGGCTACACACGGAAGCCCAATCAAGCCAAATAACTTCACACACTGTCCCTACTCTAAAGGACTGTTCCTCAGGCAGCACTGTCCATAAACTGGCTCCAAATAGCTTGGGTGGCCAGCAAGCTGCGCCAACCACAAGTGCCAGCGTGATTATTTCACTGAGGCTATCAAGTAAGCAACCTCTTTCACTGATCTTTTGGTGAATTAGACCCACTTGCAAGGGTCAGCACTTAGTTCTGGGTTCCCAGAACCACTCCCTTCATACCCAGGTCAAGCACATTCAGCCACAATTATTCCATTTACAGAAAAACCACCGGCACTGCACAGACATTTCCAGTAGCTACCCTGAATCCCTACCACCACCAATACCATACTGGCCTTCCCATTGACTTACCCCACTGGCATTGCTCAGGTCCACTCAGTGGCACCGGTTCCGTGAGGACCTCCTTGTTGTTATCATCCATCCCTAACCATAATCATGGCACCATAGAGCTACCTCCCCAACTGATCAGTTTTGTTTTGTTTTTTACCTGTACTGTCAGCATGCTGGGCATACAACATTTGAGTACACCTTGAGTATTTGATGCCATTTCATCTTGGACAGAATTAGTCTGCAAGTGGAGTTCAACCTCTCAACCTGCAATGGAACTCTTTATTAATTCTCAAATCATCAAGAACTGCTCCAATAACTCTGTCCGGTGGATGACCTGTGGGATGATAAGAGCACAGTTTTTTATTATGCAGAACCGCCACCAATCCCCCTCTTTGATGACCTATCTTACCATGTTTTGGTCTTTAAACAACTAATTACTACTCCAAGAGGGGTAGAATCACTACGGGTGAGAGAAATAAACATAGAACCAAACAACAAATGTTCATGGAAAAACATAAACATCAGATGACATTGTGTATCAAAAAAACAAGTCCAGGAAAACTGGAACAGCAATTGGACACGTGGCCTCTTCCTGTCATAGTTATGGCAGTAAATGAGGAAGAAAAGGAGAGGGGTGTAACCAGGAGGGTGTTGGGGGTGTTTTCAAAGCAGGTGCTGGTGGTGTGTGCGCCTGTGATGAGACCACCTGTATGTGTATGTATGTGTGTGCGTGTGTGCGTGCGCGTGTGCGCATGGGATGTGTGGGCGCCCAAGGCTCATGTATGCACGGGGGGAGAGAAGTCCATCCCGTCCGGTCTGATCCCACAGAGCTACTGCAGCACAAACTGCTGAAAAAGTTAATGCTGCTATGATAGAAAGGTGTCAGAACACACAGTGCATCACAGCTCGCTGCGTATGGGCTTGCATAGCCACAGGCCAAGCAGGTGCCCATGCCCTGTCCACCTCTGAAAGCTCCTACAATGGGCACATGAGCGTCAGAACTGGACCATGGAGCAATGGAAGAAGGTGGCCTGGTCTGATGATGCACGTTTTCTGCTACATCTTGTGGAATGGCCGGGGTTAGGTTCCGTTCTAATTGAGCATCCACGGGATGTGCTGGAACAACAAGCCCAATCCATTGTGGAGTCAATGCCTCGACGAGTCAGAGCTATTTTTGTGGCACGGGGGGGCTACACAATATTAGTGGTTTTTAGTGCTGGTTTTAATGTTGTGGCTGTTCGGTGTATGGCCAAGGTTCAGATAAGTAAAATGATTGAACACTAATTGCTTATTTGGGACAGACATGATAAAATCAGCACTTTCATCACCCCCTTTCCCATCGTTTTCTCACATCTCAGGATGATTCAAGCCATTGAGACAAGACATTCTTTAGAACGGCACAATTTTGTCTGTTTCTGTCTATTTAATTTCATTACGGAAAGTAGAGATATTGTCCAAGAAAAAATAAAGGGGGGATTTCTGTTATTATTCATTATTATCTTAACATTGAATCACTAAGATCGTGGCCTCAGTTATTCATAAAGAATTGGGGTAGTTGGTGTTGCAAAAGCTTGTGTAAGCAGTGGGTGAATAATAGAAAAATGGTGACTGATAATCAAAACTCACCTGTCTCACCATCTATTTCCCTGTGTGTGTGTGTGTGTGTGTGTGTGTGTGTGTGTGTGTGTGTGTGTGTGTGTGTGTGTGTGTGTGTGTGTGTGTGTGTGTGTGTGTGTGTGTGTGTGTGTGTGTGTGTGTGTGTGTGTGTGCGCATGTGCGCATGTGTGTTTTATTGGTCTGGTTTCTGTGGCTACTGCACTGGCTTGACTGAGTGACTCGTTTCAACCGAGTCGGTGCTCGCTTCCGCTCCTTCCCAGTGGACAGCTGTATCTAGTACCATTCCCGGCTCTACCCTCCCATTATCCCTTTATCACACAGGCAGACGCGCCCACACTCACACACACACACACACACACACACACACACCCACAGACACACACAGACACACACAACATAAATACAAATACACACCCTGGAATTAGTGTGTTTCTAATTGCTTGTGCTGCTGCTGTGTAGCCGGGGTCTACCCTGTTGTTTGTCTTACTTTGTCCAACAGAGGATTATATGCGTGTGCGTGTGTGTGTGTGTGTGTGTGTGTGTGTGTGTGTGTGTGTGTGTGTGTGTGTGTGTGTGTGTGTACGTGTGTGTGTGTGTGTACGTGTGTGTGTGTGTGTGTGTGTGTGTGTGTGTGCGGGCGTGCGTGTGTGTGTGTGTGTGTGTACGTGTGTGGGCGTGCGTGTGTGTGTGTTGATTGCTTTCTCTAGTACCTTTTGTGCGGCGTAAATTGGCAGCGTGAGGACTTTGTCGGGGAAAAAGAGAAGTTAATCACACAAATGAGACATCCTCTTCATTCTCTTTCACACATGCACACTCACATGCGCTCTCTTAAACACACACACACACACACACACACAAACACACACACACACACACACACAAACCCAAGCACAACGGCGGCAGCCGGTCTCATCAGAGTAAATTGAAAGCAGCTCTAAAAGAGAGAATTAGGGTGGGCAGATCGGGAGATCCGGACAGATTGAGACTGAGAGTTGCCACACTGGCAAACAATCTACAGAGATATTTTATCCGACCCACCCCAACAGCCTCCTACTGTGTTATCTATTTTGTTCCACCACAAACAGTACATACATCAAGTCCCTGACCGTGTCAGTTCAAAAGTAATTTCTGTATTATCAACCATTGTCATTGTCAGAAACATTGCACATTGCACCGCTTCATGATTTGATCAACCTGTGACACACTAAATGACATGTTAAATGCTGGCAATTTCCTTCTTGCAAAGGAGGAACATATATTTTTCTTTCTCCAACTCAAATTCTGTTGCAAATCCTTTTAGCCCGAATTGCTAGATCGGGCTGAATACGTCTGAATCCACCCACCTGTAGGTTCAGTTCAAGCATGCAGCCAGACACACATAAATAAACATGGCAAAATATTAAACCAGACCAAACCAGTTTTTCCAATGGCCTCTCTCACTCCACACTGAAGTCTGCAATCAATAACATCCTTCTTCAATCGTTAGCTGTATATATATACAGTATATATGTTTTGTTGTTGTTTTTTCCAAGCACTTTATCTTGATATGTGCCATCACCAATCACCATCAAGTTACTTGTGGTACTGGTAGTCTAAAAAGTCACATCTTTACTATTTAGAATTTTACAATCTGTGTTGGAGAGTTGATATTTGATACTTTTTATCCGGACATTGTTTATTGATAATGGAAATTAATTGCCAGAAATCATCACATTTCCACACACGTGTCATCATGGATTGCAATGAGGAAATGTTCAATCAACACCTTGTAAATGATGATGATCATAATTGACAAAGTTATCTGTTTAAGCAAAAAATAGCAACCCTATCTCCTCTGGGACCGCACTTTTGTACTTTCTGGAGTCGTAGGCTGCATTTTCTTTTTTTCAGTTTGTTCCATTATTTTGAAAGTGATGCAGCATTTCAAAGAATCCGGAGTGGTCTTTACTCCGTCTTCGGTCTCACTTCCCAAAAGGTATGTGTGGGTACTAGATATTGTACTGTCAGATATTGTAGTTTTACTTTTGGATTTTGTCCTTATTTTGGCAAGATCGTGATTGTGGTGTGTGGGTGGTGTGGTTTAAACAGCCACACCTGTCTTGTGTCTAGGTAATTTGAATCAGAGTGGCTGTACGCTTGTTGCTCGTCAGAGCAAACAACAAGCAACACGTAAAACCCCCATCCCCACACACACGGGTGTAGCTGCTTAAACCACACCACCGCCACATGACAATGACCTTTAAGGGCAAATAAGTAGTCTATAATATCTCGTTCACAAGCATCATATATCATATTTAATCCCTCCCTCCCTCTCATTAGTGATTCCCTCGTCAGTTCCCTGAAGAGTAGAATTAGAGCTAGATAGAGTAGACATCCTTGTTGATCTCAACTAGGAGAACAACAGATTTGAAGCAAATCTGTTATTTACCAGGACTGGGATTTGATGTTTGTCTGTGACGTCATTGTCAATTCCTTTGTTAAATCGGCTACCATGAATATAATCCATTCCTCAAAATGTTGATAAAATTGAATTTCTTGCATAAGTTTCACATTTTGACAATAAGATCATGAGACTGGGCTGGACACAGTTTTGCTTCTATACCATATTTTGATAGTCATCAGTGAAGTCTGGATGAAATTCAGCCTTACATGCTAATCTCAATTCTCAGATCCCGCTTTAATGACATCGTCTGGATGATGCAATACAATCATCCAGAGAAACATCATACTGCAAATAGCTAGGTGGAATAAAAACTCAACTACTCTGCTGGAATTATTTTTATTCCCAGTTTAAGCCATTTTTCATTGGCTCCCTCTTTCCACGTTATCCAAGATTTTTATCCTTTTAATTGACTTTAACTGACATTCATTTGGCAAAGCTTTAAATAAATGGTGCTTACAGTGAAGAGGCACAAACACCTTCCTAGCACCTTTCTTTTCCAGAGCCCTCTCTCTCAATTCCTCACATCACTCCTCCTGGAGGCCCTGGGCCAACTTGACATCCTCGTAAGCAATTTCCCCTGCCTCCATTTTTCAGACCATAATTTTGATGGATAATTATGGCCGGGGACATAATTCTGCTGGGCCACACGGCCCAGAATGAAAGACCAGTGAAAATAAAATAGAAATGGTGTGTTGTCGGGTGCGTTGAAGCGGAGCCACAACAAATGAATGGATAAATCTCCCAGAGCCGCACTCTGCCCAAGTGTCGGCTCCGACAGACAGACAAACAGACAGACAGGCGAAGCCGCAGAGAGCGGAGGAAACTTAACTTGTGCATGACTTTCTTTTACCGCATCTCCCTGCAGTTACATGACAGGGCCTCAGCCTTGTGGCGACAAAGGAGTTGCTTATCCTTATTCACACATTCTCTTGTTTTGCACGAATGTTGCAAAACACTAGTTCAGGACTACTTCTGCCGGCTTGTCCATCATATCAAGAAGTGTGACTGTACAGAGGGTCTAGAAGGAACAGACAAGGAAGTAAAGTTACAAGCAGCCATGAACCATATTTTAACACCTTGTAGCCGTATTGAGGTCTTCCAAGCAAGATGCAGTATGTTTACACTCCAAAAGACTCTTATGAAGCTCATGGATCAGTTGCTCACAATGTGCTCTTTTAGGTGTTAACCTTTTGGAGGTGGCCCTCTGAAGCCAGCTCTAACTTTCTAGATTGACATTCGGCATGAATTTGAATCACCGCCAACCTTTTTTCATGGAGCTTTCTCGCTGGATTTCCCCTGTGGGGATCAATGAAGCTCAATCTTATCTCCTCTTAAAATCAATTGGCATAGCTCAGCCAGAATTTGGCTGTTACAAAACTGTTATTTGGACTTCACAGATGTTACAGGCCCTATCCGTCCTGGAAATAACACGATTAAGGAAAGATTCCTTTGTGTTGTGAGATTACAACATCCAGAGTATCCTGCGCCTGCTACCATGTGGCCAAAATTGAAAGCAGGTTTTCTATACTGAGCAGTGGCCTGTGAATAAAAGCTTACAGAGAAAAAGCATCAAAAGAAGAAAGAAAGGAGGTTATAAATTGACAGTGATTGTCTACTGTTGACTCTCTACAACTCATCATCAATTGAAGCATGAATCAAATGAAGAGACTAGCAACATGTATTAAACTAACGATCAGCAAAATGTTAGGGATATCTAGTCTACTTAGCAACTGATTATATCAGCTCAGTGTGAGTTGGCATTCCGGTGGTATTTTGCATTTCAATCACAGCGCAACACACTTTGCGAAGGATTTTGAAAGTTTGTCAATGTCAGTGTTAATGTATTTTTCTCATCCATCTGTCTTAGGTCAGTGTATGAGAATGTCAATGTTATCATAAATTCATATCATAAATTTGTTCTTATCTCTAGATCTCGGTAGAACGTGGAGAATCATATAGATATCTGCCTGCTCCTGTGTACAACTTTGTTCAAAAACTGTTTCAACAAACAAGTCATCATCTTATGTCAGGGACTGTCAGTTTATTTTCCCCCACATATTAAAAACGGCCATCGGGCCAGAGAGAAAACCGTTTAAAATAACCTTTCAAACCGAGCTTATTCGCTGTTGTATAGGCCAATTCACAAAACCTTTCACAATATTTATTCCAAGGGACCAAAGGAGGAACATTCCATGAATACTTTATTGAACTTCTTTTTAGTTGCTTTGTTAGGTCTTTATGAAACCATACACCCTACAAAAGTACTAACTAACCCTGGGGTGAGCAAACGTTTTAGTTCAAGGGCTTTATAGAGTATTGAACAGCATGTGAGGGTCGCATTCCAGTTTTACAATTTATGTTCCTCCATGCTCTGACTGTAGAAAAATGTTAGTTTTCAGAAGGACTTAAGAGGCCGCTGCGTTATGGCCTGCACTGAGAGATGGTTCACCGAGCACGACCAGGACACCGACCTGTTCATCAATGGACGGTTTTGGAGCTCCATTCCATCTGGATCGAAAGGGTGAAGTGATGAGGAAAACTCAAGGTGTTGGAGTAGGTTTATCTTTTCACAAACAACACTGTAGCTCCGTGACTCAGAGAACGCATCTGTACGCCAGATGTTTTGTTTATCTGTATCGTTGCACCCCTTCTAACCTTCCCCACGCGTTCACACAACTTTTTATAACAACTGTGTACATCCACCCGAAGGCAAATGCCACCTCTACCTCCAGCACTGTCATTGATGAAGTGCAAAATCCGCAGTCGGTTTCACCGATGCACCAAACTTAATACTCAATGGTTTTAACCATGTCTCCCTCAAAACACACTTAGAAATCACTGACCCCACAGCTCTGCGGACCATAGCTGTGTGCACACACTGCCCATGTCGAAAAAGGTTTGGTTGAGAGAAAGCACAGACAAAGCACATTAAAGACTGGACAAAAGAATATGTGCTCTGGCTGCAGGAGTGTTATGATTGCACTGACTGGGACATGTTTAAACAGTCTTGCGGTGATGATTTGGACAAATTTGTTCATGTAACCTGCTCATATGCTGCCTTTTGTAGGGACATAATCATCCCATGTTAGCGAGTTAAAATGTACCCTTAACAACAAACCATGAGTGACCAAATCTGTCACTGCGCCACCGTGTAATGGACACTTTTACAGACGTGTACCTAAGGTCTGGAAGGATGCTGTGGTAGTCCCTAGCCCCAGATCCATTTGCCCCAAAAGTGTAATGATTTTAGACCGGTCGCTCTCACATAAATTTTAATGAAAACCTTTTAAAACTGGTAAGGTCAGAAATCTTATGGAAAGCTGAGCATGCACTTGATCCCATGCAGTTTGCTTATAGGCCGGACAGCGGAGCAGAGGATGCCACAGTCTCTTTGTTTATCCTACTTGTTAAACACTTGGAGGGAAATGGGTCTCATGCTGGACTTGTATTTGTTGATTCTTCCTCTGCTTTTAATACAACTCAACTCCATTTTTTAGCCAGCTGGCTTTGAGAACAATTTGACTCAAGTAACAATCTTCTGGGCTCGATTCTTGACTTTTTAAGTAACTGGACAAAGAATGAAGGTGAATGGAATTCTGTCTGACCAAGTTTGCTCCTCCACTGTGCTTCCGCCCCTATTATTTATCCTCTAAACACTTATGTGTCAGAGCAGGTAGGAAAATAGGACCATCTTAAAATATGCAGCGGATTCTGATTGTTGGTGGGCTACAGGACAACGAGACCAGCTGTGGCCCGGTTGTCGACGACTTTGTCTGGTGGTGGAGTCCTATCTTCCATGAAACCTAATCTAAAACCAAATATATGATCATTGATTTTTGAAGACATTCCCACACACACAAAGTAATATCCAATTAGGGTCAGATGGTGGAATGTGTGTAATCTTACAAATATATTGGGACAATCAGTGACTCAAAACTGAACTTTGAAGAAAATCGTGAGGCCTGATAACCGCCTCCATTTGAAATGACCAGTCCCACCCATCACACACTGAATTTCAGCTCCTCCCTTCTTGACGGAGGTTTATAGTATAGTACATAAGTGGTATGAAAACAGCTTTCATCCAGCAGCCATCATTCAGATGAACAAGTCGCAGCAACACTGCACGGATGCTAGAGGAGCAACCTTTATTTATTTCTTATAGTGATTCAGCGGTTTAGTGATTATTGGAGCCTCGAGTACATCTTTCACGTTTGTCTATTGTCTGTGTTGTTTGTAATCGTAAAATGTGTGTCAAGACGGACACCTTGTCTTTTGTAAACCAAATCTACCCGCAGGTACAAGCAAAGTAACCTGACCTGACGACACTTTGTATTTTCTGATGTATTGACTGACTGTCAATGACCGCTGGAAACAGCTGAAGACTGTAATGTGTATTGGTGGCAGCAGGGGGCGTAATGGCCCATTACACAGAGACAATGGCTGGAGAAAATGATCATCCAAAGTGCTATTATTCTGATCATTTAGAATATATAATAACAATATTGTAATGATAATAATATCTAATATATTGTGATTGTGATATTGTAATAAACAATATAATGTAATAATCAGTCAAAGCACTGAAGGGCACGTTGCGACGCAGCGCAGGGTTCAGGCTGAACAGGGATTTAGAGAAATGTTTCGATCTCTTTAGTTTCCTTAGTTTCTTACTTGTATGGATGATGAAAATGGTAATCATAACTCTGAGATTTAGAGTTTCTTTCTCCTCCAGACAGCATCGTGCCGTCCGAACCAAGCCGGTTCCCGTGCTGGTTGTCCTGTGTTTTTATTTCATATTTATTTATTTTTTTGTTAGTTTCTTACTTGGATGAAACAAACATTTCACTGAGGGACTGTCCTGTTCCGCCAGGGGGCCGTAGTTTGCCCATGCCTGAGCTAAACAGTTAATAATCAGTACATGACATAACTGACCACCTCAGCATCCTGGATTATTTTATCAGAAAATTTATATCCATAGGTTTACAATCAAAAGGTTATAGGTGTGAGCCCAGTGAAAGGTCATGGTCTGGAAAAAAGACAGATACCAGCAACACCAGCAGTCATCCCATGCTGGTTTCTGAAGAGTTCAAGTTTCCTTGTCTTGAAATAGTTAGAGTTTGGACCTTGTACAGTAGGAAGTCAACACATTTTTGTTGTTGAGGCAAAAGGCAACAAAAGAACAGCCTCATCCAAAGATTATTCAGGGAGATATTGAGAACTCTCTGCTGCTGTGTCTCTGCTGCAATGACGTCCTGCGACATTTTTCTGAATAAATTCCATCCAATTCTCACAGTTTATCCCATGCCCGTGTATCATTTTCACAAGAATACGTGACCAAGAGCAATAAATGATGCTTTCTATCAACATCTCAAAATGTTCACAGGGTCCTAACAGTAGTAAAAAAACATTGAATTTAATATTCTCAAAAAAAGGCCTTAAAAATATTGAATTGAATTTAAAAAGTATTGAATGTTGTTTACAAAGGTCTTTTTTTTTTTCTTGTCCTTTCGTAGGATTAAATAAATACTGAAACATCATAAATAACTGGTCTGGTCTGGTCACACAACCGCTAACATGCGATTTCCCTGCGTCGTGTTGTGCGTCTGCATTGCCACCACAGCCCATATTATCCGATGGCTGAACGGCAGAGCAGTTCCAGACCCACCGTTTATGGAGTCCACGCCCTTTAAGACATACGCATGCACGCCTTGAGGCTACCATTTTAAAAATAATAGTCAACTTTTTTAGTCTTTTATTCAATAACATTTGTGTATATTGTATTCGAGGAATGAAGGGGGGGGGGGGTTTACATCAACATTTATATATTAATCTAAAACAGCCACCCATACACAGAGATAGATAGATCCACATTTTTTGTCTATCTATCTATGACTGGCCGGTTGCTTTGCTTTTTGCTTCCCTGTTGGATCTGGAATGGATGAAGCAGCGCTTGTTTAACCTGCGTTTGGGCACACAGTCTTGGAAATCTGAGTGCTGCTTAAAGCTTTTAACTGTGATACCCCTATACTATTCTATTTATTTGTTTATAATACACAAGTGTGGAAACTAATAATCGGCTCTTCAAGGGACAGTGCTCATCTCAGTACAGATTATTAAAACACAAATTTCACATTCATCTGGATTTTGGTGACATTTCAAACAAAAATGAGAGGTGAAGTGAACATGAAATGAACATATTATTTGCCGTTAATGTGGGGTTTCCACTTTACGTTGTGTAGTAGTACGTTAGTTACTGTTTATTTCTGCTTTTTAGCTTGTTTTCACATCGGTGCAATTGCTGCGACTAGCCTGCACAACCTGTGTATTGCTTCCTGCAGTTATGTTTATCCATCCATCCATCCATCCATTTTCCTCCGCTTATCCGTGGCCGGGTCGCGGTGGCAGCAGGCTGAACAAGGAGCTCCAGGCCCCCTTCTCCCTGGCAACGTTTTCCAGTTCCTCCTGTGGGACCCCGAGGCGTTCCCAGGCCCGCTGGGATGTATAATCCCTCCAGCGCGTTCTGGGTCTACCCCGTGGTCTCCTACCAGTTGGATGTGCCCGGAAAACCTCCAAGGGAAGGCGCCCAGGAGGCATCCTGATCAGATGCTCGAACCACCTCAACTGGCTCCTTTCGACGAGATCCCGAGATACTTAAACTCCTTCACTTGGGCAGCAACTCGCTCCCGACCCAAGGGGGGAATCCACTATTTTCCGGCAGAGAACCATGGCCTCAGACTTGGAGGTGCTGACTCTCATCCCGACCGCTTCACACTCGGCTACAAACCGTCCCAGTGGGTGCTGGAGGTCACCGTCTGATGAAGCCAACAAAACTACATCCTCTGCAAAAAGCATTGATGCAATTCTGAGGTTCACAAAGCGGACACTCCTCACCTCGGTTGCGCCTTAAGATCCTGTCCATGAATATCACAAACAGAATCGGGACAAGGGGCAACCTTGGCGGAGTCCAACACCCACTGAGAACGTGTTTGATTTTGTGCCAAGAATACGAACACAGCTCTCACTTTGGTTGTACAAGATCCGGATGGCTCGTACCAACGGCCCGGGTACCCCATACTCCCTCAGTACCCCCCACAGGATCCCCCGAGGGATACGGTCAAAAGCCTTCTCCAGGTCCACAAAACACATGCAGACCAGATGGACAAACTCCCATGACTCCCATGAGCAGAGCTGGTCCACTGTTCAACGTCCAGGACGGAATCCGCATTGCTCCTCCTGAATCTGAGGTTTGACAATCGGCCGGAGCCTCCTTTCCAGCACCCTGGAGTAAACTTTCCCAGGGTGGCTGAGCAGTGTGATACCCCTATAATTGGGGCACATCCTCGGGTCCCCCTTTTTAAAAATGGAAACCACCACCCTGGTCTGCCACTCCAGAGGTACTGTACCCGACATCCACACGACACTTAAGAGGCGTGTCAGCCAAGACAGCCCAACAATGTCCAGAGCCTTCAGCATCTCAGGGCAAATCTCATCCATCTCATCTCTTCCCCCGGGTCTTCAGACCCTGCCTCTTCCCCTGAGGACGTATTGGTCAGGTTCAGGAGTTCCTCAAAGTGCTCTTTCCACCACCCAGCAATATCCCCAGTCCGGATCATCAGTTCTCCTCCCCGGCTGAACACAGCCTGAGCCAAGCCCTGCTCTCCCTTTCTGAGTTGCCGAACAGTTTGAGTTGCCAGAACTTCCTTGAGGCCAACCGAAAGTCCTCCAACAACCGGGTTTTTGCTTCAGTGACCCCCGAGGCTGCAGCCCTTCTAGCCTGCCGGTACCTGTCTGCTGCCTCGGGAGACCCCTGGGCCAGCCAAGCCCGAAAAGCCTCCTTTTTCAGCTTGACGGCTTCCTTCACCACAGGTGTCCACCAATGGGTTCTTGGGTTACCGCCACAACAGGTACCGACTACCTTACGACCACTGCTCCTAGCAGCCGCCTCTGCAATGGAGGTTTTGAACATAACCCACTAAGGATTCCATGTCCCCAAGCTCCCCCGGGATGCGGGGAAAATTCTTCCGGAGGTGGGAGTTGAAGACCTCGCGGACAGGGGCATCCACCAGGCGTTTCCACTTCACCCTCACTACATGTTTGGGTTTACCAGGTCTGTCTGGCAGCCTCCCCCGCCATCTAATCCAACTCACTACCAGGTGGTGATCGGTTGACAGCTCTGATCCTCTCTTCACCCGAGTGTCCAAGACATACGGCCGCAGATCTGATGACATGACCACAAAGTCGATCATAGATCTTTCACCTAAGGTGGTCTGGTACCACGTACACTTATGAGCCACCCTATGCTCGAACATGATGTTCATTATGGCCAATCCATGACTAGCACAGACGTCCAATAACAGAGCATCACTCGGATTCAGATCAGGCAGGCCGTTCCTCCCAATCACCCCCTTCCAGGTTTCTCCATCGTTGCCCACGTGAGCGTTGAAGTCTCCCAGTAGAACTATAGAGTCCCTTGATGGAGCCCCTTCCAGGACACCACCCAGAGACTCCAAGAAGGCCGAATACTCTGAACTGGTGTTCGGTGCATAAGCACACACAACAGTCAGAGCTTTCCCCTTAGCAACTTGTATTCACATAGAGGTGAGCCTCTGGTTCACTAGGGAGAACAACACAGCGGCACTCAGCCGGGGGCTCATGACTATCCCCACACCCGGCCGACCCTCTCACCCTGGGCAACTCCGGAAAAGGAAAGAGTCCAGCCCCTCTACAAGAGTTTGGTTTCAGAGCCAGTGCTGTGTGTAGAGGTGAGCCCAACTATATATAGTTGGTACCACTCAACTTCCCGCACCAGCTCCCGCTCCTTCCCCGCCAGAGAGGTGACATTCCACGTCCCTAGAATTAGTCTACTATGCCGAGGATAAACAGGCCCAGGCCCCCGCCTTTGCCTGGTGCCCAAATGACATTGCACTCGACCCCAACACCTATCCCTTCAGGTGGTGGGCCCACAGGGTGGTGGCTCCATGCCGTTTCTTCGGGCTGTGCCCGGCCGAGCCCCATAGGTCAAGGCCCAGCCACCACACACTCGCCTGCGAGCTCCCCTCCCAGGTCTGGCTCCAGGAGGGGGCCCTGGTTTCCCTATTCCGGGTGAGGTACCATATTGCCTTTGTTGTTGTTTCTTTAGGGTCCTTTGAATTGCTCTTTGTCTGGTCCCTCCCCTGGGACCACTCGGCCTTGGGAGACACTACCAGGAGCTAATGCCCCAACAACACGGCTCCCAGGGTCACAGGGACACACAAACCCCTCCATCGCGGTAAGGTGGCGATTCTTCGGGGGATTATGTTTATGTTTATTATTTATGTATTTTATTTATTAATTCATCCACCCCATAGGGATGGAACTCTATTGTTATTGTTCGGATTATTATTATAATTATTCTCCTTGGCACTTTTCAGGGTAATAGTGTCTAGAACAGGACAACAACTGCAGCTACGGACACGGTTGAGGTCTCGCTGGAACCAGGACGTCTGAGACATATCGAGTTTCAAGTTTCATCCAAATCGATCCAAATTCGGTGTATATCAAAACAAAGCATCACCACAAAGGCTTTTCTAGGTAACTGAGGCTCTCAACAAAACCTTTTTTTGTTACTTTTGAGCACAGTTCGATCAGAGAGCGCATAAGTCTGTGAGTAAATCACTCGCTCATTCGCTTGATTGTGTTTTGTTAAACAGTACTGTATGTATCTCAATGGTGTTGGGGACTGCTGTCTTTGAAGCGTCTAAATGTATTTCTCCAAACGATGTACTGCATTACACCCTGTGATTGTGCAATGTTTTCAAGAACAATTCAGGCAGCTGGTTGATTGCTGTTGATCTAGGAGAAGGGAGTAAATGTAACCAAGTAAAATCTGCAATATTATTTTCTAATAAGACGGTGGTGTCGCCACAGGCCCCCTTAGCTTACTTGTGATGATTAAATATCGACTTTGGCTCTGCCTGAAGTAGAAATGACTTAACTGAGTAAAAATGGTAGAATAAGGCAGGCTGGAACATTTAACAAGTTAAGGAGGTAGGAATTGGGGATGAAAAAGGGGGGGGGTCACGTCCCCACAAATATTGGAAGTCATCCTTCATCTGAGTGCCATGACCACACAAGTGGGATGCAAGGCGTACTACAATTTTCACATTTATTTTTGCATGAGTGAAAATGGATTCATTGATAATTTGTGGTATGGGTTGTCATACTTTATTTATAAAGCGCATTTCATACCAGGGCAACACAATGAAATTCAATCAAGAAAGAAAATATATAAAATGTCTGTGCAATCATAAAGGCAGTCAGTGCGGAATAAACAGATCTCACAGCATACAGAGTGATACAAATCTCACAACATAGAGAACACACACACACACACACACACACACACACACACACACACACACACAAACAACAGAAGTCAGTCATAGACTGGAGTGAACAGCAAGGTTTTAAACCTGCTTTTAAAAGTGTTGAGTGTGGGGGGCCTCTCTCAGGTCCCTCAGCAGGGTGTGCCATTTACTTGGGGTATAGATACAGAAGGCAGCGTAGAGTTGGTACGAGGGAGCGGCGTGGACGTGGAAGGAAGGATCCAGGTTCTGGACAGGTGGATAGGGAGTCAGGCGTCACGAGGCAGTACGGGAATGGCCTGGACTTGAAAGAAAGGGCCACAAACAATACTAACAGGGTTAGACAAACTGATAGTCTGGCGATGAGTGGATGGAAAGCCTGGGAATAAGTACTGCAGTCTTGGTGGCATGATTGGGGGGGGGGGGGGGTTGCAGAGGGGAGCTGAAAGGAATTTGAGCCTGACAACCTGTCCATGGCAAATAACTTACAGACAGAGACAGACATACTGTTGACATAGACAGCCATAGACTGCTCCTAGTGGGGCTAGAAGCACATCCTACAGATCGGATTAAGACCTGGGGAATTGGAGGGTTGTCATGTTCCAGGTGTACTAGGTCTGCAACAATGTTTAGATAGGTGGTACGTGTCAAAGTAACATCCACATGAATGCCAGGGCCCAAGGTTTCCCAGCAGAACATTGCCCAGAGCATCACACCGCCTCCGTTGGCATACCTTCTTCTTATAGTGCATCCTGGTGCCATAACTCCCCCAGGTAAATGACGCACATACACCCGGCCATCCACATGATGTAAAGGAAAATGTGATTCATCAGACCAGGCCATCTTCTTCTATTGCTCCATGGTCCAGTTCTGACGCTCACATGCCCATTGAAGGTTATTTCGGCGACAGACGGGGTCAGCATGGCCACTCTGACTGGTCTGCGGCTACGCAGCCCCATACGCAGCAAGCTGCAACACCTTTCTATCATAGCA
Organism: Zeus faber; assembly: GCF_960531495.2. NCBI lineage: Eukaryota > Metazoa > Chordata > Actinopteri > Zeiformes > Zeidae > Zeus > Zeus faber. The sequence continues at coordinate 8,951,635 of NC_137193.1, read as the reverse complement.
GCATTAACCTTTTCAGCAATTTGTGCGACTGTAGCTCTTCTGTAGGATCGAACCAGACAGTCTAGCCTTCACTCCCTACAGCTTATTAATGAGCTAATGGACGGCCATGACCCTGTCACGGTTCACCCCGTTATCCTTCCTTGGACCACATTTGGTAGGTACTAACCCCTACTACTGGGAACCCGCCGGCACACTTTCTGTGTGGAGTTTGCATGTTCTCCCCGTGCTCACATGGGGTTTCCTCCACCTCACGTCAGTAAGGACCCCCCCCCCCAAAAACATGCACACATCATCGTCTGACCAGCGATGGACACTAATCACCTAGTCCCCAAGCGCGTCCACGTATGCTGCCCACTGCTCCTGGCTGTGCCCCCGGAAGAAGGACAAGCCAGGATGGGTTAAACGCAGAGGCCTCATTTCACCGGCCACCCTCCAAAGCGTGTGTGTGTGTGTGTGTGTGTGTGTGTGTGTGTGTGTGTGCGCATGCGTGCATGTGTTGTAGTGTGGTGTGCTGTGTTACAAATAAAGATTGTTCTTCTGTTCTTCATCCCACAAGACCTGTTGTTTCGGAGATGCTCTGACCCAGTCGTCTAGCCAACACAATTTGGTCCTTGTCAAAGTTGCTCAGATCCTTATGCTTGTCCATTTTTCCTTCTTCCAACACATCAACTTCAAGAACTGACTGTTCACGTGCTGCCTAATATATCCCACCCCTTGACGGGTGCCAAAGAGAAAAGATGATCAATGTTATTTACGTTACCTGTCAGTGGTTTGAATGTGGCTGATCGGTGTAAAATTCTTACACCGATCAGCGGGGGAAGGATGGTTCATCAAACCATATTACTTCCTGCCATTACTCAGTGCTCCAGATTTTGTGCTCCTTGCACCATGTTATGTACCTTTGTGCCTTGGCCTTGATTACGTCAACACTGTTATCCTATTGTTCAAAATATCTCAAATTGACACAGAATTATAAAGGATCTCCAAGGGATTCCATGCCTGTCTAAAAATATTAAATCTTCAACCCTTGAATCGTAATAATAATAATTAATACAAATATATATTTCTATAAGTTCTGTCAGGTTTTAGATCGGATTGTGGGCATTATGTAACGTTTGGTATTTGTGCCCCTACAGTTTCTGAGTGCAATTACACTTTTACACCAGTGTTACCGGACCATGGTCTGGTGTCCGTAAAGAATTTATTTTACCAGACAAATTTGAACCTGATCAGTTACGTTTCAATAACAGTCTATGTTACAAACACAAACATAATTACACCAAGGTTACTTTACCCCTCGCGCTGACCTAGCCGCTTTCCGAAGCCGCTGCACCCTCTCTACCTGCGGGGAGGGACGCGCCCCCCTGCTACCAGCGCAACTGTCTACCAGGGCAGCACGCACAAGTAACAATCTCCTTGGCGCAATGAAAGTGAGGGCCGGTGCACGCTGACCGGGGTACGGTGGGATCACGGCCTGGCTGGTGCCGGGCGCAGCACTGGCCGGTCTTGCCCACACCGTCTGCAAGGTGTAGTGGCCATGTTTTCTGTGAGCTTTATTAATGGATATTTTGACCGGCAAGTTTATAATTTATTGTTTTTTTTTATATATCAGTCAAAAAACAGTAATTACTGGCTAATGGAAACCCTGAGTCAAACGTCAAGCAAGTGCCGTAAAGCATTACTGCAATGCACCTTTCCCGCGTTCCTGAACCGTTCCTGAACCTGAACACAAAAGTAACATAGTGCAAGAACAGGCGTTCAGGCGGGTGGGTGGGAATGAAAGAGGTGCCATTGTCCATATTACAAGTCAGTGTTCCATCAAAATCATTTTGAAGCTGTTATTTTAAGGTAAAAAAAAGTTACATGGTACTACTTTAAAGAGTTTGTCTCTAACTTGTCACAGAAATGTCTCCTAAAATGGCTTGTTCAAAAGTTTAAACCAGCCAAGCTGATAGGTAGGCATTGAGTGGGACGTTTCTGGCATTTTGGTTAAAGGGTCATTATTCCAAAGTTGTGTATTGTGCATGTTTGTCTGTAGTGTGGAATCGAGTTATCATCGGTCAGAGCCTGTGGCGCGAGCTTAGCTCGCGCACACACCACATCTATACCAAGGTTTGTGTCTATATGCACCCTGTCTGTGTATTTTTCGGGGGGCAAATAAACGCTCTCAGAAACGCTTGAATTTGCACACGCAAAGGCAAACTAACTGGAAAAACGCACCCAGTTTACACATGCACTTACACTGTCTCACAAACCTGCAAATTTCCCCTCGGTTACACATTTGTCACAGATAAAACTCCCTCAAGTGCACTAATTTTCTTACTCACACACACCCACACAGACATGAACTCTCATTTACCTCGCACTCCCGCTCCCTCTGACACACTCACCACACACACACACACTCACCACACACACACTCTTTCTCTCATCTCTCCACCATTTATTCACTTACACACACGTGAACATCACTGCTCACACGCCTCCCCTCAAATTCTCTCACCTTGGCACACGCCAACGCTGTTGGTGAATCTGTCCCTCACTGCCACCGTCACAGACCTCCAAAATATCTACCTCTCGCTGTCTCGCCCATACAGCACAAACACAGGCATGCACACCTACTCCGTCTCCTTCTCTACACACAAACAATCGTCTATAACTCAAATGGAGGTCTATTTTTGGTGCAAATACATGTTTGACCCGCCGTAGCAGTCAGCCATTACTCCTGGAGCCCCAGCTTCCTCTGGCTGGCAGCAAAGCCACATCCCCCCATACTTCTCATACAAGGTGTGATCTTTTGTGCTGTTAGAGGCACCCTTAAGAATTGAATGAATAACAGCCGAACGTAAGGGGTAGCTTGCTTATGTCCATGCCCTCGCTGTTTTATGTCCGATGCCTCTGCCGTAACAACCTTACGCTGAGCACAAGAACACAGCCCAAGAATCTTTCTGGTAAAAAGCCGCACTCGTTTTTTTTTTTGGGCGCGCTAATCTCCTTGTTTTTTCCCCTCCTCTCCAAATTCCAATCCACGTTTAAACCCGCTTGTCCTGCCGTTTTTTCCCTTCACTATTCACTTATTCAGTGTGAATGCTCATAAAAGGCAGCTTTCATTTTTTTTTTCATCTGTGTTTCCTCCTTTTCTCTGCTTCTGTCTCTGGTCGGTGCGTCCTGGGCCGGTTGCAGGTGCTGGGCCGTCCTGGAGATCGTCCCCCAGACGTCCTCGTCCGCAGCCAGGCAGGCGGCAGTTGCGGCCACATCCGGCGTCAACTCCAGCGGCGGTGTCCCGAGTGGCTTTTCGGCCCCGCTCTCCGCCCGATTGCCAGCGTACTCCAACATCTCGCTGGAGGAGTGAGTGCATGATGACTTGGTGTTTTTGTTTTTGAACCGGTAAGGGGGAATCTAGAGGATCGTGTGCACACGCAAACTGTTAGTCATCTTGCCAGTTTGGATGGGTGCGTGTGGAGGATTTATCTCACACACACACACACACACGCGCAAGCTGTTTTTGCATGTGTGTTCTGCCTGCTGGTCTTGTCAGATTAGTGACTAATTTTACTCCGAAAAGCTGTCACAGTGACAGCTTTACACTCAGAGCTTCTCCTGTGTTTTGAGCGGTTTATTTATATTTATTCAAAAGCTGTGCTTGGGCTTATTTTCAGTTGGGAAAGTTTGAAAACAATTTAATAATGTCCATCCACAAGCCTGGCACGAGAGGCAAATAGATCAATGCCATAACCGCCCAAGATGGTTGAGGGAGTCCAGATTGTACCGTTAAACTAGACTGGCGGTTTTTCAGACAGAACTTGTCCACAAAGATAGCCTGACAATTTGAAAAGAAAGGCCGCCCTAGACCACTGTTGAAGCTACTCGCTCATAATTGGTGTTTTTGATATCTCCAAAAAATAAAAAAGTAGCTGAGGATTCATTGCCAGCTTGAAGGTTTGAAACCAAGTTGGACAAAAGAAGCAGGGGGCACTTTCCTCCTTCCCCTTGAACTCTTTAAAAGTTAACGAACCGGACGCGCGCTCTCTCTCTCTCTCTCTCTCTCTCTCTCTCTCTCTCTCTCTCTCTCTCTCTCTCTCTCTCTCTCTCTCTCTCTCTCTCTCTCTCTCTCTCTCTCTCTCTCTCTCTCTCTCTCTCTCTCTAAAGTCAGACTTTAAACTTACCATGTGGGGTCTTGAAACAGGCTTCACAAGGGAGCTGTCTATGCTTTGTTCCATCTAACTCTTAAGGAATGGGCTCTAAGCCCGCTGGGCTGCCGGACCACTGCTTTCAGAAGTGCTCATGAGCAGAATTTTGACTCTGTAACCTGTTTTTTTTTTTTTGCCTCGATCTGTCCTTGCTGTTGCTTCTTGGGATTCTCTTGACGCAGAGAATCTAAACAGGAAGTAGTATTAACCCACTTTTAAACAAGACGGCATGCTTCGAGGCTCCCATATAGTCATCAAAGTTACTCATGCGTGCTTGGACATGCACAGACATGTGGGTGCATGTACCAGCCTATGAAGGCTGTACATGGCAGCCAGACAAGTACAGAAAGGTGCATTAAGACGGGCATGCACGCTGTTTTAGCTTCAATAATTCAACACTGTTTGTGCAAGACCAGACACAGATCAAAGTAGCAGGATTGTGAAAGTCTGTGTGTGTGTGTGTGTGTGTGTGTGTGTGTGTGTGTGTGTGTGTGTGTGTGTGTGTGTGTGTGTGTGTGTGTGTGTGTGTGTGTGTGTGTGTGTGTGTGTGTGTGCACTAGGGGTGCAACAGATCACACAACTCACGGTTCGGATCGTATCACGGTTTTGAGTCACAGATCGGATCATTTTCCGGATCAGCAAAAACAAAGAAAAGAAAGTGAGACAAATATAACTTTTCTTTCCATTGATTCTGCAAAACACCTAAAGTAAGGAACTTTTGCCCATGCTCTTATATGAAAACATAACATAACATACACACAACATACAAGATGTCTAATGTTTAAATAAAATCTTCAAAAATATAAGATATTCAATGCTCAATTGTTAAATTAAAGTGCAATACGAGGCACGCATGACACCTTCTTCCCTTAAATGTGGTAGTGAATGAAAAATGATGATAATTTAATATTTAAGAATTTGATTAAAATGGGTAACCAGTATCACGTTCAATTTCTCCCATTTATAACAAACTAAATGTCGTGAAAATCGTTCACCACTGGTGGTGCAAACATTTGAGGTTGAAAATGATCACTGGTGGTACTCCCTCTGGTAATTTGTGGAGGAATCGCCAAAATATGAAATGAAATTAATTTATTTTAAACATAAAATACTATTGAAATTCTACTACATTTTGAATTGAAAATATTTAAGTTATGAGATCACTGAAAATAATTATAATTAATTGTAATTTAACATAAGTTTTGCCATTCCTGTAATATTTTTTGTTCATGTTGAATCAATGATTACCAGTCATGAGTGTGCAAGCTCAAACTGTGATGCCAATAAGTGGAGGTAAAATGAATCGTTCAAAAACACCGCAATCGTGGCTCCAAACGGGAACTATTAGGAATAGGAGTGCGGATAAGGAGGACAATATTTCGAGCTGCCCTGTTAAAACCGAAGTGGTTCATGAACCGAGCGCAAGCGCCAGTGAAGTCTCCGCGGCACCTGCTAGCGGCAAACTGCGCAAACCAGTACGGAGATAGGACTCGAGTTACCTCAAATTTAGATTCAGTCAGAGTGGGACACATGAAGAGCCCAGGCCGCAGTGTGTGGCATTCGGTGATGTTCTGAGCAATGAATGTATGAAACCATCTCAAACGGCGCCTGAGAACCAAACACGGAGTGCTGAAAGACAAACCACAAGATTTTTTTTGTAGGAAAACATGACGTCCACGATTCAAGCTTGTGTTACACCCGTAGCCAAAGCACAGGGACCCTCGTATCGCGCCGGCCTCCGCATAGCGAAAGCCGGTAAGTCACGCAAGATTGGCGGACAACTGTGTAAGCCAAAGAGATGACACACATCATGTGCGGGGAGAAGGCGGCCAAACAATTCAACTTGGTAACACCTTCAAACGACACTGTGTCACGCAGAGTAGGGGCCATGACAGATGATGTTAAAAACTCTAATTGAGCGCGTTAAAAGTGGTCGCTATTACTCCATCCACCTAGATGAGACGACGGAAGTTGCGGATTTGGCCAATTTGCTTGTTTACACCAGATATGAATACGGCGGTGCAGCGCGGGAGGACTTTCTGTTCTATCAATCACTGGAGACCAGAACTACAGCTGAGCAGGTATTCCAGCTACTGAACGTGTTTGTCCGAGAGCGGGGACAAGTTTGGAAAAACCTGTGGAGTCTGCGCGGGCGCGGGCAGGGCTATGACAGGGCTCCACAGCGGAGTAGCAGCTCGGATTTCGCGAGGTGGCACCCGGAATGCGATGGACACGGCGCAGCGAGAGGCCCCGGCGGCGAAGAAGACGCCCGAAGAAATGAAAAGTCCCCGCCGGGCCGGGCAGTGAGAACGGCGAACGTCGTTCAAGGGCCGACCGATGCGTTCCCGTCTGTTTCGTGTTCTCTGCGGTGAGCTGGGCAACGGGCGTGTGGAAGTACATACGGAAGTGAGGTGGTTTTCAAGAGGGAAAGTTCTTTCCAGGCTCTTCAAATTCCACGGACCGGTCCAGATGTTCTTACAGGACAAAAAGTTCCCCACATCACATGTTTTTCGAAGATACTGTGTGGCTCAGTCAACTGGCGTACTTGTCGGACATGCAAGTCGCTCACTTTTGAACGAATGAACGCGGGACCACGCGGACTCTCCATCAGGGCTTTTGACGTGCAGGACAAAATCAACGCCACGCTGAAAGAGATGGGGTTGTTTGAAATCAAAGTCAAGGCGGCTCGATTTGGAGAGTTTTCTGTCTGACAACGACCTGACCCTTGATGTCGGGGTCAGGAACAACACCGTTGCGGACCTCGTCTCGCTCAAACAACAGCTGCACAACGATTTCCCAGTGACAACTGGATGAGAAACCCGCTCGGCGTCGAAACCTCTGAGACGCCCAAGGATGTCGCTGCCGGTGAGCAGGGGGGTTTAAAGGAATTGTCGCGCCACGAAACACTGACGTCCGCTTCTGGAAGATGGCCGTTGTTGGACCTTTTGGATGCAGCAACGTAGCGGAATGCCCTGCGCTTTCGGACGCGGCTCTGCCCCTTCCTCCCCTTCCTTTTGTGACCGCATACCTGTGCGAGGAAGGCTTCACTTGCCGGCAGAAACAAACAGAAGCCAGACGGATGCAGAGCCAGAGCTGAGGCTGAAGCTCACTGAAGTTGACCCGGACATCGCAGAACTGTTTGTAGAGGCGGGCGCAAACTTCTCATGAGGCCTAGGTAAGTAAGCAATACTCACTGACAAGCTGGCCAACTTTTAACATTATTTGTATCCATTATTAGGGTATTTGAAGGTCAGTCGTGATGGTGGTAGAGTTTGAGAACCGCTGTACCAGTGGATCTTGAACGCTCCAGCATGGCGGACGAGCAGACGCATAGAGGCGACGTACAGCAGCTCATTCCCAGCATCAAGTAGCGGCAACGTAGCGCGATGTACCGTCTGTCTTCTTTTCACTGCGACTCTGCATCGAGATTTGGGGAATTATTACTTTGAAAAGCAACAGTGGCGGTAAAACAGTTTTCATCTCTGGTGGTTCAATTTGGCGATTGATCCGCGGTTCACACGCAAGCCGAACCGCGGGGGGGGGTTGATCCGTACGCATCACGGATCATCTACGTTCCCTTACACCACTGTGTGTGTGTGTGTGTGTGTGTGTGTGTGTTGGAGTTCTTCCGCCTGGATAGAAGTCAGGTCCTCAGGAGCCGCTCTGATCCCAGGGGCATTTCACGCACGTTATGTCACACTCGACACCCAAGGGAGACGGAGATAATACATCAGTCATGAATATTGGAACACGCACAATTAACAGCTCACACTCCTATACTGCATATTTAATTACTCCAAAGTCCTCCTTTGAATTCATGCAGCACCTTTTGCTTGGTGCTCACCCCCACCCCCTTCGATTATATTCCCCTTCATTCCACTGATTTGCAGAACAACCACTTTTCATTTTGATTGCTTGGCCAATTTTATATATATATATATATATATATTTTTTTTTATTGCTGTATTCTCTCTCTCTCTCTCTCTCTCTCTCTCTGTCTATATCCCTCTGTCTCTCTCTTTCTCTCTGTCATTCTCTCTCTCTCTTGCGCTCCCTCTCTGTCTCTCTCTCTCTGTCTCCCTCTGTCTATCTCTGTCTCTCTCTCGCTCTGTCTCTCTCTTTCTCTCTCTCTCTTGCTCTCTATCTGTCTCTCTCCCTCTCTCTGTCTCTGTCTCGCTCTCTCTGTCTCTCTCTCGCTCTCGCTCTCACTCTCTGTCTCTCTCTCTCTGTCTCTCTCTCTCTCTCTCTGTCTCTGTCTCTCGCTCAGTGTTCATTGTTGGTCTTTTTTTCTGAAGAACGGGGCTTTTTTTCAGGCTACAGCGCCCGTGACGGCCTCTCTCCTCTCTCCCCCGAGCGTCTGACCGGAGGTGGCTGTGAACGATCCAACAGTGCCCCCTAGTGAAATGTTTAAGCCCCTCGCCTTGCAGGAGAGGAAAAAAATAATGCAAAAAAAAAAAATACAAGCCTCCCCCCTCTCCTATCCGCCGAACAGAGCTTGCGGCCGTAAAAAGAAGCCGGAGGTTCAATTCCCCGACCCTCTGTCGCTTCCGCGTGAGCCGTGCAACGTCTCAGAAAGTTCTCCGTGGCGCTGACACCACGTCAGGCACAAGGGGGAGAGAGAGGAGAACCCAGAGAGGGAAGGAGGAGCGAGCGGGAGGCGTAGGGGTAGATAGTGCCAACCACCATCAACCACCATCACCCTGCATCACCCACCATCAACCACCGTCAACCGTCAACCACCGTCAACCACCGTCAACCACCGTCCACCACCGTCACTCACCTTCAACCAACCTCAACCACCGTCACTCACCGTCCACCACCGTCCACCACCGTCCACCACCGTCCACCACCGTCACTCACCTTCAACCACCGTCACTCACCGTCAACCACCGTCCACCACCGTCCACCACCGTCACTCACCTTCAACCAACCTCAACCACCGTCACTCACCGTCAACCACCGCTAATCACTATCACCCACCGTCCACCACCGTCAACCACCGTCACTCACCGTCACTCACCTTCAACCAACCTCAACCACCGTCACTCACCGTCAACCACCGCTAATCACTATCACCCACCGTCCACCACCGTCAACCACCGTCACTCACCGTCACTCACCGTCAACCACCGTCAACCACCGTCACTCACCGTCACTCACCGTCCACCACCGTCAACCACCGCTAATCACCGTCACCCACCGTCACCCACCGTCAACCACCATCCACCACCATTCACCACCATCAACCACCATCACCTACCATCAACCACCATCAGCCACCATAACCCACTATCAACCACCATCACCCACCATCCACCACCATCACCCACCATCAAAACGTAGAAAGGTAAAGGGGGTGTTTAGAAGGCGTACTGAAGGAAGACGTCTGACAACGACTCCTTCATGTGGCTTTTCACCTGTTCATCTTTTACAAGCACCACCACCGTTCATTTGGCTTGTTCATGAATCACACCAGCAAACCTCTTATTTGGGCGTTCCACTGCAAGGGCTGCAATAGCCAACAGAGGCCCATGTAAGAATATGTTCATATTATTATTTTTTTTATATATATCAGTCATTTCGATTTGTGTCGATCTCCTTTATTTTTTTGCAGCGGTAAGCTTGTGAACACGGCGTGAGAGAGGGGGACGCACAACACCAGGACAAGGAGACGCTTGCGATGTGCCCGGATTTGTAACCGATGTTTTTAGGTGATTTTCACAGCGCGGGCACGGGGGATGAACGCGGCCGAGTGCAGAAGTCTGCAAGTAAGTGGGAAAAAAGGAACAAAGTCCACTTCTGTCAACAGCTCCTCCCTCAGAGCGCAAATCCTATAAATCTCATTCCGAAACAGTACACGTTGTACCGATTGAAGTGTTTGGAATCGTTGCAGGACGGGGTGGTTTCGGCTGTGACTGGACCTGCTTAAATCATAGCAGTGTCAGGGTTTCAGCTTTTGTAGATTGTTATCGGTGCATTGTCGTTGAAGGGGCCTCTGCCGGGATGGAAATGTGTTTTTTGGAGACCTCTGCGCCACATGCACAGTGACTGTTAATTGTCAAGTGCAGCGTGAGCCGTTTGAACCCCAGTCGTACGACAGCGCTGCGGGATGGTGTTGGACCTCTGGGTTACAACACCGTTTCTGACGGACGGACTCTCTAAAATGATCTTTGGTTTTTTTTTCGTTTTTTTTTGTTAATCATTTGAGATTTGCGCCTGGGCTGTACCGCTCGTCACTACCCGGTGAGGTGTGCAGAAGACACAGGCGTACTTCATGAGCGGGAAATATAGTGAGCGATGAGCTGGAATCCCCCCCGAGCCGATTGAAGAGTAGAGCCCAAAAGGTGGATGCGGGGAAGGCGGCGGGAGCGCAGCGTCCAGTTGTCGCACACAACTAGCGCCGCAAGCCACGCCTCATTTCTCCGCATACGTCTCCTCCCTCCTCCATGGAACCAACGGGCCTGTCGATATGCTTAGGTATTGAGATTTACAGGCACCTGGCCAGCTGTATTCACACCAAGGCTCGTTGTCAAGTGCGTATGCTGTGCAGTATGATGCCTCCAAATGAACCTCGGTGCGGGTGAGTTAAAGGCTGTTTCTTTCTGGGTTTTTTTTTTTTGCTTGTTAAATAACTTCGGCTTATGGAACTAAGGAGCGAGAGAGAGAGAGTCGGAAGGAAAAGGACATTTTGCTAATTTCAGACGTCGTCCAAAGTAAAAGGTCCGGCCACGTCGACGCGTCGACACAAAATGCGAGCGCACTGATCATGGCGTCTTCGGGACGTTGTCGGGCGCCGCCGTGGGCTCGGGCTGGTCTCGGTCGCCACAGTTGGTTGATCCCGTCCGCTCCCCTCTCCTTTCATTTCCTCCCCGCCGCCGCCCTAATCCCTCGTCTTCGGCTCCGCCCTCCCCCTCCTCTCTCCCTCTCTCTCTGTCTCTCGCTCGCTCTCGTTGGTGAACGCCCTGCCCCTCCTCGTTCTCCTCCTTCATCGTCTTCGTCTTTCTTTCTCTCCTTTCTCCTCGTCTCCTCGAACCTCCCTCCACCTCCCTCCCCCCCACCCCCCCCGCCACCGCGCTGTTCCCTCGGCGCCGACAGTAATTTGCAGGCGGCTCCCGAGTCGGAGTTACAACATCTCGCCGCCGAACTCCACAACCTGTTGTGACGGAACAACTTCAAATTCTATCAAACCAGACGCTCACCTCCCGCTCCTCATTCTCTCCTGAAATATTAAAGGTGCCGCCGCACTTTGACTTGAATTTGCATGGCTTCATGCGGCGTTATCCGCCTGGTTGCGCTGCCGGAGCCATTATTATTTTTTTGCCACTCCTGGTGTGGATAGTGAGATGGAGAACCCAGATACAGTGGTTAAAATCCCGCCTCCCGCCTCACGCCGGGGCACGGGGAGGTGGGAGCGGGGGCGGTAGGAGAATCCATCTCACTTCCAAACGACTAAATTGTTTTGTCTCTTTCTCTCTCTCTCTCTCTCTCTCTCTCTCTCTCTCTCTCTCTCTCTCTTCTCATTGTCATCCACCTCTTTATTCCCTCGCTCTCCCTCTCGCCGCTCCAAGGTCGGCAAGTGCCGCTGATTTAAACAGTCAGGGCGAGCAGCGAGCGAGCGAGAGAGAATATAAAGAGAGAGAGAGATGGAGCGGTAGGGCTTGAGGATTCGTGGCTCACAAAACACAACTAATATCACAAGCAACACTTCTTTCTGCACAGCATCGTATTTACCCACGAACACACACACACACACACACACACACACAATTGTTTAACCTAGCACTGGGCCTAAGGGATAGTACAGCAGGTATATATGTATTTATGTTTGTATGGTTTGTGCGTGCTTGCGTGGATACAATGTGTAGAAGAACCAACTCCAACTCCGCAGATCGGTCAGAACAATTCCATCAAAGATATGTCTTTTTTGAATGCGTTTGCTCAGCCCAAATTTAATCCTTGATCTCTTGTAATGTCAGCAAACTCATCTTTGGCAAGTCTAAAGTTTGAAGGGCCTCGTCTTCTTTGAGTAAAATCAATTCAACAAAAAAGGAAATAGACTTGGAAGTAATAGAACCAGCGGCGTAGCCAGTACATGGAACATCCAACAGCCCTGTAGTGTTGAAGCAGTCTGACAGTGCTGAAAATCAACCGGGCATAATCACAGTTAAATTACCGCAAACACGGATTTACAGCATTCGCAACACACACACCCACACACACAAACGCGAGCATTTCCATTATCCGGTAATTGCCGTTTTTTTCGGCTTTTCATAATGTCCTGCGAAAATAATTCCCTATGAGCACAATTTGAATTAGTGCTGGACGATCAATCAATAACGATAATCATCGCCATATTTTTGTTTTTCCTTGGCGTCGAAAATAAAATAGACTCAATCATTTCAATAAACCGTTCCTTAGGTCTGTTGATTCCCGCGCTCGGCAAGTCGCAATGGAAAGCCAGTCAGCTTGGACGATCTAAAGCCGACCTTTCACCTCTGACCGAAGAGCTTTGTCTCCCTCATGGGCGGGTTGCGCTTTAAACACAGCAGCCAAACACACGGAGCGGCGGCAGAGCTCAGCATCCACAACTCTGAAGAGAAGCAGGAAGATGATGTGTCGTTGGGACGCATACGTACATCCATCATTTTGTGTTTTTTTGGATATTTAAGTTCCGACCCAAAGCAGGCTGTAAATATTCATTGTGTAAAGCATCCACACCACAAAGTTTGTTATTTATTTAGACCTACTTGTCATATGTATTTAGTTTTTGATTTGATCAAAATGTAATTTTAGTGAAATGGTAATTAAAGCGGCTGCATTTATTGTTCACAGACGGAAATTCACAAACGGAAATTATTTCATTAAAGTCGTAATATTCCATATATTTATTTATTTTTAAAAGGGACTAATGTTATTTTGAATATTAAATGGAAAATATTAGACATCTACATGCCTTGATGACTTCATTGTTTATATAACCTGCTTATCAAGTGTTTTCAAGCTCAATAAACACAGATAATATTTGAATCCCTCCCATTTGTCCGGGAAATTGAAATCTTCCAGGACACGTTGGCCGGCACCAACTTTTTTCTCACGTAAACTCTGGCACAAGCGCAGAGTTTTATGCCTCATTTGATAGTCAGAACAATATGTTTCCCACCACTGTAGTGTTCTCTTATCTCCCCGGGAGTTCCCTCGCTAAGCTTGGCGCTGGCTGGCTACCAGCAATGAGCAGGGATGAAGGTGTCAAACGGAGAAAGAGAAAGAGAGCCCTTATTTATGCAAATGGCCCTCAAAATGGAAGACAGAGTTGTTTGAAGGCCAGTTCAGGAAAGGGGACTACTAGAGAATAGAATTTTAGAATTAGAATTTTAGAGGAGGGAGAAGAGAAAAAAAAAAGATCAAAGGCAAGAGGGGGTTGTTTCATATAGAATCTAGTTCTATCTCTAATGAAGAGTGGGGGATGAACGGAGGGGGGGTGGAGTACAACTCAATTCAGTGTTGATGCAGAGGTAGGAGAGAAAATCATGAGGCCTTCAATGCATTCATTCTTCAGCCTACAGTCTCCCCCACCACTGCCCTTGATGAATGGCGAGTGTTTAATGTGTGTATTGTGATGTATTTATTCTTCTTATAACCCATAGTTGCCCAATTGGTCTTTTTTCGTCATGCAAAATAATTCTTTAATCCAACGGAACGCCTCAACTAACGATCGCTTTCTTGCCGTCATGTCAGTGGCGCATTTTCATCCCGGCCCTGTCAGTGTCGTTATCCATTACCTATACGTTTCCTGTACCTCTCCAATTGCGCCGTTGATACCATTGTTTTGCTAATGGTTTATCTTATAGATGTTTGATACACACGGAGGCCGCTGCTTCCGCTTCCGCTTGTAAACAAGGTGTGGCACTGTACACCAATCAGCTACAACATTAAAACCACCTCTAATAACCACTAATATTGCGTAGCTCCCCCTTGTGCCACCAAAACAGCTGTGACCCGTGGAGGCATGGACTCCACAAGAGCTCTGAAGGTGTCCTGTGGTGTCTGGCACCAAGACGTTAGCAGCAGATCCTTTAAGTCCTGGAGGTTGTGAGGTGGGGCCCCCATGGATCGAGCTTGTCGTTCCAGCACATCCCACAGATGCTCCATCGGATCGGTCCCTAACTCCGGCCATCCACATGATGCAGAAGAAAACGTGATTCATCAGATCAGGCCACCTTCTTCCATTGATCCATGGTCTAGTTCTGACGCTCACGTGCCCATTGTAGGTCCTTTCGGTGGTGGACAGGGTTCAACATGGACACTCTGACCGCTCTGCAGCTACACAGCCCCATACGCAGCAAGCTGTGATGCACTGTGTGTTCTGACACATTTCTATCATGGCAGCATTAACTTTTTCACCAATTTGTGCTACAGTAGCTCTTCTGTGGGATCGAACCGGACCGGCTAGACTTCGCTCCACATGCGCATCAATGAGCCTTAGGCGCCCATGACCCTGTCACCGGTTCACCGGTTGTCCTTCCTTGGACCACTTGTAATAGGTACCAACATACCAAACTGCATACCAGGAAAACCCCATAAGACGGTCCTTTTTGGAGATGCCAAAAACCACAAAAATAAGTTCCAGAGGAAACAAAATCCTGGAAACAATACAAAGGACTTTCCGATAACAGTACAGAAAAATATTCCATTAATAGCCTTCAAAACGCATTCTTTCTGCAAGGCTCGCTGTTCCAATTATGCTGCTCAATTGGGTTTAAAAAATAAAGAGGAGATGAAGTATGACAGGTGAGCCCTCTGAAGGAATAAGAGCGCCAATTTTACGCTTCCAAAAACACCTTGACCCTGTTATGAATTTATCATATTTTCTCAAAAGTATTTAGTTCCACACAGCTATTTTGCTGGGAAATGCACTGTTTCGCACACAAGGTATATCAGACAGGGGAGAGAGAGATAGAAGAGATTTGATTTTCACAGGAATGGGAGACAAAAGGTGAACCAAATGTGACAAACGACAACAATAAACCAGAAGTCCATTCACCCCGATGGAGAGTCGGATATTGAGTTCATAAGGTGTGTCACACCCAGACTTACCAGTGATCTGTAAATAATATTTTCATTTTATTATTATAACTATAATTTTTATTACTGTCACGGCATCCAAAGGTCTGTGGTGTTTTTTAAAACGCACTCCAAAAGCAACTTGTTGAAACTGTTGAATAATTTATTGTATAAAAAAGGCATTACAACATTGAAAAAAACGATTCCATAATTCCTATTAAACTCAAAATACATTGAAAAAAACCAACTGAAAGTTATAGGGAATAGCAATGAAGTGGTCAAAATTGGCATTAAACCACAGATGGCATTGAGCCTCATAGGACCATGGACAGCGCCGCAGCAGCCCTGGGCCAGACCACTGCACATGAAAGGCCACAGCGTTCAGCCTGCACTGAAAAAATTTACTTTGTGGTCGAGTAAAATGTAAGACATTGACTGTCATAAATTCTACATTGTAATATTAAGATTCAGTGATAACTAGATTGTCTTACTTAAAATTCAAATAAATACACATTTAATTAATGTAATAAATGCGTGGGAAAAGTAAGTTGTATTATAGATTTACTTATACTATTTAAATGTTTTATAGTCACTGTACATAAACCTAGAAATACTCAGTAAAACCCGGGGATCCCTGACCCCCCGCCCTCTGGTGCGTTACAGGGGAGGGAGGGGGGCCCCGGGGGCCACCAGACAATTTCCATTTTTTTTCAAATCCCCCTTTACATTTTCACACTTGAAAATCAAAATGACTACTGTCCGACAATTATTTTAAGTTTTATATTTATTTAAGACTGATTATTTGTAAAACAGGCAGGTGTAGACCAGTGGCATAAATGTGACTCTCCAATGGAGACCCCCCGCTGACGCAAGGCTTGTTTACTTTTTCACATGGTTAATTGCGATCACACACAAAACAAGGGCAAATTGCACTCAGCAACAAAACTTTATGGGCGCGTTTGGGCTGGCATATCATTGGAACAATATCTCTTGTGAATGGAACGTTGAGATGGCGCAATTGATGCGTATTTCATGGTGCTAATAGCGGCCGCAATCCATTCTTCGTGGATTGCCCCAACGTGTGTTAAAAGTATATTTCTACCCATTTGTACTATTTTGGTACTTGTTTATACTTTATGTTCTAATCCAAAGTTTGCTTTAGTATATTAGTAGTTGACATGCTGTGTTATAAGTGTAGTGTTAGTACACTTAGTACTTAAGTCAAGTCAAGTCAAGTCACACTTTATTTAAAGGGCGCATTTCATACCAGGGCAACACAATGCGCTTTACAAAGAAATACAAAAAAGAAAGAGAGAACGTAGTTGTCAGCCGGTCATTACAAAAGAATGCCCCTGAAACAACAACAAAAGCAACAATAAAAGCGACTCCAACCACAGTGGCAGCAACAGCAACAGAAAACAACAGCAGCAGCAACAACAGCCACAGAAACAACAACAACGGCAGCAGCAACATCGACACCAGCAACAACAACAGCAGCAGCAACGTACACGCAAAGACGTCACCGGAACCGGAAGTGGTAGCTCTCCCCGGAACTGGGAAGGTTACTCAGGTTCGAGATGGTTAAGTCCAGGTATACGGCAACGTTAAGTTGAGGTATAAGGCAAGCGAGAGTCAAGTTTAGGTGTAAGGTTAGCAGCAGCAACGACAACACCAGTTAAGGTATAAGGTCAGCGGCACAAACAACAGCACAAGCAGCAGCAGCAACAGCAACATCAGCAGTGACAATACCAGCAGCAGACAACAACAGCAACAAAAGCAGCAACAGCGCACAAGCGAAGACGTCACCGGGACCGGAAGTGGTAGCTCTCACCGGAACCAGAAAACTCCTCAACTGTATTGAGCCAACAGTGTCCCATCGCATCTCAACGAAGTAAAGCGCAGCGAAGACGTCACCGAAACCGGAAGTGGCAGCCCTCACTGGAAACGGAAATTTCAACTGTGTGCACCATCTACTTACACTAAAGTTATTGAAACATGAACCTAACTTAAGCTGTACTTTAGTATACTTGTTAAAAGTCATTTGGATCATCACAAGTAACCAAAAATACATAATATAATATATTTGTATTCACTATTTACAAGTCATATTTAATCATTAATTTAGGCACACATTATAACAATATCTTAATTTCAGGGCAATATAAAACAATAAATGATGGTAAGGACTATGGCACCTATAGCTATATAGGTACCTATAGCTTGTAAGAAACTTAAATCAGTGAAAGGGTTGATAGATGTTCCCAGCTGGTATTAGAATCAATGCGCTGCCTATGTTGGTGAATGCAAGTTATTTTCTCGACTTAGACCCAACTGGATTGGTACCATTGGTATTGATACTATGGCGTTTTAACCAATCACCTACCAGTTCCAAGCTAATTTTGCCGTGCCAGCTTTTATTGTACGTCAGCTAACCAATTGTGTTTTTTTCTTTGCAGATCACAGAAAGCAGGAGAAATTGCAACCATTCCACTGACAAAGGTAGATTGCACATCTATCTATCTATCTATCTATCTATCTATCTATCTATCTATCTTTGTTGTTATGATGAGGAGTGTGATACCTACTGTATAAGCCACACACTGATATTTGGGAAGGCTGTGGAGGAGGGTAAACAAAGACATTAATTAATACATTAGTCTATAATTGTGTATTTGATGCTAAACACTCCAAACCCCAAACGGCTCGCCACCCCCCAAATAGGGCAATTATGAAATTAGGAGGATGGTGCACAAAAGATGTTATTGGGTTGAGGAGGGTGTGCTGCTCGGTAACAGAAGCATTTACTGTGATGTTTTACAGTGATAAACATCAGTGTATGAAACATCAGCCAGCAGTACCGGAGCTAACTACAGTACACTGTCATTAGTTGTACTTTCAACTGTTGGATCAGATGCAGCATCCAACCAATTTTTAAATGAAATCTCCCAGAGACCACTGCCACTAGACCGTCCTCAGGGCCCTACAGTAGCTGGGGTTAATCAGGACGTCCATATGTGACGGCTCTCATGATGCATCATCGTGTTTTGTATTTGGGCAAACCAATCAGTCGGATTTCAGGAGATTATTTTTAAACCATTTACAAAACTGAGGATATACTACTTAGAAACTTTGAACTGCAAAGTTGGCAAACCACTGGCATATGCTCGCACAGCACAGCGCAACTCAGAAGCTACTGCCTAAATAGAACATTCCCAGACCATCACTTTCCACTGGACTACACCACTTCTCACATCACAAGTGATTATTTAAAGAAATTCTATGTTAATTTAAGATTTTATTTAATAAATCTGCTTCAACAGCTTTAATATTCAATAAAGGAATTGAAAAGACAAATGGTTGAATTGGTGAATAATAATAAATCAAGGAAACCAACTTCATTACAAAACAGGACAAATCCCCCCACACACACGGTACAATGATGTCACTTAAGCTATAAAAGCTGCCAAGCTGCCCATTGTAGGCGCTTTTGGCGCTGGACAGGGGTCAGCATGGACACTCTGACCGGTCTGCAGCTATGCAGACCTGTACGCAGAAAGCTGGGATGCACTGTGTGTTCTGACACCTTTCTATCATAGCCAGCATTTACTTTTTCAGCAATTTGTGCAACAGTATCTCTTCTGTGGGATCGAACCCGACAGACTTGACTTCGCTCCACATGCGCATCAATGAGCCCATGGGTGACGACAACCCTGTCGCCGGTTCACCGGTTGTCCTTCCTTGGGCCACTTTTGATAGGTACTAACCACTGCATGTGTATCTATCTATATCTCTATATCCCACCCCTTGACATGTGGCATTAAAAGCATGTGAGCAATGTATAGCTTATAGGGCTTATTGTGCGTAATCACCAGGTGACATTTCACTGCATGTATGTATGACCGTATGTACTGTATATGTATGAGATAAATATTCTCTTGAACTTGGACGTGAACTTATTCATTTTACCTGTCAGTGGTTTTAATGTATGCCATTTTGCAAACTGTCCACTGTGGTCCAGTACGTTATACTGTATTCATACCATAACCTGAGTAGTAGCACACTAGCATAGTTTGTGATAGCACAGTATTGACACTGTGCCCTCACCATATAGGCCTAGTACAGATGCAGAACAGAATGGATTCTGTGTCGTACCTATATAGGTTTAGAACAGATGCATTATGGTAATTGTACTGTCATAGAGGGTCAATTTCCAGTGTCGCCTGCCGGCCAGCGTACGAGTATGGCAGTTTGGCCTACCACACGGCACCCAAGTGCTGTTTTCAGGGACCTCCAGCACAGAGACACAGATGCCGGGGTTGTAGAAAACACACCAGTTTCTTGCAGTTTCTTGCGTGAGCTAGTTGTAATAAGCCCAGAAGCAGGTGGACATGTGTCAAGACAAGGGCTCCTCTCCTGTGTGTGTGTGGGGATGGGGGTTTTACCTGTTGCTGGTTAGACCAACCAATGAGCAACAGGTATGCAGCCACTCTGATCCTGGGCACCAATTCCCTAGACCCAGGACAGGTGTGGCTGCTCAAACCACACCACATACCCCGACACCAAACTGAGGCCATTGAGAATACCTGGCTGGCGAAGGCATGTCGGAACACGGCTGTTGCAGGGACTGCTTGGAGGAGTGGCCTGGTGCTGGGCTGCTGGATGGTCCCGGCGTTGGCGGCTGGGCGGAGTAGCTAGCTGCCTATGGTGCTTGCTGCGGCTGCTTCTCCCCCGGTCATCCGCTGGATACTTTGGGTGCTGCTACTGCCAGTCGGGAGAGGGTTGATGCTATGTCCCTTCCCCATGCCGAAGAGTTCCTGGTCAGGTGCCACCCAAGTGGTGTTTTCAGGAACCTCTGGCACAGAGACACAGACAACGGTGTTTCAGACACACAGCTTATTGTAGAGAGTGGGCTAGATGGAATAAGCTCAATATCAGATGGACACATCATGACAAAGGCTCCTCTCTCCTGAGTGTGTGTAGAGATGGGGATTTTACCTGTTGCTCATGAGACCAACCAACGAGCAACAGGTATGCAGCCACTCTGATCCTGGGCCCCAATTACCTAGACCAGGACAGGTGTGGCTGCTCAAACCACACCATCCCCACACCACACAGTGCATGTGTGAAAGAAGCTTATCTTTTTAGTCATAATCGTGCAGCCATAAGCCCTGATGAGGGAGAGGGTGATAGATTGATAGATGTATGAAAGAGATAGAGGGAGAGTGATACAAACAATTTTTTTGGCGAAAACAACTTACAAGATTAGGCTTTTTTGTTTTTTGAGGGGTTTTTATATCTTACATAGCCTTTTATATCCACTCTTTGGGATGCTATTTTTTTTAGGAGCTTGGCACTGAAAATCAAAGCTCTCATCCAAAGTTGAATGGGAGGGAGTGGGCAGCACTGATAAGGAGAGAAAGGCAGAGAAGAGCATTTCTTCTTCTTATTCTATATTCTTACCTTTTATCTCCCCCTCTGTTTTCCGCCTCACTACCCCCCATCCTGATCTGTCCCCTGGTAAGATGCTGTCTAGATCAGTCTAGTAACGTTACAATCTATAATATACCCTTATGCTTTCACCGTTGAGACATCTTCTCATAGTCCTGCATGTCATGACTGTTCCTTCATTGCAATCACGTCATGCCTAAAACTGTAGCAGTTTCACCAAAACGTGGCCATGATGCAAATGAAGTAAATGGAATACTCTCTTAAGGCCTCATTCAGCTGATTTCACTTCACTGCGGATGGATGGTTATTGAACACAAGCTGCCATTGTAGCCAAATGTTAAAGCCAATGCGGAAGTAGTTTGGCTAATGGCCACTAGATACTGAAGACCCAACGGTCTCAATCGCTGCAGTTACTTCTGCTATCTAACTTTATGTGTGTTATGGTTGTGAGTCTGAAAATGATTGTTACATAAGGAGGATAGTAAGGCTCAAAGAGAAGTATATTTGGGGGCTTCACTGCCTTGATTGACAGGTCTCTTGTTTGTGTGCAAGCAAGGTGGGCATGTTTCTTCCTTCCTCCGAATGTGTGGGAGTTTCGCACGCCCCACCTCAGACTGAAACCCGTGTTATACCTTCATGCGGGCCGGGCGCGGCACAGCACGCTGCCCACGCAGAGAGAGCAGGGCGTTTGAAGCTGGAACATTCTCCATTGCAGTATTCTTAGAAACCAAGGGTGGCAGTAGAGAGAAAGTACCGTGCTAAGCAGGAAGTAGTAAACGAAGAAGACAGCGCGCAAACAGGGCTGCACGCACAGCATTGGAGCTTGTTCTTGCCGAGGAGGAGGTGCTGTTCATGGTGGGTAAACCGACAAAATCTTCAAAAAGGAGCTGCTCTGTCGGCCCGTTCCATACAGAGACAGGAGAGGGGGGTTGAAGTTATGTCCTGCTCAGCATTTTATTCCAGAGGATCTTAATGGACCGTTCTGTTCAAGAATGGAGTCACAATGTGTTATTATTCTCCCTCATTGCAAGATTCTCTAAAAATAAAAAACGCTCCCTTTTATTTGTAAATTGAACGACCCTGTTAATTTACAATAAAATCACCAGACCTGGGTGAGCTGTTTGTGTCAACGATTTAGTCTGCATCAAATTGTAATTGGTAGGCTTTGAAATTTCACATCTGACTTGTGCTGCGGATCATTTTTGGCCAACCTATCAGAAATAAAACAGCAAAACGCTGATCTCCAATCGCTTCCAATGCATTACAACACAAATGCACAAATGGACAAATGCATTGGCACTGCTCGCCCCAAGTCACCGTCTCTCTGTGGCGCAACCCCCTGGTAAAGTCATTTGCTTCACCACCATCGCACATTTTCCCGCTGCTGCCCAAATTTAGAAACTTGTGCCCCCGTTTCCTGAGCATAAACTTGAACACAAGGCTTCAAATCACCTGTTCAGTAACCAACTTGTGATGTCATAGACTCTGCATCCGCTCTTATTTCAACGGTCCTTTATCGAACATCACACCATTGCACAACACTAGACTACTGGCTGCTATCAATCAGGGAGATCGAAAGTGAACATTTCCACCAATCACAGGCTGAATAGACTTGTCTTCAAAAGGCTGCAATTGTTCCGTCACTAAGAGGCAAAACGAGTGTAAAGAAATTAGTTTAAGGATATTCTGCCAAGTTACGTCTCAAAAATAACTTTCAAGTTAAATTCTTTGCGACTAATATCCGTTTTATGTCAATCATTTATGGCTGTGGCACTGGAATCAATATATTGCAGTTGGAAGTGCCTTTGGAAAATACTGTGTGAAATGTCCAAAAATACAAAAAAAATACTGGAGGTGTCCAGTGCTTCTTATGTAGATAATAATAATAATCCCTGAAATATCTCAGCAGCTTTTATTTTTTTGTTCAGTTTACAAGGACACCGTTTGCTTATTCACCTTTAAGAGCACTTCTCTTTAATAACTTTGGTTCAGCGGCATTCATTTCCATAACAAACACTGCTGCCTACTAGACTTTGCTGTATGTTGTTCGTCCTATTTAATTAGGATAGGCCAGATGTTATGAAATCACTGAGTAAAAAGATTATTTTTGCGTTACATCTCCTTTCTGCCCTGAGGCTTGTTGAAAGGATTCACTTTCTTCCGTGCCCTGGTCGGGGTGAAATGGAGTTGAAGGCTGCAATTAAAATGGAGAAAACAAATAATTAGAGAGAAAGAAAGTTACCTCCACTGTGGTTAACGTCTTGTTTTTGCATTGATATTGTAAAAACATAAATTGAAGTCAATGGAATTTAATGATGGAAATGATGGAATGTCCTGCCCCAATCACAGTCATGTCTCCATGTTCCTGGCATTTCCTGGAAAGGTTTTAAAATATTGAGCCGCTCTCTGCGACATCTTGGGAGGTGGCTACCAGAATGCCTTTGAAGGGGAAGAAATATGGCAAAAAAGATTGCTATAAGTTGAGAAAAAAAAAGAGAGAAAGTACTCGAGTTTGGTTACCTTTCTAGCTGGGCTATGCTCTCTGTTTTAATGTCTTAACAGTATTTTAAAGTGCTTTCAGCAGCACACTGAAACAATGTTGAACTGGACACAACTTAAGTCATTTGACATTAATAAAGGCAGGACTCTGTGTGGATGGGGGAGCTGTGTACAGTACATCGTGTGTGATGTCACCGGTGGTCTTATGTAATTCTTACGACTCTGTAGTAGATGTCGCGACCTCAGGAATTAGGTACGGAAATGCATGTGCCACAAATGGCAATGTTAAAACGATGGTAGAGGGTGAACATGAGGCAGAACAAGGAAATGAAGGAAAGGAATTAGGTGATGAGTGTGCAGCGGCAGTGGAGTTCTTACATTTGGTGGAGGTGGGTGAGACTACCCCTATCCTGAACCAGAGTGCCCCCAAGTCACGAGCCCGCTGGTGTAAATACAAAGCAGCAAGCTCTGGGGTGCTCACTGCCTTTCAGCTAGAGCTGTTGTCTGCCGGCGGGCTTACTGAGGCTGCCACCATTCGAGGTGACAAATGATGATGACAGCGAGTCTGGAGAGGCTTCCTCTACAGAAAAGGTCTGAGGTCTGGCTTAAAATTCATCAGGTTCCTTATGATGTCCAATTTAAAAGTTATTGGATATTCTGTTGTTGTTGTTTTGCCTTTTCTGTCCATCTGTGCTCATTGTGAAGAAGCCCAAATTAACCAATATATTTCACATCGATCATATACAGTACATGCATGTATATGAATGCATTACAATGTATTTCACATATGCTAATTATATATATGTATATAACTTTGTTATAGTATTAACGTATACACCGATTCAGCTATTTACCCTTTATTGGCACTCTAACGACTCAAAGTTAGCTAGAGTCACAGTCACAGCCAAGTTGAATTTTTCAAAAGGCCGACATTGATCCCTGCATTGTGGTGGTGCATTTTTTTAAGCTTCAAGAAAAATATATCAACAGAAATATCTACTCAAACATCACAATCCTTCAGTCTTCCAAATTGATGAAAAGGAAGAGCGGCCTTGTCTAGATGGTCAAATAAACAGCCCAAATAGCTAAAAATCATGCAATAATCATGTGAATTGAGAAAAATAGGACAGTTGTGGTATGTGTATGTATGTGAAAAATAATCTCTTGAACTTGAACTTGAACACTATAGCATTTTGTGTTGTTGTCCCCTGTTCTGGGGATCGCCTGGAGCCCCTTCTTCCAGCATTGTCCCCTGAGCATATTGGTAGTCTAGACTAGAGTGCTAGATGTCTTTATACTGTGAAGTAATGGAGAAAAAGTTTTGCTTTCAGACAGGCCTCAATATCCTCTGTTTCCATTGCCACCATCCACCTGTACTGTAGGTCACTGGGCAGAAAGGCGAATGCTTGTTTTTAACCTGTGCTGTCAGCATGCTGGGCGTACAACACAGAATATTTATGTCATTGCATCTAGGACAGAGTTAGTCTGCAAGTGGAGTTCAACTTCTCAACCTGCAATGCAACTCTTTATTCATTCTTTAATCATCAACAACTGCTGCAACAACTCTGTCCTGTGGACGAGCTGTAGGATGACAAGGGCACAGTTTTTTGTGACAGAACCGCCACCAAACCCCCCTCTTTGGAGAAGGATTTCACCATGTTTTGGTCTTTAAACAACTAATCACTACTCCAAGAGGGGGAGAGTCACAAAGGTGAGACAAATAAACATAGAACCATCAGACAACAACATGTATCGGAGAGGGGTGTAACACGGAGGGTGTTCGGGGTGTGTTCAAAGCAAACAGTGGTGGTGTGTGTGTGCCTGTGATGAATCCACCTGTATGTGTGCGTGTGTAACGTGTCCATCGGTAAGTACACGGGACTTGTCCCGATTTGTTCTGGTGTATAAAATCGGAATTATATCGTAGCGCTCCCAAGCAGCGGAAAAGGCCCTGCAGCCACCCCCGAGTCCTGCAGCTGTATAGACACTCCACAACAGCCGGAAAGCTCCAAGCACCCTGCCCCGCAGCCACAGAAGACCCCCCAGATCCCAGAGAAGCCGGGAGCCCGCGGAGCAACGCCCACACCCGGCCCCGAGGAGCACAAACCAGTCCCAGAGAGTGCGAGGAGACCCTGCACGTCCAATGCACACACACACAACCAACCCACCCCCACGTGCAGGCACAAGACGCAGGTGCAGAACCCGAGCCACTGACGTCAGGCACGGGCCCCGGAGTCAGGTCCCACGCCGACAGACCGTCACCCCAACCCGCTAGAACCCCCTCCCCCTGCCAACGCAGCTGAATATAACTTCTTAAAATCAGAATACTGGAACACCTGGAAAATAGACTATTGTTCAGAGCTTCAAATTGTTCTGACTTTCGTTTTTTGGGTTTTTTTTATGTGGTCTCTCACGGCACAGCATTTTCAATAATGTCCCTTAATCCTCTCCCCTTCACTGACATGCAGGGTTGATTGTCCTGAGAAGAAAAGAAAGAAAGTCTTATGAAGAAAGAAACGTATTGCAGTGTAAAACAGAATGCTTATCAAACAGAAAAGAGCCTTCTTCACAGCGAGTATCTTAACACGTCGACCTAGATTTCGATTTGATTTACGTGAAAAGGCTTTTACGTTTACATTTTGAATGAATGAATCAAGTGTACCTTCATATGTAGTCCTTAAAAAGTAAATATATTGGGATTTCAACGTGAATTACCACAGAAATTCCCCAAAATGATTTTGAGGAATCTGAATTTCAATTTTAAAACATGATTGTAGGTTTTTTTAGATCTTATTTTGTTTGTTTGTTCAGAAGCGTCACTGTGTATTTACTACCAGAGGATGACCGCCTCTCATTAGATCAAAACGCACCGAGATGGAATCCATCTTGACACATTTTTTCCCTCCCAGAGAGCTTATAATCATGTCAAAGCTACAAGTAATGTTGGACATGTGTTTAGTTTAAATCTTCTTTTTCTTGGCATTCTGTCTCACAAAGAGCGCTACGTCTTTCAAGGACTGTCGTTGTTTAAACACTTTATTTGTTCAAGATACGTCATGGCTGTCTCAGTGATTTCCCATAAATAAATCATTTGGATTTAAAAGGGCCTTTAATTGCTTGTATGGTTTCTAGTCACCACAGTATGTTACAGTATGCTGTTCGGTATGCCTGGTACAGTAGCAGCAGGGGACAGTAGATCATGTGTCGGTCGACTTCAGATCAAGCAGATGATCCGAGTGATGGCTTCTCAAGAAGACTGTTCGTCAACACGCTGTAACTGTATACAGATTCTCTCATCCGTACACACAAATTGCATATTGTCGGGCTTTTTCACTACTCCTGCCACAGATTTCGAGCCGTATACATGCAAAATATAGCAAAACGACTGGCTCGATCCTGGTGGGTCTGCTATTGCTTTTCGGAAGGTTTTGGCCAGGGGTTTACAAAATATTCAAATTGTTGTGCCAAAATTATGCCAAAGAGGTTTCCTATGGGAAGATAGAGTGCGGCTAAGAAATCCAGTCGTAATGGAAACCTACGCTACATTAGGGGAATTTCCCCACGTAAACCCGCACATGCATACACTCACAAACACAGGGCCAGCACATTTTTACAATTTAACTTTGGGTTGAGAATCGAATTCTGCCCCTCGTACTGTACGACGTCTGTCGGAGTGAGGGGGAGCCCGAGATAGATTGCTAGAGAGAGATATAAATCAACTGCAATAGAAGGACCATAAACAGTGTACTCTGTATATACTCAGTGTGGCCAACTAAAATAAGTCATGGTATGATGCTATATTTATTAAATATGGAGAAGTCTAAAAATATCCCACGCTAACAATGCAGTTGTTGACAGAGTGCCTCCTCTTGAGTATGTGAAAAGAACTATATAAAATGAATGTATTATTATCAAGAATATGTGTTTAATTTGAGGAATTCACAGTTAGTAAATCTCTCTATCTCTCCTTCTCTTACTCATACTCTCTGTATTTACCGCCGGGGTGGAGAATAACATTAGTGAGAAGGTGCCATTGAAGCGCTGGTGCACTCTATAGCACACAACAAAACGTGTTTTGTTGGTGAGAGATCACTCTTACCGCCGAACATCTGATCTCAGCGTGTATTCAAGGAGCAATGCTTCCTCGGGGTTATCTCCTCTCTTGTAGCGCACGTCACTGACTCGAGATATATTATGAAAGTTCCAAAATAAAGTTCCAGACGGGCGTTCTTTAAAAGGGGTTTTGGTGTGTACATCTGACTAAGACATCACAGTATAATTGATCTTCTTTTTTTGGCGGTGCAGTATTTTCCCAGTGTTGGTTTTGATACGTTCTGTGATAGATAAATAATACCTCCCAGAGCGGTTCACTTACAGTAAGTGGGGCACGGTAGAGAATTGATGTGAAACCGATGTTTTCAATCACGTAAAGGACTTGCATTGCAGTAGCTTCTAATAAGTACTGCAAAAAAAAAGGGGGAAAGCATTTGTCATCAGGTACGCCAATGCATTGCACCCATTAAACTTATGATCAATTTGAACTCAAGCATGGCTGTAATGTAGTGTTCCATGGAGAATTTTGGCTGGGGTTTAGTACCTTGCACATGGATTCTATTGGGCACAGTTCTTGTGGGCTGTAGAATACTTATTTTGCATTCCCTTGTGCCAGCAGCAAATGATAAACCATCTAAATGCAGAAGACTATAAGACGATGAATATGGATTTTTTTTTTTTCCAGTAACACCAAGTAAGTCCAATGTTATTTGACAGCAAAGCATTTTTTCCTTAACAGATAACTTCAAGTTGTGTGTATTGCATATTGTGTTCAGGTAAATTTAGAATCGTGAGACGAGTACTGTATTTAAGCCATAATCCCACAAAAAAAATGCATTATGCATGAGCTGCTTCAATCAAGAAAACCTTTTGTTGAAGTTGCAAGTGAATTTTTGCTCAACAACAAAAACAATTGACACTCAACTTAACGAAAACTACACTTGTTTTTTGAAACCTTGGTTTGCAATGTGGGCGACCAGCCCCACAGAAAAAAGGCTTCTTTTTTTTTTTTATACATTTAAAACACTTTCTTCTGGTCATTGGGCCTTGATCAGTGATTTTCCCAGTGTGAGGGGAGATGGGAGTTAGTTTAGCCTATGCCTATCAATGGCTATCTAATGTGTTTTGTCCTCCTTATATGGGTTTTGCCCATCTGTCTTGTCTTTTATCTTGTGTCTTTTGTGTTTCATGCCCTGTGGTTTATCTTTGGTTAAACCCATTTTCTGTCTCTTTCTGCCTTGTGTTTTATAAGCTGCAAGCTGCTTTCACACATGAACTGTCCAGACCTGATTATCCGGACCTGATTATCAAGGCCCGATTATCCGGGCATTTCAGGTCCGGACATCGCAGCCTGGGTAGAACGTGGCAGGAGGCAGGACGCATAAAGCATGACAATACATTTGAAGAACGCCCAAAATGGCGCACGAGTCTACCGGCTTATCAGTAAATGTGACTTTTTTGCGTTCATACTCCATGTATTTGGACGTATTCACAATATCTTAAAAAGGGTGGTAAGGAATATAAAGGAGAGCAGAAAGAAGTACGAAGCAGCTACGCTCTGTGCACGAAGATCCGCACAAAGAAAAATGACTGCTGCATGATCATGCATGATCTGCCTGACGCCATCAACACACGACACGCCCACTTGGTCGCTGTGAATTCTCCGCAGACTTTGTACAAGGGTGCTGGCTGGGTAGAGTCCGGTTAATGTCTGATCCAATTGATTCAGACCTTTGCATTCACACATACAGCTCCTCGTGTAATGCCTGGATAATTTCAGGGTTTGAGTGCATGTGTGAAATCGGCTTAAGTGAGCCCACCAAAACAAAGTCCAATCAGCCATGATGATATAGCGATAGAGGATCGGTGTAAAACAACATGTGTACCACAAGATAATTTGCTGTGTCCGCTGACTCGACAGTTGGCAAATTGTTTAGATCCTGTAAGAAATCTACTTTTCAGCCACTACTGATCTCTTCCATGTTTTCTGTCTTTTGTAACTTTTGTATCTATTTGGAAATTGAATTTTACACAATTGTCATTGCCCCCTTCCATTTCATAATCCATGATGAAGTGTAACAGCTCAGAAAGAGTTTGTCAGAGTGCTTCCATTGGTAATAATAATAATAATAATAACGAGAATAATAATAAGAAGACGAAGAAGAAGAAGAAATATAGCTGCAGGCAGCAATACACCAGGTACAGTTTAGTCATGTTAGGTACGTATTACAGGTTTCGGAATCTGCTCTCTGTGATTATATGCAGGGACGTTTGGAGCGAACAGAGGGACTCTCTCCTAGCGCTGATTTCTTTAGTTGTTCTCCTTTAGCGGGGAGGGTGGTTGCGCCGGGCTCGGCTTGGGAGGAGGGCGAAATCGAGTTCAAATTGCAGTTTGAGGGAAGACCCGCCGTGTCAGCTCCGGGGGGCCTCATCCCCGTGGTGTGCTGTCGGCTGGAGAGTGGAGGAAGCGCCAGCGCTCCTGTTCGATTGGCTGTTTGTGTCACATGGTTGTTTCTCTGCTCTGTACGATTGGATGTTTGTGTCACATGTTTTGTAAAACACAGCGCGAGTTGCAGATTTCCGAGTTTCCTTTGGACGTAGCCCTGGCTCAAGTTGTCTGTCTAGGTGTCACTCGCAAGTGGCTGGAGGGGAATGAGTTCCTACAGATGAAGCCTGGACTTATATGACTTTGGATGATGATGTCACAAAGCGGCCCATTCCCGGAACTAATTAAAAGACAGTGAAATTACAACTAATGACAGTTTTTCACTCATTTCTGCCTCAAAAGTAGATAGATATTGATCAAACTCGAACGACAAGCCATCTGAAACGTCCCGGCTCCAACGAGACCTCAACCGTATCTATGCGCTCGGCCATTGTCGTGTTTCAGATACTTTTAGCCTGAAAAACGGCAAGATTCAAAATAAAGTAAGTAAACAACATTTTTTTTTAACTTGTTGAAAGGTACATTGCAGTTTCCATTATGTATTGGTTTATTCTTTTTGCTTGCCTCTGATATTTTTTCTGGTACTAGCGTGGAAAACAAAGTCACTGAGAATGCATATACTGTAGTATGAGGAGGTTACCGAGCGGCCAGCGCCGCATCGTTTACACGGTGCTTCTGAGCCATAAAAATCCTGCATTCTCATTTAAAATGGACCACCAGCACATTGCGTGACACCCTACTCTGAGCATTAGTTTCCAAATTGAAATATGCAAATGAGTGCCTCGCACAGGGCTGGCAGGGCGGCGCCCTTATTTGGAAAAGTGCTACTGACGCATAATCCACCGCGGCACACAATGGCTGGCGGTGGGGAGAAAGAGAAAGTGTAAATGTAAATGTAACCTATTATCAGAGGCGCCCTGCGAAAGGCTGAGCCTCTTGGTGGGAAAAAGTAAAATGTCACAAAGTATGTCCTTGCCAACCCTGAGCGAGCTCACCGAAAAAAAAAAAAAACGGCGCTATTATTATTGCCCCGCGCTGCGGCGGGTTTGAGTCACAGCCCCTCGCACGCAGCTGGATGAATGAATGGAGCGCTCGGGTGGATGCTGCCGGTTGCACCCGGCACGTCCGTCCTGCCGACATCACCCGTCCCCTCCCCGTCGCAAACGTATTCCACTGTTTGGAATTGTGTTTCGCCATGTCGAGTAACAGCACGTGTACGCAGAGTCGTGATGCTCGCCGAGAACGCCCCTTCTCCTCGACGCGCCTTGAAGCCGAGGGAACCACGGAACCCCCGTAGCGTCGCACCCCTCCGTATTTGAAATGCCCCTTACGCGCTTAACGCCGGTAAAAAAAGCGTCTTGAAACTTCAGTCTTCATTAATTAGTTTGGATGCTATACTTCATTATGTGTTTTACACAAAGCCATCGTTTCCAGCGTGCTCTAACAGGCTTCATGGAACTGACCGTACTGTGTTATCGTCCGCCGGCTTTGCAGTCGTACTTGAGAAGGTCAAGCAGCTTGTGTGGGTTGAACAGTAGCATAATATATATTTCCTTTTTTTTTTTATGATCATTATTTTTTTTTAACTATTGACAGGCCTCATAGCAGTACGTTTAAAATCTCCCAATTAATCATACTGGGTGTTGCTGCGTATGCCGTGTGGGAGCTGACCTGTCACCGTGTCAAGATGGGCTGATTATCGCCGTCGCCGCTCGGCCCAGCTGGGACCGTCTTTCATTGTTTGTCATTCTTCCCGTTACGTGCCGGAGGGAAATGTGCCCATGCACGTTGTCTTCCTTTTTCGCAGATAACATTGCCCATGCCACTTGTGCTTGCAGGTAGCGACAGTTGCCACAAGGGCATGGTATTTAGCTTGGTGCAGTTGTGTTCGCTGCATGAATAGAGCGTCCTCCTCGTACAGCGTGAGGGCCATGTTCTATTTACGGAGGTGGAGGGACGGAGCGCTACGGCTCTGCTCGGCAATGGTGCCGTTTTCTACCCACTGAGCGTTCCAGGAAATGGAACCTCATGACATGTGAGTGCTGCGCCCGCCAAGCCAGATGGACAATGCAGCTCCTGACAATAATGACGTATTTAGAACAATGTGGTATTCCCTCTGGGTGTTGTTGATCGTGGAAGGCCTAGTTCTGAGTCGTCCTGATTTCATCGAATGTGTTATATTTAGGGGCCGTGACAGTAGGAACTTTTACTTACCGCAGCGAAAAGCAACGTTATCCCCGCGGGATTAGGGTTAGGGCTTTTTTATCGGGCTTTACTGTAACTTTATGATAAAGTCAGATAAAAAAGACAGTAAATTTATGGCCATTTATGGTCCCAAAAAACTTCAACTACTTTACTTAATACTTCTGTCTTTTAGTCTGTGTATTGTGTGTGTATATATTCAGTTGAACGTTTTCTGTATACAGTGGCACCTCGACTCAAGACTGTAATTCGTTCTATAAGAACGGTCGTATGTTGAAACAGTTGTATGTCGAAGCAATTTTTCCCATATAAATGAATGGTAACTCATCTAATTGGTTCCGTGCACCTAAACATAATACATTTACACTTAATTTTAACCTTTGTCACATGAAACCATACTGGAAGTTCTAAACAATAAGTAAGCATTATGAAAAATAATAAATAACAGTGTGCAGTCATTTAAATAGGCACCTTAGACGAAGAGTGTGGAGGAGGAGAGGAGGGGTTGAAGCCCCCTCATTAACATTTTGCGATTTTTCACTCTCATGAAGGGTGAAAATAAACAAAATACACAGCACAAACACAGTAAATATGAAAAAAATATTGATAAGCCACGAACTACATGCACACACCATGTAGGCCGCCCGCTGACTGAGAGCGAACATGGCCGCCGACGCGCCAACTGCAAATTTCCACGCTCGTATCTTGGAGCAGTCGGTCGCAAGTCGATACAAATTCTCGCGACTATGGCTGCTGGTATCTTGGGTTCGTCGTAAGTAGATGCGGTCGTAAGTCGAGGTACCACTGTATTAGGACTGCAGATATTCCTCTATAATCTCATTCGAATCATATGCTTTATTATTTTTAATTTTCAAATACAAGTACTGTATCTACCACCCGACCATAGAAAAAAAGGGTTACATTTTCCCTTTAAATAAAGTTGCACCCTATCTAAAGACGTTGTCATTAGGAGAACCTTATTACCATTTAGGCTCCTTTAAATAGATCAGCCTCTTTTGCTGGGCATCAGATCTAAGAGGAAGCCCGTTGCAGAGGCTTTTTTCTTTTTCTTTTGAAGAACACAGCAGCTCTCAGCCGCCAAACTGAACTTCCCTCGTCTCCGGGGAGATAGGAGCCATACATTAAAAATTGACAAATTCCCTTTGTCTTCGTCACTGAAGTGTTTTAAGGTTTAACTCTTACTGTTATTGTTACGGTTATTTTGGTTGAGAGTACAGTTATGAATTACAAAAAACTACTACCGTGGTGACTTCAGTTTTCTTGAAGTAAAAATAAATCGACAGCTCCCTTTGTAAATTCCCTGCATTTGTGTTTCTGTGTGTGTGTGTGTATTTGCGTCCGTGGGTGTGTGTGTGTGTGTGTGTGCGCGTGAGTGTGTGCGCGCCTCTCCCCAATGCACAAACTTTTTCTTCTGCCTCTGCACAAAAAAGAAGGAATGACGTGCAGAGAGAGAGAGAGAGAGAGAGAGAGAGAGAGAGAGAGAGAGAGAGAGAGAGAGAGAGAGAGAGAGAGAGAGAGAGAGAGAGAGAGAGAGAGAGAGAGAGAGAGAGAGAGAGAGAGAGAGAGAGAGAGAGAGGATGGAAGAACAGGAAATTAGAGATTGCGATACTAAAGGGGCGGGGGTCCTCGGCCTGCAGACAGGATTTTGAAGCGACATCAAAAATCATGTCGGAGAAATTGAATCCACACTCTCTGCTTACGAGATGAAAGACTGTGCTGTTGCCAGTAACTATCTCTGTGTAAATCGAGCAAATATGTCTGAAGGCATCGCTGTAGCGGCGGAGAACCTGGATGCGTAGATCTCCACCACCACCTAGAGGGGAGACGGAGGTGCACGGAGGTGGTGGTGGCTTTATTTTTCATCGTATTTGAAACTTAAACATCGAAGTGCACTGTGGTGGCATGATGTATGAAATGTAAATATCAGTAAAATAACCAATTGATCGATTCCTGGAAATGGATCAAATTGCCTTTGTCATTATGTCACAGGGGCCTGTTTTCTTGTATTATGTCCTTTAATTTCACAGAAGTTATAAGAAATTGATCACAGCTCATTAAATTCGGTAATAAATATCTATTTGATATGTATTTAGCTGACTATAGATGAAACACTAACCATTGGTGACATGGCTTAAAAAGAAAATTATATATATATAATATATATATATATATATATTTCAATAAAATGTGATGTCCCAGCGCTGGACAATTAATGTGATGTTTTCACAGAAAAATATTCTAAAAATGGTGAAATAGAGGGAGCTTTCGTGAGCACCTACTACTTACCTTCCTTCTTTCCTGAAAATAAATCATTTAGTGAATACTGATATATACATGTGTTATTGAAATGAACAAATTCTGAAAATGTCAACTCCCCTTGTCAACCACCCAGAAACAATTGATAATGCGCCGGGTCTGTTCTGTTATCTCCTGCTCACCAAAAAGCTCTCTGACTTTCCAAGCGTGAAGGAATCTTTGAGCTTGATCTACAACGGCTGGCTCATGTTGTTGCCACGAAGGGATCAACATGCGGAGAGGGGTGGTCCTCATAAGCCAGTTGGAATTGCATAAGTAATCGTATCTATCTTCAAATAATTTTTTAAATATAGTAACAAGGACATTACCTGCCATCACTAAAAGATTTGGTTTAAAAAAAATATTGACGCAAAAGTTGCCACATTGAGGTTAATACTAGTAATTATATTAATAATAAACTTTCTTTCTATAGCACCTTCCATAGAAAACATGCGGCTCAAAGAGCTTCTCAAGATCATTTATATTCAAAGAGCCTTCTACATGACATCACTTTCAGTCATGAGATCTATTCTACCCCGTTGGCCCCAAGGGTCCTCAACTTTATTAATGAGGCTTTATTTGATCAGGTAGTCGCATTCAAGAAAATAATACATATACAAAATCTCAACAAAAAGAACGCAGATCAGAACTTAAAACGTTTAAATCAGGGGTCTGCGGGACGAGGCCCGCAGGACAGTATTTTGTGGCCCCCTACTTGACATCAAAGTTTAGTGTTAGTGCGGCCCGCGCGTTTTTCTCACACGCACCTTTTTGCCGAGTCGTTGCCCCGGGTGTTTTATTTTTTTTTATCACTTATGGGCTACCGTAGATCAGGCTCGTGACCGCTTCCGGTGGTGTTTGTTGACAAGTTAGCCAACGCGTTAGTCACTTGGTTGAAACGTGACTCCGGAGTGACACTAAGTGGAAGGAAAATATATCCTGTCACCCAGCGCAAGGTACAGAGGATTTAGGAAGTGGGCGGGCTCAACAAGCGTAATCAGCGACCTAATAAAGACAGCGTAGTGTTGCAATAGGAAAGAGAAAAGAAGTTGTACTTTTTTTTTGGAATACTTGAAACCCTTTCTTTGTGGAATACTTGATGCGGCCCAGCCTCACCCAGACTCTACCTCCAGCGGCCCCCAGGTGAGTTGAGTTTGAGACCCCTGGTTTAAATCATCCGGCGGAATTCAAGGTTCAATCACTCATTCGTTCAAGGTTCTTCAAGGGTCTTCCCCAGTTCAGTGTTGAGGTTGGGAATATTTTGGGCTAACCAGCCCTGTGATCCGGTGTCATAGTTATTTGTATTATACAAGTACACCTCACTTAACGACCTACCAAATCTATAGTTATCCAGGCCATTTAGACAGCAATGCTTTTGACATGAATACAGAGATATGCAAATTTCCCCCTCGGTTTTTAATGGTGACCGTCCAACTCTTCCATATAGCTCACACAGCTCACACTGGTGAGTTATACCCAATCAGACATGGAAGCGGTCTTTCGAATCGGCTGTGTAGCAGTTCCTAATGATCCTTCTCTTTCTTGTTTTTGTCTCACCTCTCTCTCCGTAGATCATCAGGGAGAAGCACAGCGCCTACTGCTGGGTGGCGGAGCTGATCCGGGTCTTCATAGCCATCAGTATCACCGTCTCGTTCCTCGTGATCGGGTCCGCCTTGAAGCACACCAGTAGGATTAGCCCTCTCTGCTTCCTGTCCTTAATCCCGGTGTTCCTGCAAGCTTCAGACTAGAACATGTAGAACTTCAACATGTTTAGTAGTAGAAGTATAAGTAAAACTATCCACAGCAGCAGTAGTAATTCCAGGGATCAGGAGTAACTTATTACAACTACCCACGTCACTGTACTTGAGTAGCTATTTTTGGGGAACTTTTGTCTGTTACTCATCTTATTAGATAGATAGATAGTGTGGCAGTTTCGCCAACCGTGCGCCACCCAAGTGGTGTGTTCAGGGACCTCCGGCACAGAGACACAGAAGATGGGGTTGGACAAAACACACAAGTTTATTCTGGAGAGGGGGCTTGATAGAACAAGCCCCGGGGCAGATGGACACAGGTCATGACAAGGGCTCCTCTCTCCTGAGTGGGTGTGGGGATGGGGGTTTTACCTGTTGCTCATTAGACCAACCAACGAGCAACAGGCATGCAGCCACTCTGATCCTGGGTCCCCAATTACCTAGTCCCAGGACAGGTGTGGCGGCTCAAACCACACCACATACCACGACACCAAACTGAGGCCAGGGAGGAATGCCTGGCCGAAGCCTGTTGGTGAGCAGGGGTAGAAACTGTTCTTGTGGCATGGAGGTAACAGTAGTGGTAATTTATTGTACTGTCAT
Organism: Zeus faber; assembly: GCF_960531495.2. NCBI lineage: Eukaryota > Metazoa > Chordata > Actinopteri > Zeiformes > Zeidae > Zeus > Zeus faber. The sequence goes on along the minus strand of NC_137193.1, from coordinate 8,915,069 downwards.
ATCTAGTGTTGTTGGGCATAGAAAGGACCACTCTAGTCTGTCAGGTAATGTAAGTACAGATTAGACTTGTGAATGGAGACTTTTTGATTGCAAAGAGCCAAGTGATTGTGACATTGGTCGACCAATGCACTGTGACTGTGTCTGGGGTTGGAATCGGGACTGGGATTGACGGGCTGTGTTTTGTCCAGTCGATGGCCTGGTGAACGCCGTGTGGACCGCCAGGCTGGAGTGGCTGTCCAAGGCCTGGGAGAGACGCCTGCCCACCATGCTACGCATGTGCTCTGCTCAGAGGTAAGTCCGTCACAATTTAACACACTGCTCACCAGCCTAGACACTTCTAAATGAGAATGGATTCAATGAGGCTTGGATTTGATGCTGTTAGATTACAGTGGCAGAAAAAGTCCTCGAAAGCCACACTTGAGTTATAGTAGAGATGGCTGACTACATAACTGCTCAGGTAAAAGTGAAAGTCAGTCATTAGAAGCAAACGTATTAAAGTATCAAAAGTAAAAGTAAACGCTGTGGAGCATCACTACTGGCTCTAGTTGTGGCTCTCTGGGAAATGCCTGTGCTTGTCATTTGTGCAACCATGCTGTAAAAAATGAAAGACGGGCAGGTCTCCGTGACAAACTCCGCCATCCCCCAACCTGTGGACCAAAAAAACAACCCGCTTCAACGCTTAAAAAGCATGGACTTGAAAACTCTGAACACGGGCTTGAGAGTGTTTGTTTACACTAAGCTTGCTGGCTTGATACGACACTTGAATCGCTAATGTGAACCTTGTGATAACTGGGGCTGTGACGATAACTGCATTAATGCAAATAGCGCGGTTACCGGTTACATAACGTCACTGTGGGGTTGAGCTCATTTCTGTCATCACCGCAAAGAACAATAACTATATATATATATATATATATATATATGTATGTATATATATATATATATATATATATATATATATATATATATATATATATATATATATACATACACACACTGATCAGTCATGTCGCAGCAGCAGCAGCAACTTTATCACGAAGGAACCAAAAAAACATAACAAAAACCAGAGACAGATCAGTCAGCCGGTAAAATAGTCAGCAAGAGCACAGACATGTCTCGTCAGAGGTAACTCGGTAGGCAGGGATCTTGAGAGGTGGGTCATGTAAACAGCAGCTTTGTGCTGCCTGGTTTGGTGCAAATGAAGAAGCTGGTTTCATGGTTCTGAACCAAAAACATAACTCCAGAACTCCCCCCCCCCCCCCCCCCCTCTCTCCCTCTCCCTCTGCCTCTGCTCTGCATCGTAGCCTCGCTCAGGGATCCCTGGCGTTGCTGGTGTTCGTCGTCATCTTTATCGTGTCGGCTTGTGATCCCAGGGTGAGCGGCTGCTTCGGCCTGGACTGCGCCGCGTGTTCCTCAGCCCACTCGCACAAAGTTCAACCGCTGGGATTGGCTCCTGCCATACGGCGAGCTAGCAAACAACTATGGCTAATTTGCATGCCGGCTAGCTACAGAGAACATAAAAAAATAAAATAATATTTGAGTAGTATATGTAGACATAGAACGTATCATACTCTCGCACACTTGACCACGTACTCAGAGCTGTATGTATATAACAAAATGGCCACTAGGTGGCATTGCAGCCTACAAAAACATTCGGGCTGCGTTCTATGAAAAGCAGCGCGGTGGCAAAGAACCAGTAACGGAGGAAGACGACGCGTCTGCGTCTGTTTTGCCTTCCCAGTAACTGTAGATGGAACTCAGCTTGCTCGACCACCCACTGCCGCCTCTCTCCCCCTCAGGGTTTCGTGGTGATGCTGGACAAAGTGGTGTCGTTCTCCCTCAACGCCGAAGCGGGGCTGTTCATCTTCCTCATGCTGAGGGCCTCCAGGGCCCCGAGGTTCCAGTGAGTGCCTTTCATTCCCTCCCATCGCTGACGTAGGACTGAACAAGGAGGTTTTTTGTTTTGTTTTTGTTTTTTTTGAAAAATGAAAAATGGTTTGGAAACTACTAAGTCGCCGAAGTTGCCGCGCTCGGTCCCGAGTCCGGCGTCTGGTCCGGTCAGATTTAAGGTCCTCATCCGGGACTTGACGGTGTATTGACGTGGGCTTGTTTTTTTTATTTATTTATTTTTATTATGAATATTGAACATAAAAAAACCCATGTACAAATAAAATAAAAATGGAATTTAAAGGGAAAAAAGTGGCCTTTCAAACACTCACAATCAATGCCACGTTAGTCAGTCTGATTCAAGGTTATTCCAACTCGTGTGTTCAGGAATGCCGTGAATTTCAACGAGATTTTAAGCTAGCTCTGGTGTTGCAAGATCAAAGTAGTGAGGGTGCACTAACTCGTCTGCCTCATCGGTTCCAGCAAGAACAACAGCTCCAGCAGAACAAGTTTGACTCTGAAAGTCAGGATTATTCCAAGCGATAAAAGGTTCGACTGTTATTTTTTGAGAATGGGTTCTTGACGAGCCGGTGGGTAAAAAGGGACGTTCCGACTTCCCGACTCCTTCTTGGTTTGATTCAGTTGGTGCGGCGCACGGTGAGCGAGGGAGGACTTCCTGTGAACGACGGACGAGTCTCAAGAGTCTGTTTGGCTCTGAGTCGTGAATGGAATTCTCAGGAGTCATTTAATTCTGTGAAAGTGATTTATTTTGGTGCAACACAAAGAGTAAATATGTCAATATTCAAATCAATATTAGTCAATATTCAATATACATTATACCAAATGCATCAGCCCGTTTTTCTTTCAAGTTTAATTTAGCCGTTGGTGATACATTTCAGTTTGTGAGTCGAAGATTCAATCTTTTACTGACGCCAGATTCAATCTTTTACTGACGCCAGACTCCTGAACGCCAGACTCCACCTGCACGGCTGGTGAGGAGCCGCTGGCCAGAGATTTTGTGACACATTTTAGTTTGTGAGTCGAAGATTCTTTTACTTTCTTAATCTTTTACTGACGCCAGACTCCTGAATAATTGAAAATTGTGTTCATTATAAACCAATCGTTTGTGAGTCTTGCATCCCTCTTAGTGGTCATGATATAATATAAGCCATAATAATAAGCACAGTTCATGATTCTTTTGAATGGTGAACAGGAGGAGGGTGAAACAACTGCTTTATCCTCAAGGTTGTTGCAAAAGTGTGGAGTTTGACTCACCGCTTCGGCAGTATTGACCAGAAGACCAGTCAGTTTGAGGTGGTTCTTGGTTGGTTTCCTGGCCTTTTCCCAGCACCGTCCATTCTCACTCTTTCACTCCTCTCTCTCTCTCTCTCTCTCTCTCTCTCTCTCTCTCTCTCTCCCTCTCTCTCCATCTCCGCTCAGGCACCTCTCCGTGCCGCTGCCGGTGGGCAGGCGGGTGTTCGGCCTCACCTGGCTGCTCCCTACCTACTTCCTGTTCGCCGTGGCCTACGACGTCCTGGTGACCGCGAAGGAGGCGGTGGACCACTACACCGTCGACAGGCACGCCGGGCCGCTCCAGGGCCCGCCAGCAGCCAACCAGACGTCTCCGCTATAACACCGAGCAGGAGCTACTCCTCTCTGCTTTGCTACGATCCGAAACCAAAAGCACAGAAGTGGATTCCCGCCGTCTTTAAAGCAGCTTTTCTACGTCTGGTTTCAACGCGAAAACTTGCCAGAGGTGTAATACTCTTGAAGACAAAGCGCAAAATCACAAGATCAATCCACTAAACATTGGACTTGTAGCCATGAGCTGGAAACACTTATTTATAAAAAACTTTTTTTTATTTCTATCTTAGCAGATGATTAATTATGATGAATAAAGTGAGGAATGACAACATTATTATGTAGGAGAGATGCTTTATGGCTGGTACGTTCACTTTGAAGAGTTTCTTTCACCAGTGCTTGGCCTCAAGGCTATTTTGTCCACATGTCGGATCGAATATAAGTGAAATATACATACTCAAATGAAGTTTTCTGTTTGGGATTTGTGTTCTGTTTTGGGGAAAAAATTAGTTTCTATGTATATCAAAAATCTTGTTTTCTTTTTGTTTCATAAACCCTCAAACACAAGACTCTCACTACGCATTCAGATCTAACGGCAAGCTTGAGTTTCAGTCTGTTCTAAAGAAAATAAACACCTGGAGTTCAAGTGATTTGAACTAGTTAAGTGTAATACAACCATATGTGCAAATTTATATAAAAAGACATTTACAGTAACAGATATTATCATTGTTCATTATTATTATCAATATCAGAACCCTATTGTTTTTGTTCAGATTTCTATTATTATTTTTCCCCTCTGCATTTTTCCGGCTGAACGTGTCTGGCACACATCAGCCGCCGAAACCCACGGACACGAATGAAGAGTTGTTGGATTTGGGGCAATTCAGACATTTTGTGGTCCAAGTTTGATCCACATCCATCTTTATTTTAAACGGGAATTAGTAAAAAAAACGTTGCCAATCTACTGGAAGTAGTCAAACGTTGGTGGTGCGGGGTGGGCTGCGGTGGTGGAGTGGGGCGCTTTGTGACATCATCATCCAATTGATTATATAACTTATGTGCAGGTTGTGGCTCTGGGGGGCTTTTTCATGGGGGAAGTGGCGCATGCGCTGTGGTCGAGACACTACTGGAATGTATTGTTTTCTTCGCACAGGATCTGCGCCTGGAGCCAGAGGAGAGGGAGCCGATGCTGCGTTCCATGGAAACTCGGAAAATTGTAACTCATGTTGGTAGGAAGTAATGCTGCTTTCGATGGGAACTCTAAAAATTTGTTCAAACTGATGCTGCGTTCCATGGGACCACGGAAAATTGTCATTTGGCTGGATAGGAAGTGATGCTGCGTTTTCACTCTGCAAACTGTAATTCGTGACTACTCCTGATTTACTTGGACCCAGTGCATTGCTGCCTGTATGGCAGCAATGCAGCTGGCCCCAAAGGGGCTTTTTGTTAATGAAAAACTGACGTCAGTAGTCTGTGGATCACATGCATCCACCGCACTCAGACAATATTAATAAAATGTGTATTTGGGGCGGTCCCGACATGCCATCGTCCAAGTTTTATCCAGATCGGTCCGTTATTGTGGAATAACTTAGTAAAAACTGTATTTTTTGTCATCGGTACAATGCACGCTCATGCGCAAATTATGGGGCATGAGCGTGTGGCACAATGACTCCTGCACCAAGATGCCGCCACGCACCACGTTTAATGCAGTGAAGAAATCATTGACGGAGTACACAGATCAGGTGAGTCAGTAACCTTAACCTTACTAAGATACTGTCAAAGACAAATTAAATTGCGATGGGACTTTAATGAAAGGAATATAAATTACGAACTCTGAACCATACAAAGTTACAAAGTGACAGGTAATATTTTACCAGAAGACAGTTTCATCTGGATTAAACAAAGTGCAGTGCATTAAATGTTGTACACATACGCTTCTGAGGACAACTGACACCCACCAAAGTAAGTTCTCCAAAACAAAGAACAAATAAAGTCATTTTTCAGAGGTTTTAGACATTGCATCAATGTGTACAATCTTCCCGGATTATAATTACTGGTAACAATAACCATAAGCATCCTCTGATCGCAGTTATCCATGTGTGGCAAAGTAAAGAACGACTAGCACTCCTGGACGTCCGTTTGACACTTAATACGGACTTTTTCGCAACTTGCGGAGACGGTGGCTCTGTCACGCTCCGTTTAGGGCTTTGTGAATTTATACAGTACAGTATATATACTGCACCTACAGTATATATACATTTATATATATATATACATTGTATATATACATTTTTTTTTATAAATGAAGATGATAAAGAAACAACATTTTGCTTCAAGGTCATATAGTAGTTTATCAGGGTCATATTTTGTTTCACAAATGTATGATGTCACTGTACAAGAACATGCGTGAAATGACATCATCTCCCGCGCGGTTTCGGAAACCAGCGGGTGATGTCACAGATGCTGCGCCCCACGTCATTGTGGGAAAACTGCCGTGACCCGGATTCGAACCGGGGTTGCTGCGGCCACAACGCAGAGTACTAACCACTATACGATCACGGCGAGCCATTTACATGGCAGGTGAGGAGCCACGGGCCAGAGATTTTGTGACACATTTCAGTTTGTGAGTCAAAGATTCTTTTACTTTCTTTATCTTTTACTGACGCCAGACTCCTGAATAATTGAAAATTGTGTTCATTATGAACCAATCGTTTGTGAGTCTCGCATCCCTCTTAGTCGTCATGATATAATATAAGCCATAATAATAAGCACAGTTTATGATTCTTTTGGATGGTGAACAGGAGGAGGGTGAAACAACTGGTTTATCCTCAAGGTTGTCGCAAAAGTGTGGAGTTTGACTCACCGCTTCGGCAGTATTGACCAGAAGACCAGTCAGTTTGAGGTGGTTTTTGGTCGGTTTCCTGGCCTTTTCCCGCCACCGTCTGTTCTCACACTCTCTCTCTCTCTCTCTCTCTCTCTCTCTCTCTCTCTCTCTCTCTCTCTCTCTCTCTCTCTCTCTCTCTCCCCTCTCTCTCTCTCTCTCAACGTCTGCAAGACTAAAGAGATGATCGTGGACAAAAGGAAATGACAGCGGCGGGGGGGGCATGCCCTCATCCACATCGACGGAGCTGAAGTGGAGAGAGTCTCCTGCTTCAAGTTCCTCGATGTGTCCATCAGTGATGACCTTTCCTGGTCCAGGCAATCGGACACGGCAATAAAAACTACCCAAAAGCACCTTGTCTTCCTGAGGAGACTCAAGAAGTTTGGCATGTCTGTCAGGACTCTCACCAGCTTCTGCCGACGCACCATTTAGAGCATTCTTACCGGCTGCATCACTGCCTGGTACGGCAGCTGCTCCGCTGCTGATCGCAAGGCGCTTCAGAGGGCGGTGAAGACAGCGGAGCGCATCATTGGCTGCCACCTCCCCTCCGTGCAAGGCATCTACCGCACACGATGCCTAAGGAAAGCACGGAAAATCATAAAAGACGACAGCCACCCAGGCTACGGACTGTTCACGCTGCTGCCGTCTGGTAACGTTACCGGAGCATCCGGGCCACGGACGACCAGACTCACCAACAGTTTTTACCCTCAGGCCATCAGGCTTCTCAACCTGCAACATCTGTAGTCACCTATGTAAATTAACACCACAGCCACCACAACTACATGTACATATCCACCGGCACTCCTTCACTTTACATTTATATCCATATCCTCTGCCATAGACTGACCTATTTCTGTTGGAACTGCTTCCAATTGTTTTAGTTTCCGTTTCAGGATTATTTGTCATATTTTCATTTTATGTACATACACTGAGACCTCTTGCCAGTATTTGTAACATCGACTCTTACTCTATTTTTATTTTTTTTTTCCAACTCTTATTTTATTTAAAAAAAAAGATTTCCTCCTGCCTTGTTATTTTATCTTTTTATGCCCACTACGCAGTTGTTGTTTGTCATGCCCCAAGAATTTCATTGTACCGAATGACCATGTGTTGTACTGTACGCTTGACAAATAAAACACTTTGAACTTTAAAATAATGCATGCGGCAGCAGGAGTCCACTGCAGGCTCTGTGGAGTGCGCATACACACACGCATGACGAATAATCTCTTGAACTTGAATAATCGTGATTATCATTTCAGCCATAAACATGCAGCCCTACTTCAGAATGATTACCGCGGTTAGTTGCAGCGTAGGCCACAGCGGCAAACAGCACCCGATCACAGAATGACACTGTAACCAGGCTGGAAGCTATGAACTTCTGCAGTCACAGTTGTTTCCCTGCTTTGTACGATTGGCTGTTTGTGTCACATCAATGAGCCTTGCGCATCCATGATTCTGGTGCCGGTTCACTGGTTGTCTTTCCTTGGACCACTTTTGGTAGGTACTAACCTCTGCATACCTGGAACACCCCACAAGACCTGTTGCTTTGGAGATGCTCTGACCCAGTCGTCCAGCCATCGCAATTTGGTCCTTGTGGCTCAGATCCTTACACTTGCCCATTATTCTTGCTTCCAACCCAGCCACATTATTGTGGCAAAACTGCCGTGACCCGGGGTTGCTGCGGCCACAACGCAGAGTACTAACCACTATACGATCACGGCGAGACACTTACATGGCTGGTGAGCCAGCGATGCAAGTGAGCTTTTCCTGTCTTAATCTTTTACTGACACCAGACTCCTGAATAATTTAAAATTGTGTTCATTCAGAACCAATCGTTTGTGAGTCTCGCATCCCTCTTAGTCGTCATGATATAATATAAGCCATAATAATAAGCACAGTTCATGTTTCTTTTGAATGGTGAACAGGAGGAGGGTGAAACAACTGGTTTATGCTCAAGGTTGTCGCAAAAGTGTGGAGTTTGACTCACCGCTTCGGCAGTATTGACCAGAAGACCAGTCAGTTTGAGGTGGTTTTTGGTCGGTTTCCTGGCCTTTTCCCAGCACCGTCCATTCTCACTCTTTCACTGCCCAAAAACTGCCCAGTGGCGATAGTGGCGCCGCCCCTAGCGGTCACATGCGCCGGCGCTCCGGTTACTCTTTCACTTTTTGGTATTTTTTTCCTTTTTTTATCATAATGTACGCCAAAAAAACATCAACAGATACCTCATACGACCGCGATGCACTCATGGTTATAAAATTTTCCCTAAATAAACAACTTTGCGACATTTT
>NC_137193.1:8774140-8906232 GCF_960531495.2 Zeus faber | reverse complement strand
ACGCAACCTTACCGTCCACCTCTGCCAAGCATCCATTTTGCTAACGTCCAGTCCTTGGAGAACAAGATGGATGAACTTCAAGCGAGGATTAAATTCCAGCGAGACACGAGGAACTGTTGCGTCCTCTGTCTGACGGAAACATGGCTGAACCCACTGGTGCCGGATGAAGCCATACGTCCAGCCGAGGCCTTCTCCGTGTTCCGCGGGCGACAGAACGGGAGAGTCGGGGAATCCAAAGGTGGAGGCGTCTGCCTAATGGTAAACAACCGCTGGTGTAACGCCAACAACACCAAATTCCTCTCCCACTCCTGCTCGCCGAACCTGGAACAGCTGACCATACTATGCCGTCCATTTTATCTCCCCCGGGAATTCAGCACGGTCATAATTACAGCCGTTTATATCCCACCGCAAGCGGACACCGACGCAGCTCTGTCGGATCTGTACGATGTGTTGTGCGAATTTCAGAACAGACATCCCGACGTGGCTGTGGTGGTGACTGGGGACTTTAACAGGGCCAACCTTAAAAAAGTTCTGCCGAATTTCCACCAACACATCACGTGTGCCACCAGGGGAGACAGAACTTTGGACCATTGTTACACATGTTACAAGAACGGATACAAGCCCGTCTCGCTCCCTGCTTTCGGGAAATCAGATCACGCCGCGATCCCGCTGCTTCCTGTTTACAGGCCTCTGATCGCACGGGATCTGGTGATGACGAGGGAAGTGAAGCGGTGGACGGACCAATCGGAGGCTGCGCTTCAGGACGCCCTGACTGACGTAGACTGGGACATGTTCCAATCAAGTTCAAGTGATGTCAGCGAGTTTACGGAAGTTGTGGTAAGTTTTGTAACTACGCTAGCGGATGATATCATTCCCACGGTGAAAGTTCGGATATTTCCAAACCAGAAACCGTGGGTTGATAAATCCATCCGCTGCGCTCTGAATGCTCGCACGGCCGCTTACAACGACGGTCTTGTATCTGGTAATATGGACAATTACAAAGCGGCATCGTACAATCTGCAGAGGGCGGTGAGGGACGCCAAAAGGACGTACAGAGAGACAGTGGAGCTACAGATGGAGTGGGGGGACACAAGACGCTTGTGGCAGGGGCAACGGACTATTATGAATTACAAGAGCAGCTCCCCCCCAGCCACGAGTGTGGACGCCTCCCTGGCCAACCAACTGAACTCCTTTTATGCGCGGTTCGAGTCTGGCAGCAACACCGCTAGCTCGCCGGCTAATTGGAGTTACACCGCTGGGGATGAGCGCGCACTCTCAGTGTCCCTGCACGAGGTCAGGAGGGCTTTGAGGCGGGTGAACACCAAGAAAGCTGCGGGCCTAGATGGCATATCTGGACGAGTACTGAAGACCTGTGCTAACCAGCTAGCTCCGGTGTTCACTACAATATTCAACATCTCCATGGCTGAATCAGTGGTTCCGTCCTGCTTCAAGAGGTCCACCGTCGTTCCTGTCCCGAAGATCGCCTCTCCAACCTGCCTGAATGACTACCGTCCGGTGACCCTCACCTCGGGGGTCATGAAGTGTTTCGAGAGGCTGATAAAGGATTACATCTGCGCCTCCCTTCCCCGCACCTTGGACCCGTTGCAGTTCGCGTACCGGCAAAACAGATCCACGGATGACGCGGTCTCCCAGGTACTGCACACCACGCTCACGCATCTGGATGGCCAGAAGGGGGCCTATGTGAGATTGCTGTTCATCGATTATAGTTCAGCTTTCAACACCATAGTCCCCACCTTGGTTGTCAAGCTGATGGAGCTCGGACTGAATGCTCCGCTGTGCGCCTGGATCCTGGACTTCCTCACAGGCCGCCCCCAGGTGGTCAGGGTGGGGAAGTACATGTCAAGCTCCCTCACCCTGAATACAGGATCCCCCCAGGGCTGCGTCCTCAGCCCCCTACTGTACTCCCTGTACACACATGACTGTGTGGCCAGGTCCAGCTCCAACACCATCATCAAGTTTGCTGACGACACCGTGGTCGTGGGCCTGATCACCGACTGCGATGAGAAGGCCTACCGCGAGGAGGTGGCTGACCTGTCACTCTGGTGCCAGGACAACAGCCTCCACCTGAACGTCAGCAAAACCAAGGAGCTGATTGTGGACTTAAGGCGTGGATCACAATCGAGGACGCACGCGCCCTTGTGGATTAATGGGACTTCTGTCGATAGGGTGAGCAGCTTCAGATATCTGGGAGTCCACATCACAGAGGACTTAACATGGTACATACAGACACTCTGGTGAGAAAGGCGAGGCAGCGTCCCTACCACCTCAGGCAGCTGAGGAAATTCCGGGTCTCGGTGAGGATCCTCAAGTCCTTCTACTCTGGAGCAGTGGAGAGCATCCTGACAGGCAACATCACTGCCTGGTTTGGGAACTGTACTGCCTAGGACAGGCGGGCCCTGCAGAGGGTGGTGCGTTCAGCTGAACGTACCACTGGAACTACCCTCCCCCCCTTGCAGGAGCTATAAACCAGGAGGTGTAGTAGCAGAGCCCGTAGGATCATGAAGGATCCTCATCACCCCAACAACGGACTGTTTCAGCTGCTGCGGTCAGGCAAGCGCCTCCGCAGTCACGCAGCGAGAACAGAGAGACTGAGACGGAGTTTCTTCCCTCAAGCCATTAGAACTGTCAACGCTGACCTCACCAGGGGTCCTAACTGAGCCATACACTAGGCTCCACTACCTACTGTACTGTATGTAGCATACTGTACCGCATACTGTATCACTGTTCAGGGTTGTTCGTGATGCCGTATTGCTGCGCCGTACTGTTGTATACTGTGCTGTATTATCCCAAACACTACCTCACACTATTCACATTCACATGCCACTTAAATTCACATGCCACTTTAAATGCACATATCTGTATATACATAGGCATATTCCCTCTATCTATTCCATTTTATTTCAATTTATTCTTATTGTATTTTATTCTATATATTTTTTATCTTATTCTATAACTATTCCACTTACTGTATTACGTTTTAGGAGTCAGTTAGTCGGTCTATTAGAAAGGAATTTTTTACTTTTTATTTTATTTTATTTTTTTATTTTTCCTAGGACATATTGTGTGCTATCACCGGGTGCGTTGCATTACATTTCACTGCATATATGTATGGAAGTATGTATATGTATGTGACAAATAAAAATCTTGAATCTTGAATCTTGAAACCTACAGTATATATACATTTTTATATATATATATATATATATATACATTGTAATTTATAAATGAAGATGATAAAGAAACAACATTTTGCTTCTTCAAGGTCATATAGTTTATCAGGGTCATTTTTTGTTTCACAAACATATGATGTCACTGTACAAGAACATGCGTGAAATGACATCATCTCCCGCGCGGGTTCGGAAACCAGCGGGTGATGTCACAGATGCTGCGCCCCACGACATTGTGGGAAAACTGCCGTGACCCGGATTCGAACCGGGGTTGCTGCGGCCACAACGCAGAGTACTAACCACTATACGATCACAGCGAGACACTTACATGGCTGGTGAGGAGCCACGGGCCAGAGATTTTGTGACACATTTCAGTTTGTGAGTCGAAGATTCTTTTACTGTCTTAATCTTTTACTGACGCCAGAATCCGGAATAATTGAAAATTGCGTTCATTATGAACCAATCGTTTGTGAGTCTTGCATCCCTCTTAGTGGTCATGATATAGGGTTAGGGTTAGGGTTAGCCATAATAATAAGCACAGTTCATGTTTCTTTTGAATGGTGAACAGGAGGAGGGTGAAACAACTGCTTTATCCTCAAGGTTGTGGCAAAAGTGTGGAGTTTGACTCACCGCTTCGGCAGTATTGACCAGAAGACCAGTTAGTTTGAGGTGGTTTTTGGTCGGTTTCCTGGCCTTTTCCCGCCACCGTCTGTTCTCACTCTTTCACTCCCCTCTCTCTCTCTCTCTCTCTCTCTCTCTCTCTCTCTCTCTCTCTCTCTCTCTTTCTCTCTCTCTCCCCCCTCTCAACCTCTCTCTCAACGTCTGCAAGACTAAAGAGATGATCGTGGACAACAGGAAATGACAGCGGGGGGGGGGGCATGCCCTCATCCACATCGACGGAGCTGAAGTGGAGAGAGTCTCCTGCTCCTGTCCATCAGTGATGACCTCTCCTGGTCCAGGCAATCGGACGCGGCAATAAAAACTGCCCAAAAGCACCTTTTCTTCCTGAGGAGACTCAAAAAGTTTGGCATGTCTGTCAGGACTCTCGCCAGCTTCTGCCGACGCACCATTTAGAGCATTCTTACCGGCTGCATCAGCGCCTGGTACGGCAGCTGCTCCGCTGCTAATCGCAAGGCGCTTCAGAACATCATTGGCTGCCACCTCCCCTCCGAGCGAGGCATCTACCGCACACGATGCCTTAGGATGACAGCCACCCAGGCTACGGACTGTTCACGCTGCTGCCGTCTGGTAAACGTTACGGGAGCATCTGGGCACAGACGACCAGACTCACCAACAGTTTTTACCCTCAGGCCATCAGGCTTCTCAACCTGCAACATCTGTAGTCACCGATGTAAATTAACACCACAGCCACCACAACGACATGTACATATCCACCGGCACTCCTTCACTTTACATTTATATCCATATCTTGTGCCATAGACTGACCTATTTCTGTTGGAACTGCTACAATGTTCCAATTGTTTTAGTTTCCGTTTCAGGATTATTTGTCATATTTTCATTTTATGTACATACACTGAGACCTCTTGCCAGTATTTGTAACATTGACTCTTACTCTATTTTTCTTCCAACTCTTATTTTGTTAAAAACAAATTATTTCCTCCTGCCTTGTTATTTGATCTTTTTATGCCCACTACGCAGTTGTTGTTTGTCATGCCCCTTTTTGCTTTCATTAAAAGCAAAGAGTGACAAAAGAATACATTGATTTACACATATATATATATATATATATATATATATATATATATATATATATATATATGAAATTCCCGAACGAGATGAAAATGTTGACCAAATCCTGTTATGAATGGTTGGGGTCTGACAAGGAAAATAAGTATAACCAAAATGAAATAGGGAACGGAAAAGAAAATGAGATGAGAGAGTGTAAATAAACTGTGTGTTGAACAAATAGTTCAAGTTTGCTTCCTTTATTTGTCAACAGATGCGGAGACGGTGGCTCTGTCACGCTCCGTTTAGGGCTTTGTGAATTTGCACCTACAGTACGTAGTATATTTACATTTTAATTTATAAATAAAGATGCAACATTTTGCTTCTTCAAGGTCATATAGTGGTTTATCAGGGTCATATTTTGTTTCCCAAATGTATGACATCACTGTACAAGAACATGTGTGAAATGACATCATCACCCGCACGAGTTTGGAAACCAGCAGGTGACGTCACAGATGCTGCGCCCCACATCGTTGTGGCAAAACTGCCGTGACCCGGATTCGAACCGGGGTTGCTGCGGCCACAACGCAGAGTACTAACCACTATACGATCACGGCGAGCCACTTACATGGCTGGTGAGGAGCCACGGGCCAGAGATTTTGTGACACATTTCAGTTTGTGAGTCGAAGATTCTTTTACAGTCTTAATCTTTTACTGACGCCAGACTACTAAATATTTGAAAATTGTGTTCATTATGAACCAATCGTTTGTGAGTCTCGCATCGCTCTTAGTGGTCATGATATAATATAAGATGATGAGATATATGAGATGAGAGAGTGTAAATAAACTGTGTGTTGAACAAATAGTTCAAGTTTGCTTCCTTTATTTGTCAACAGATGCGGAGACGGTGGCTCTGTCACGCTCCGTTTAGGGCTTTGTGAATTTGCACCTACAGTACGTACAGTGGGGCAAAAAAGTATTTAGTCAGCCACCAATTGTGCAGGTTCTCCCACTTAAAAAGATGAGAGAGGCCTGTTATTTTCATCATAGGTATACCTCAACTATGAGACAAAATGAGGGAAAAAAAACAGAAAATCACATTGTCTGATTTTTAAAGAATTTATTTTCAAATTATGGTGGGAAATAAGTATTTGGTCAATAACAAAAGTTCATCTCAATACTTTGTTATATACCCTTTGTTTGCAATGACAGAGGTCAAACGTTTTCTGTAAGTCTTCACAAGGTTTTCACACACTGTTGCTGGTATTTTGGCCCGTTCCTCAATGCAGATCTCCTCTAGAGCAGTGATGTTTTGGGGCTGTCGCTGGGCAACACAGACTTTCAACTCCCTCCAAAGATTTTCTATGGGGTTGAGATCTGGAGACTGGCTAGGCCACTCCAGGACCTTGAAATGCTTCTTACGAAGCCACTCCTTCGTTGCCCGGGCAGTGTGTTTGGGATCATTGTCATACTGAAAGACCCAGCCACGTTTCATCTTCAATGCCCTTGCTGATGGAAGGAGGTTTTTACTCAAAATCTCACGATACATGGCCCCATTCATTCTTTCCTTTACACGGATCAGTCGTCCTGGTCCCTTTGCATAAATACAGCCCCAAAGCATGATGTTTCCACCCCCATGCTTCACAGTAGGTATGGTGTTCTTTGGATGCAACTCAGCTTTCTTTCTTCTCCAAACACGACAAGTTGAGTTTTTACCAAAAAGTTCTATTTTGGTTTCATCTGACCATATGACATTCTCCCAATCCTCTTCTGGATCATCCAAATGCTCTCTAGCAAACTTCAGACGGGCCTGGACATGTTCTGGCTTAAGCAGGGGGACACGTCTGGCACTGCAGGATTTGAGTCCCTGGCGGCGTAGTGTGTTACTGTGGGTAGCCTTTGTTACTTTGGTCCCAGCTCTCTGCAGGTCATTCACTAGGTCCCCCCGTGTGGTTCTTGGATGTTTGCTCACCGTTCTTGTGATCATTTTGACCCCACGGGGTGAGATCTTGCGTGGAGCCCCAGATCCAGGGAGATTATCAGTGGTCTTGTATGTCTTCCATTTTCTAATAATTGCTCCCACAGTTGATTTCTTCACAACAAGCTGCTTACCTATTGCAGATTCAGTCTTCCCAGCCTGGTGCAGGTCTACAATTTCTTTTCTGGTGTCCTTTGACCGCTCTTTGGTCTTGGCCATAGTGGAGTTTGGAGTGTGACTGTTTGAGGTTGTGGACAGGTGTCTTTTATACTGATAACGAGTTCAAACAGGTGCCATTAATACAGGTAACGAGTGGAGGACAGAGGAGCCTCTCAAAGAAAAAGTTACAGGTCAGGTAAAAGCCAGAAATCTTGCTTGTTTGTAGGTGACCAAATACTTATTTTACAGAGGAATTTACCAATTAATTCATTAAAAATCCTACAATGTGATTTCCTGGATTCTTTCCCCCCATTCTGTCTCTCATAGTTGAAGTGAACCTATGATGAAAATGACAGGCCTCTCTCATCTTTTTAAGTGGGAGAACTTGCACAATTGGTGGCTGACTAAATACTTTTTTGCCCCATGTATATATACATTTTAATTTATAAATGAAGATGATAAAGAAGCAACATTTTGCTTCTTCAAGGTCATATAGTAGTTTATCAGGGTCATATTTTTTTCCCAAATGTATGACGTCACTGTACAAGTGTACAGTGTGTGAAATGACATCATCACCCGCACGAGTTTGGAAACCAGCGGTGATGTCACAGACATCTGCCCCCCACATCGTTGTGGCAAAACTGCCGTGACCCGGATTCGAACCGGGGTTGCTGCGGCCACAACGCAGAGTACTAACCACTATACGATCACGGCGAGCCATTTGCATGGGCGGAGAAGGGCCGCTGGCCAGATATTTTGTGGCACATTTCAGCTTGTGAGTTTAAGATTCTTTTACTGTCTTAATCTTTTACTGACGCCAGACTCCTGAATAATTGAAAATTGTGTTCATTATGAACCAATCGTTTGTGAGTCTTGCATCCCTCTTAGTGGTCATGATATAATATTAGCCATAATAATAAGCACAGTTCATGTTTCTTTTGAGTGGTGAACAGGAGGAGGGTGAACCAACTGGTTCATCCTCAAGGTTGTCGCAAAAGTGTGGAGTTTGACTCACCGCTTCAGCAGTATTGACCAGAAGACCAGTCAGTTTTCAGGTGGTTTTTGGTCGGTTTCCTGGCCTTTTCTCACCACCGTCCGTTTTCACTCTTTCACTCCTCTCTCTCTCTCTCTCTCTCTCTCTCTCTCTCTCTCTCTCTCTCTCTCTCTCTCTCTCTCTCTCTCTCAACGTCTGCAAGACTAAAGAGATGAACGTGGACAACAGGAAAGAAATGACAGCGGCGGGGGGGGCATGCCCACATCCACATCGACGGAGCTGAAGTGGAGAGAGTCTCCTGCTTCAAGTTCCTCGATGTGTCCATCAGTGATGACCTTTCCTGCTCCAGGAAATCGGACGCGGCAATAAAAACTGCCCAAAAGCACCTTTTCCTCCTGAGGAGACTCAAGAAGTTTGGTATGTCTGTCAGGACTCTCACCAGCATTCTTACCGGCTGCATCACTGCCCGGTACGGCAGCTGCTCCGCTGCTGATCGCATGGCGCTTCAGAGGGCGGTGAAGACAGCGGAGCGCATCATTGGCTGCCACCTCCCCTCCGTGCAAGGCATCTACCGCACACGATGCCTAAGGAAAGCACGGAAAATCATAAAGGACGACAGCCACCCAGGCCACGGACTGTTCACGCTGCTGCCGTCTGGTAAACGTTACCGGAGCATCCGGGCACAGACGACCAGACTCACCAACAGTTTTTACCCTCAGGCCATCAGGCTTCTCAACCTGCAACATCTGTAGTCACCTATGTCAATTAACACCACAGCCACCACAACTACATGTACATATCCACCGGCACTCCTTCACTTTACATTTATATCCATATCTTGTGCCATAGACTGAACTATTTCTGTTGGAACTGCTACAATGTTCCAATTGTTTTAGTTTCCGTTTCAGGATTATTTGTCATATTTTCATTTTATGTACATACACTGAGACCTCTTTCCAGTATTTGTAACATCGACTCTTACTCTATTTTTTTTTTTTCCAACTCCTATTTTATTAAAAAAAAAAAGATTTCCTCCTGCCTTGTTATTTTATCTTTTTATGCCCACTACGCAGTTGTTGTTTGTCATGCCCCAAGAATTTCATTGTACCGAATGACCATGTGTTGTACTGTACGCTTGACAAATAAAACACTTTGAACTTTAAAATAATCCGTGCGGCAGCGGGAGTCCGCTGCAGGATCCGTGGAGTGCGCATACACACACGAGAAATAATCTCTTGAACTTGAATAATCATGATTATCATTTCAGCCATAAACATGCAGCCCTACTGCAGAATGATTACCGCAGTTAGTTGCAGCGTAGGCAACGTACCCACAGCGGCAAACAGCACCCGATCACAGAATGACACTGTAACCAGGCTGGAAGCTATGAACTTCTGCAGTCACAGTTGTTTCCCTGCTCTGTACAATTGGCTGTTTGTGTCACATCAATGAGCCTTGGGCGTCCATGACTCTGGCGCCGGTTCACTGGTTGTCTTTCCTTGGACCACTTTTGGTAGGTACTGACCTCTGCAAACCTGGAACACCCCACAAGACCTGTTGCTTTGGAGATGCTCTGACCCAGTCGTCCAGCCATTGCAATTTGGTCCTTACCCACACACTTGCCCATTGTTCCTGCTTCAGACCCAGCCACATTATTGTGGCAAAACTGCCGTGACCCGGATTCGAACCAGGGTTGCTGCGGCCACAACGCAGAGTACTAACCACTATACGATCACGGCGAGACACTTGCGCGGCTGGTGAGGAGCCACGGGCCAGAGATTTTGTGACACATTTCAGTTTGTGAGTCGAAGATTCTTTTACTGTCTTAATCTTTTACTGACGCCAGACTCCTGAATAATTGAAAATTGTGTTCATTATGAACCAATCGTTTGTGAGTCTTGCATCCCTCTTAGTGGTCATGATATAATATAAGCCATAATAATAAGCACAGTTCATGTTTCTTTTGAATGGTGAACAGGAGGAGGGTGAAACAACTGCTTTATCCTCAGCTGCTCCGCTGCTGATCGCAAGGCGCTTCAGAGGGCGTTGAAGACAGCGGAGCGCATCATTGGCTGCCACCTCCCCTCCATGCAAGGCATCTACCGCACGCAATGCCTAAGGAAAGCATTATTTGTCTTATTTTCATTTTATGTACATACACTGAGACCTCTTTCCAGTATTTGTAACATCGACTCTTACTCTATTTTTTTTTTTTTTTCCAACTCCTATTTTATTTTAAAAAAAATGATTTCCTCCTGCCTTGTTATTTTATCTTTTTATGCCCACTACGCAGTTGTTGCCTGTCATGCCCCAAGAATTTCATTGTTCCAAATGACCTTCTGTTGTACTGTACACTTGACAAATAAAACACTTTGAACTTTAAAATAATCCGTGCGGCAGCAGGAGTCCGCTGCAGGCTCTGTGGAGTACGCATACACACACGCATGACAAATAATCTCTGGAATTTGAATAATCTTGATTATCATTTCAGCCATAAACATGCAGCCCTACTGCAGAATGATTACCGCAGTTTGTTGCAGCGTAGGCAACGTACCCACAGCGGCAAACAGCACCCGGTCACAGAATGACACTGTAACCAGGCTGGAAGCTATGAACTTCTGCAGTCACAGTTGTTTCCCTGCTTTGTACAATGTTTTGTGTCACATCAATGAGCCTTGGGCGTCCATGACCCTGGCACCGGTTCACTGGTTGTCCTTCCTTGGACCACTTTTGGTAGGTACTGACCTCTGCATACCTGGAACACCCCACAAGACCTGTTGCTTTGGAGATGCTCTGACCCAGTTGTCCCGCCATCGCAATTTGTCCTTGTCGAAGTGGCTCAGATCCTTACACTTGCCCGTTACTCCTGCTTCAGACCCAGACACATTATTGTGGCAAAACTGCCGTGACCCGGATTCGAACCGGGGTTGCTGCGGCCACAACGCAGAGTACTAACCACTATACGATCACGGCGAGCCACTTACATGGCTGGTGAGGAGCCACGGGCCAGAGATTTTGTGACACATTTCAGTTTGTGAGATGCGGAGACGGTGTCTCTGTCACGCTCCGTTCAGGGCTTTATGAATTTGCACCTACAGTACGTATATATACATTTTAATTTATAAATGAAGATGATAAAGAAACAACATTTTGCTTCTTCAAGGTCATATAGTAGTTTATCAGGGTCATATTTTGTTTCCCAAATGTATGACGTCACTGTACAAGAACGTGTGTGAAATGACATCATCACCCGCATGAGTTTGGAAGCCAGCGGGTGACATCACAGCCCCACATTGTTGTGGCAAAACTGCCGTGACCCGGATTCGAACCGGGGTTGCTGCGGCCACAACGCAGAGTACTAACCACTATACGATCACGGCGAGACACTTGCACGGCTGGTGAGGAGCCGCTGGCCACATATTTTGTGACACATTTCAGTTTGTGAGTCGAAGATTCTTTTACTGTCTTAATCTTTTACTGACGCCAGACTCCTGAATAATTGAAAATTGTGTTCATTATGAACCAATCGTTTGTGAGTCTTGCATCCCTCTTAGTCGTCATGATATAATATAAGCCATAATAATAAGTACAGTTCATGTTTCTTTTGAATGGTGAACAGGAGGAGGGTGAAACAACTGCTTTATCCTCAAGGTTGTGGCAAAAGTGTGGAGTTTGACTCACCGCTTCGGCAGTATTGACCAGAAGACCAGTTAGTTTGAGGTGGTTCTTGGACGGTTTCCTGGCCTTTTCCCGCCACCGTCCGTTCTCACTCTTTCACTCCCCCCTCTCTCCCTCTCTCCCTCTCTCTCTCTCCATCTCCGTGCTGCTGCCGGTGGGCAGGCGGGTGTTCGGCCTGTTGTTGGCATGTTGGCTGCTCCCTACCTACTTCCTGTTCGCCGTGGCCTACGACGTCCTGCTGACCGCGAAGGAGGCGGTGGACCACTACACCGTCGACAGGCACGCCGGGCCGCTCCAGGGCCCGCCAGCGGCCAACCAGACGTCTCCGCTATAACACCGAGCAGGAGCTACTCCTCTCTGCTTTGCTACGATCCGAAACCAAAAGCACAGAAGTGGATTCCCGCCGTCTTTAAAGCAGCTTTTCTACGTCTGGTTTCAAGGCGAAAACTTGCCAGAGGTGTAATACTCTTGAAGACAAAGCGCAAAATCACAAGATCAATCCACTAAACATTGGACTTGTAGCCATGAGCTGGAAACACTTATTTATAAAACACTTTTTTTTATTTCTATCTTAGCAGATGATTAATTATGATGAATAAAGCGAGGAATGACAACATTATTATGTAGGAGAGATGCTTTGTGACTGGTACGTTCACTTTGAAGAGTTTCTTTCACCAGTGCTTGGCCTCAAGGCTATTTTGCCCACATGTCGGATCGAATATAAGTGAAATATACATACTCAAATGAAGTTCTCTGTTTGGGATTTGTGTTCTGTTTTGGTGAAAAAATTAGTTTCTATGTATATCAAAAATCTTGTTTTCTTTTTGTTTCATAAACCCTCAAACACAAGACTCTCACTACGCATTCAGATCTAACGGCAAGCTTGAGTTTCAGTCTGTTCTAAAGAAAATAAACACCTGGAGTTCAAGTGATTTGAACTAGTTAAGTGTAATACAACCATATGTGCAAATTTATATAAAAAGACATTTACAGTAACAGATATTATCATTGTTCATTATTATTATCATTATCAGAACCCTATTGTTTTTGTTCAGATTTCTATTATTATTTTTCTCCTCTGCATTTTTCCGGCTGAACATGTCTGGCACACATCAGCCGCCGAACCCACGGACACGAATGAAGAGTTGTTGGATTTGGGGCAATTCAGACATTTTGTGGTCCAAGTTTGATCCACATCCATCTTTATTTTAGACGGGAATTAGTAAAAACGTTGCCAATCTACTGGAAGTAGTCAAACGTTGGTGGTGCGGGGTGGGCTGCGGTGGTGGAGTGGGGCGCTTTGTGACATCATCATCCAATTGATTATATAACTTATGTGCAGGTTGTGGCTCTGGGGGGCTTTTTCATGGGGGAAGTGGCGCATGCGCTGTGGTCGAGACACTACTGGAATGTATTGTTTTCTTCGCACAGGATCTGCGCCTGGGGCCAGAGGAGAGGGAGCCGATGCTGCGTTCCATGGAAACTCGGAAAATTGTAACTCATGTTGGTAGGAAGTAATGCTGCTTTCGATGGGAACTCTCAAAATTTGTTCAAACTGATGCTGCGTTCCATGGGACCACGAAAATTGTCATTTGGCTGGATAGGAAGTGATGCTGCGTTTTCACTCTGCAAACTGTAATTCGTGACTACTCCTGATTTACTTGGACCCAGTGCATTACTGCCACACAGGCAGTGTGTATATACATTTTAATTTATAAATGAAGATGATAAAGAAACAACATTTTGCTTTTTCAAGGTCATATAGTAGTTTATCAGGGTTATATTTTGTTTCACAAATGTATGATGTCACTGTACAAGAACATGCGTAAAATGACATCATCTCCCGCGCGGTTTCGGAAACCAGCGGGTGATGTCACAGATGCTGCGCCCCACATCATTGTGGGAAAACTGCCGTGACCCGGATTCGAACCGGGGTTGCTGCGGCCACAACGCAGAGTACTAACCACTATACGATCACGGCGAGACACTTACATGGCTGGTGAGGAGCCGCTGGCCAGAGATTTTGTGACACATTTCAGTTTGTGAGTCAAAGATTCTTTTACTGTCTTAATCTTTTACTGACGCCAGACTCCTGAATAATTGAAAATTGTGTTCATTATGAACCAATCGTTTGTGAGTCTCGCATTCCTCTTAGTGGTCATGATATAATATAAGCCATAATAATAAGCACAGTTCATGTTTCTTTTGAGTGGTGAACAGGAGGAGGGTGAAACAACTGGTTTATCCTCAAGGTTGTCACAAAAGTTTATCCCCAAAAGTGTGGAGTTTGACTCACCGCTTCAGCAGTATTGACCAGAAGACCAGTCAGTTTGAGGTGGTTTCATTCAAGATTCAAGATTCAAGATTTTTCACATACATATACATAATTCCATACATATATGCAGTGAAATGTAATGCAACGCACCCGGTGATAGCACACAATATGTCCTAGGAAAAAATAAAAAAATAAAATAAAATAAAAAGTAGAAAATTCCTTTCTAATAGACCGACTAACTGACTCCTAAAACGTAATACAGTAAGTGGAATACTTATAGAATAAGATAAAAAATATATAGAATAAAATACAATAAAAATAAATTGAAATAAAATGGAATAGATAGAAGGAATATGCCTATGTATATACAGATATGTGCATTTAAAGTGGCATGTGAATTAAAGTGGCATGTGAATGTGAATAGTGTGAGGTAGTGTTTGGGATAATACAGCACAGTATACAACAGTACGGCGCAGCAATACGGCATTACGAACAACCCTGAACAGTGATACAGTATGCGGTACAGTATGCTACACACAGTACAGTAGGTAGTGGAGCCTAGTGTATGGCTCAGTTAGGACCCCTGGTGAGGTCAGCGTTGACAGTTCTAATGGCGTGCGGGAAAAAAATCTGTCTCAGTCTCTCTGTTCTCGCTGCGTGACTGCGGAGGCGCTTGCCTGACCGCAGCAGCTGAAACAGTCCGTTGTTGGGGTGATGAGGATCCTTCATGATCCTACGGGCTCTGCTACTACACCTCCTGGTGTATAACTCCTGCAAGGGGGGGAGGGTAGTTCCAGTGGTACGTTCAGCTGAACGCACCACCCTCTGCAGGGCCCGCCTGTCCTGGGCAGTACAGTTCCCAAACCAGGCAGTGATGTTGCCTGTCAGGATGCTCTCCACTGCTCCACAGTAGAAGGACTTGAGGATCCTCACCGAGACCCGGAATTTCCTCAGCTGCCTGAGGTGGTAGGGACGCTGCCTAGCCTTTCTCACCAGAGTGTCTGTGTGAACAGTCCATGTTAAGTCCTCTGTGATGTGGACTCCCAGATATCTGAAGCTGCTCACCCTATCGACAGAAGTCCCATTAATCCACAAGGGCGCGTGCGTCCTCGATTGTAATCCCTTCCTAAAGTCCACAATCAGCTCCTTGCTTTTGCTGACGTTCAGGTGTAGGCTGTTGTCCTGGCACCAGAGTGACAGGTCAGCCACCTCCTCGCGGTAGGCCTTCTCATCGCAGTCGGTGATCAGGCCCACGACCACGGTGTCGTCAGCAAACTTGATGATGGTGTTGGAGCTGGACCTGGCCACACAGTCATGTGTGTACAGGGAGTACAGTAGGGGGCTGAGGACGCAGCCCTGGGGGGATCCTGTGTTCAGGGTGAGGGAGCTTGACTTTTACTTCCCCACCTTGACCACCTGGGGGTGGCCTGTGAGGAAGTCCAGGATCCAGGTGCACAGCGGACCATTCAATTCTAGCTCCATCAGCTTGACAGCCAGTCTGGTGGGAACTATGGTGTTGAAAGCTGAACTATAATCAATGAACAGCATTCTCACATAGGCCCCCTTCTGGCCATCCAGGTGCGTGAGCGTGGTGTGCATTACCTGGGAGACCGCGTCATCCGTGGATCTGTTCTGCCGGTACGCGAACTGCAACGGGTCCAAGGTGCGGGGGAGGGAGGCGCAGATGTAATCCTTAATCAACCTCTTGAAACACTTCATGACCACCGAGGTGAGGGCCACCGGACGGTAGTCATTCAGGCAGGTTGGAGAGGCGATCTTCGGGACAGGAACGACCGTGGACCTCTTGAAGCAGGATGGGACCACTGATTCAGCCAGGGAGATGTTGAATATTGTGGTGAACACCGGAGCTAGCTGGTTAGCACAGGTCTTCAGTACTCGCCCAGATATGCCGTCTGGGCCCGCAGCTTTCCTGGTGTTCACCCGCATCAGAGCCCTCCTGACCTCGTGCACGGACACTGAGAGTGCGCGCTCATCCCCAGCGGTGTAGCTCCAATTAGCCGGCGAGCTAGCGGTGTTGCTGCCAGACTCGAACCGCGCATAAAAGGATTTCAGTTGGTTGGCCAGGGAGGCGTCCACACTCGTGGCTGGGGAGGAGCTGCTCTTGTAGTTTGTTATTGTTCGCAGCCCCTCCCACAAGCGTCTTGTGTCCCCCCGCTCCATCTGCAGCTCCACGGTGTCTCTGTACGTCCGTTTAGCGTCCCTCACCGCCCTCCACAGATTGTACGACGCCGCTTTGTAATTGTCCATGTTGCCAGATACAAGTCCGTCGTTGTAAGCGGCCGTGCGCGCATTCAGAGCGCAGCGGATGGATTTATCAACCCATGGTTTCTGGTTTGGAAATATCCGAACTTTCACCGTGGGAACGATTTCATCCGCCAGCGTAGCCACAAAACTTACTACAGCCTCCGTAAACTCGCTGACGTCACTTGAACTCGCTTGGAACATGTCCCAGTCTACGTCAGTCAGAGCGTCCTGAAGCGCAGCCTCCGATTGGTCCGTCCACCGCTTCACTTCCATTTCAGCCATAAACATGCAGCCCTACTTCAGAATGATTACCGCAGTTAGTTGCAGCGTAGGCAACGCACCCACAGCGGCAAACAGCACCCGATCACAGAATGACACTGTAACCAGGCTGGAAGCTATGAACTTCTGCAGTCACAGTTGTTTCCCTGCCAGGCTACGGACTGTTCACGCTGCTGCCGTCTGGTAAACGTTACCGGAGCATCCGGGCACGGACTACCAGACTCACCAACAGTTTTTACCCTCAGGCCACATCTGTAGTCACCTATGTCAATTAACACCACAACCACCACAACTACATGTACATATCCACCGGCACTCCTTCACTTTACATTTATATCCATATCTTGTGCCATAGACTGACCTATTTCTGTTGGAACTGCTTCAATGTTCCAATTATTTTAGTTTCCGTTTTAGGATTATTTGTCTTATTTTCATTTTATGTACATACACTGAGACCTCTTGCCAGTATTTGTAACATTGACTCTTACTCTTTTTTTTTTCCAACTCTTATTTTATTAAAAACAAATGATTTTCTCCTGCCTTGTTATTTGATCTTTTTATGCCCACTACGCAGTTGTTGTTTGTCATGCCCCTTTTTGCTTTCATTAAAAGCAAAGAGTGACAAAAGAATACATTGATTTACACATATATATATATATATATATGAAATTCCCGAACAAGATGAAAATGTTGACCAAATCCTGTTATGAATGGTTGGGGTCTGACAAGGAAAATAAATATTACAAAAATGAAATAGGGAACGGAAAAGAAAATGAGATGAGAGAGTGTAAATAAACTGTGTTGAACAAATAGTTCAAGTTTGCTTCCTTTATTTGTCAACAGATGCGGAGACGGTGTCTGTGTCACGCTCCTTTTAGGGCTTTGTGAATTTGCACCTACAGTACGTACAGTGGGGCAAAAAAGTATTTAGTCAGCCACCAATTGTGCAGGTTCTCCCACTTAAAAAGATGAGAGAGGCCTGTTATTTTCATCATAGGTATACCTCAACTATGAGACAAAATGAGGGGAAAAAAATCCAGAAAATCACATGGTCTGATTTTCAAAGAATTTATTTTCAAATTATGGTGGGAAATAAGTATTTGGTCAATAACAAAAGTTCATCTCAATACTTTGTTATATACCCTTTGTTTGCAATGACAGAGGTCAAACGTTTTCTGTAAGTCTTCACATGGTTTTCACACACTGTTGCTGGTATTTTGGCCCATTCCTCCATGCAGATCTCCTCTAGAGCAGTGATGTTTTGGGGCTGTCGCTGGGCAACACGGACTTTCAACTCCCTCCAAAGATTTTCTATGGGGTTGAGATCTGGAGACTGGCTAGGCCACTCCAGGACCTTGAAATGCTTCTTTTGAAGCCACTCCTTCGTTGCCCGGGCGGTGTGTTTGGGATCATTGTCATACTGAAAGACCCAGCCACGTTTCATCTTCAATGCCCTTGCTGATGGAAGGAGGTTTTCACTCAAAATTTCACGATACATGGCCCCATTCATTCTTTCCTTTACACGGATCAGTCGTCCTGGTTCCTTTGCAGAAATACAGCCCCAAAGCATGATGTTTCCACCCCCATGCTTCACAGTAGGTATGGTGTTCTTTGGATGCAACTCAGCTTTCTTTCTCCTCCAAACACGACAAGTTCAGTTTTTACCAAAAAGTTCTATTTTGGTTTCATCTGACCATATGACATTCTCCCAATCCTCTTCTGGATCATCCAAATGCTCTCTAGCAAACTTCAGACGGGCCTGGACATGTGCTGGCTTAAGCAGGGGGACACGTCTGGCACTGCAGGATTTGAGTCCCTGGCGGCGTAGTGTGTTACTGATGGTAGCCTTTGTTACTTTGGTCCCAGCTCTCTGCAGGTCATTCACTAGGTCCCCCCGTGTGGTTCTGGGATGTTTGCTCACCGTTCTTGTGATCATTTTGACCCCACAGGGTGAGATCTTGCGTGGAGCCCCAGATCCAGGGAGATTATCAGTGGTCTTGTACGTCTTCCATTTTCTAATAATTGCTCCCACAGTTGATTTCTTCACAACAAGCTGCTTACCTATTGCAGATTCAGTCTTCCCAGCCTGGTGCAGGTCTACAATTTTGTTTCTGGTGTCCTTTGACAGCTCTTTGGTCTTGGCCAAAGTGGAGTTTGGAGTGTGACTTTTTGAGGTTGTGGACAGGTGTCTTTTATACTGATAACGAGTTCAAACAGGTGCCATTAATACAGGTAACGAGTGGAGGACAGAGGAGCCTCTCAAAGAAAAAGTTACAGGTCTGTAAAAGACAGAAATCTTGCTTGTTTGTAGGTGACCAAATACTTATTTTACCGAGGAATTTACCAATTAATTCATTAAAAATCCTACAATGTGATTTCCTGGATTCTTTCCCCCCATTCTGTCTCTCATAGTTGAAGTGAACCTATGATGAAAACTACAGGCCTCTCTCATCTTTTTAAGTGGGAGAACGTGCACAATTGGTGGCTGACTAAATACTTTTTTGCCCCACTGTATATATACATTCTAATTTATAAATGAAGACGATAAAGAAACAACATTTTGCTTCTTCAAGGTCATATAGTAGTTTATCAGGGTCATATTTTGTTTCCCAAATGTATGACGTCACTGTACAAGTGTACAGTGTGTGAAATGACATCATCACCCGCACGAGTTTGGAAACCAGCGGTGATGTCACAGACATCTGCCCCCCACATCGTTGTGGCAAAACTGCCGTGACCCGGATTCGAACCGGGGTTGCTGCGGCCACAACGCAGAGTACTAACCACTATACGATCACGGCGAGCCATTTGCATGGGCGGAGAAGAGCCGCTGGCCAGAGATTTTGTGGCACATTTCAGCTTGTGAGTTTAAGATTCTTTTACTGTCTTAATCTTTTACTGACGCCAGACTCCTGAATAATTGAAAATTGTGTTCATTATGAACCAATCGTTTGTGAGTCTCGCATCCCTCTTAGTGGTCATGATATAATATTAGCCATAATAATAAGCACAGTTCATGTTTCTTTTGAGTGGTGAACAGGAGGAGGGTGAACCAACTGGTTCATCCTCAAGGTTGTCGCAAAAGTGTGGAGTTTGACTCACCGCTTCAGCAGTATTGACCAGAAGACCAGTCAGTTTTCAGGTGGTTTTTGGTCGGTTTCCTGGCCTTTTCCCACCACCGTCCGTTTTCACTCTTTCACTCCTCTCTCTCTCTCTCTCTCTCTCTCTCTCTCTCTCTCTCTCTCTCTCTCTCTCTCTCTCTCTCTCTCTCAACGTCTGCAAGACTAAAGAGATGAACGTGGACAACAGGAAAGAAATGACAGCAGCGGGGGGGGCATGCCCACATCCACATCGACGGAGCTGAAGTGGAGAGAGTCTCCTGCTTCAAGTTCCTCGATGTGTCCATCAGTGATGACCTTTCCTGCTCCAGGAAATCGGACGCGGCAATAAAAACTGCCCAAAAGCACCTTTTCCTCCTGAGGAGACTCAAGAAGTTTGGTATGTCTGTCAGGACTCTCACCAGCATTCTTATCGGCTGCATCACTGCCCGGTACGGCAGCTGCTCCGCTGCTGATCGCAAGGCGCTTCAGAGGGCGGTGAAGACAGCGGAGCGCATCATTGGCTGCCACCTCCCCTCCGTGCAAGGCATCTACCGCACACGATGCCTAAGGAAAGCA
The DNA here is from genome assembly GCF_960531495.2 of Zeus faber. Classification (NCBI taxonomy): domain Eukaryota; kingdom Metazoa; phylum Chordata; class Actinopteri; order Zeiformes; family Zeidae; genus Zeus; species Zeus faber. Next base: position 8,886,053 of record NC_137193.1, on the reverse strand, counting down.
CGGAAAATCATAAAGGACGACAGCCACCCAGGCTACGGACTGTTCACGCTGCTGCCGTCTGGTAAACGTTACCGGAGCATCCGGGCACAGACGACCAGACTCACCAACAGTTTTTACCCTCAGGCCATCAGGCTTCTCAACCTGCAACATCTGTAGTCACGTCTGTAAATTAACACCACAGCCACCACAACTACATGTACATATCCACCGGCACTCCTTCACTTTACATTTATATCCATATCCTGTGCCATAGACTGACCTATTTCTGTTGGAACTGCTTCAATGTTCCAATTATTTTAGTTTCCGTTTCAGGATTATTTGTCATATTTTCATTTTATGTACATACACTGAGACCTCTTTCCAGTATTTGTAACATCGACTCTTACTCTATTTTTTTTTTTTCCAACTCTTATTTTATTTTAAAAAAAAAGATTTCCTCCTGCCTTGTTATTTTATCTTTTTATGCCCACTACGCAGTTGTTGTTTGTCATGCCCCAAGAATTTCATTGTACCGAATGACCATGTGTTGTACTGTACGCTTGACAAATAAAACACTTTGAACTTTAAAATAATCCGTGCGGCAGCGGGAGTCCGCTGCAGGCTCTGTGGAGTGCGCATACACACACGCATGACAAATAATCTCTTGAACTTGAATAATCATGATTATCATTTCAGCCATAAACATGCAGCCCTACTTCAGAATGATTACCGCAGTTAGTTGCAGCGTAGGCAACGTACCCACAGCGGCAAACAGCACCCGATCACAGAATGACACTGTAACCAGGCTGGAAGCTATGAACTTCTGCAGTCACAGTTGTTTCCCTGCTCTGTACAATTGGCTGTTTGTGTCACATCAATGAGCCTTGGGCGTCCATGACTCTGGCGCCGGTTCACTTTCCTTGGACCACTTTTGGTAGGTACTAACCTCTGCAAACCTGGAACACCCCACAAGACCTGTTGCTTTGGAGATGCTCTGACCCAGTCGTCCAGCCATCGCAATTTGGTCCTTACCCACACACTTGCCCATTGTTCCTGCTTCAGACCCAGCCACATTATTGTGGCAAAACTGCCGTGACCCGGATTCGAACCGGGGTTGCTGCGGCCACAACGCAGAGTACTAACCACTATACGATCACGGCGAGCCACTTACATGGCTCGTGAGGAGCCACGGGCCAGAGATGCGGAGACGGTGTCTCTGTCACGCTCCGTTCAGGGCTTTATGAATTTGCACCTACAGTACGTATATATACATTTTAATTTATAAATGAAGATGATAAAGAAACAACATTTTGCTTCTTCAAGGTCATATAGTAGTTTATCAGGGTCATATTTTGTTTCCCAAATGTATGACGTCACTGTACAAGAACGTGTGTGAAATGACATCATCACCCGCATGAGTTTGGAAGCCAGCGGGTGACATCACAGCCCCACATTGTTGTGGCAAAACTGCCGTGACCCGGATTCGAACCGGGGTTGCTGCGGCCACAACGCAGAGTACTAACCACTATACGATCACGGCGAGACACTTACATGGCTGGTGAGGAGCCGCTGGCCACAGATTTTGTGACACATTTCAGTTTGTGAGTCGAAGATTCTTTTACAGTCTTAATCTTTTACTGACGCCAGACTACTAAATATTTGAAAATTGTGTTCATTATGAACCAATCGTTTGTGAGTCTCGCATCCCTCTTAGTCGTCATGATATAATATAAGCCATAATAATAAGCACAGTTCATGTTTCTTTTGAATGGTGAACAGGAGGAGGGTGAAACAACTGCTTTATCCTCAAAGTTGTGGCAAAAGTGTGGAGTTTGACTCACCGCTTCGGCAGTATTGACCAGAAGACCAGCCAGTTTGAGGTGGTTTTTGGTCGGTTTCCTGGCCTTTTCCCGCCACCGTCTGTTCTCACTCTTTCACTCCCCTCTCTCTCTCTCTCTCTCCCCCCTCTCAACCTCTCTCTCAACGTCTGCAAGACTAAAGAGATGATCGTGGACAACAGGAAATGACAGCGGGGGGGGGGGGCATGCCCTCATCCACATCGACGGAGCTGAAGTGGAGAGAGTCTCCTGCTCCTGTCCATCAGTGATGACCTCTCCTGGTCCAGGCAATCGGACGCGGCAATAAAAACTGCCCAAAAGCACCTTTTCTTCCTGAGGAGACTCAAAAAGTTTGGCATGTCTGTCGACGTTTGGCAGGACTCTCGCCAGCTTCTGCCGACGCACCATTTAGAGCATTCTTACCGGCTGCATCAGCGCCTGGTACGGCAGCTGCTCCGCTGCTGATCGCAAGGCGCTTCAGAACATCATTGGCTGCCACCTCCCCTCCGAGCGAGGCATCTACCGCACACGATGCCTTAGGATGACAGCCACCCAGGCTACGGACTGTTCACGCTGCTGCCGTCTGGTAAACGTTACCGGAGCATCCGGGCACAGACGACCAGACTCACCAACAGTTTTTACCCTCAGGCCATCAGGCTTCTCAACCTGCAACATCTGTAGTCACCTATGTCAATTAACACCACAGCCACCACAACTACATGTACATATCCACCGGCACTCCTTCACTTTACATTTATATCCATATCCTGTGCCATAGACTGACCTATTTCTGTTGGAACTGCTACAATGTTCCAATTGTTTTAGTTTCCGTTTCAGGATTATTTGTCATATTTTCATTTTATGTACATACACTGAGACCTCTTGCCAGTATTTGTAACATCGACTCTTACTCTATTTTTATTCTTTTTTCCAACTCTTATTTTATTTAAAAAAAAATGATTTCCTCCTGCTTTCTTATTTTATCTTTTTATGCCCACTACGCAGTTGTTGTTTGTCATGTCCAAGAATTTCATTGTACCCAATGACCATGTGTTGTACTGTACACTTGACAAATAAAACACTTTGAACTTTAAAATAATGCGTGCGGCAGCAGGAGTCCGCTGCAGGCTCTGTGGAGTGCGCATACACACACGCATGACAAATAATCTCTTGAACTTGAATATTCATGATTATCATTTCAGCCATAAACATGCAGCCCTACTTCAGAATGATTACCGCAGTTTGTTGCAGCGTAGGCAACGCACCCACAGCGGCAAACAGCACCCGATCACAGAATGACACTGTAACCAGGCTGGAAGCTATGAACTTCTGCAGTCACAGTTGTTTCCCTGCTCTGTACGATTGGCTGTTTTATGTCACATCAATGAGCCTTGGGCGTCCATGACTCTGGCGCCGGTTCACTGGTTGTCTTTCCTTGGACCACTTTTGGTAGGTACTGACCTCTGCATACCTGGAACACCCCACAAGACCTGTTGCTCTGGAGATGCTCTGACCCAGTCGTCCAGCCATCGCAATTTGGCCCTTGTCAAAGTGGCTCAGATCCTTACACCTGCCCATTATTCCTGCTTCCAACCCATCAACTTGACTGTTCCCTTGTTGCCTTATATATCCCATCCCTTGACAGGTGCCATTGGAACGGGATGAGCAATGTTATTCACTTCACCTGTCAGTGGTTTTAATGTTGTGGCTCACCGGTGTATATAACTCCTGTTAATATATAAGGAGGGAACACTTTCCGGATCGTCACGTAGTGGACAACATAAAATATCTCAAAGCTGTTGAAAAAGTTGAAATAGACTGGTCCTTCAAAAAGACAGAGGGAGAGAGAGAAGCCAAACACAAAGTTAATGAAGAATGAACAAAAAAAAAAGGAACTTAAAACAAAAATCTCTACTTAATACAATTTATAAGTAGAGATTTTACTGTGACAGTAAAAATACAGTTGGTTTGACTATTACCAACAAAATGTATTTATTGTAAGAACCGGGCATTCTTTATGAGCCTGCAGTACTTGATGCTGTCCACCAGGTGGCCCTATAGGTTCTTTATGAGCCTGCAGTACTGCATACTGTCCACCAGATGTCACTATTGTCACTACACTTGAACACAAAAAAAACTGACTCTGAATGCAATGCCATTGACAGTAACACATTTATGTACAATGCTTTATGCTTTTATTAAAAGCAAAGAGTGACCAAAGAATACGTTGATTTACATATATATATATATCTATATATATATATCTGAAATTCCCGAACAAGATGAAAATGTTGACCAAATCCTGTTATGAATGGTTGGGGTCTGACAAGGAAAATAAATATTACAAAAATGAAATAGGGAACGGAAAAGAAAATGAGATGAGAGAGTGTAAATAAACTGTGTGTTGAACAAATAGTTCAAGTTTGCTTCCTTTATTTGTCAACAGATGCGGAGACGGTGGCTCTGTCACGCTCCGTTCAGGGCTTTGTGAATTTGCACCTACAGTACGTATATATACATTTTAATTGATCAATGAAGATGATAAAGAAACAACATTTTGCTTCTTCAAGGTCATATAGTAGTTTATCAGGGTCATATTTTGTTTCCCAAATGTATGACGTCACTGTACAAGAACATGCGTGAAATGACATCATCACCCGCACGGGTTCGGAAACCAGCGGGTGACGTCACAGACGCCGCGCCCCACGTCATTGTGGGAAATGTTGCCGTGACCCGGAGCCGAACCGGGGTTGCTGCGGCCACAACGCAGAGTACTAACCACTATACGATCACAGCGAGCCGCCTGCACGGCCGCTGTGGGGCCGCCGGCCAGAGATTTTGGATCCTGACGCTTCCATAGGCACTGACGCATGAAAAGAAACACAGGGGGGGTCATAACATGCGGCACTACAGCAAGTTAATCATCTTAATGGAGGTGTCTTTACTGTCAGTCCTGCTCTAATACTCTTCATTTATCAAGCGTTGTATACATTGCCTATTGTTATGTAGTCACACAATTCTGGCTGGGGCTTGTTGTGTGCCCTGAAAAAAGAATCCCTCAAAATGACTATTCAAAAGCTATTTTCATTTAAGGGTCCGTTCTTCGTCCTAAGGTTAGAATAATATTCCACACAACCGCCATACCTACTGCTTTATTTTCCACCTTTGTCAGACTGAATGCCTGGTCATCGTTGCTGATGTTGATGGAGGTTCATTGTTTGATGCCGTGGTTTGCTGTTTATTCACTGGGTTTTATAAGGTCATGGTGCCGCTTGGTTTCAAATCTTTTGTTCATTTGGAAGTTCATTGGATTACGCGCAAATCTTCAAAAGAAGTTTTATTGTTCATCTTTCCCGTTGCACATTGCCATTTCTTTTCTTGATATATATATATATATATATATATATTTTTTTTTATGTAATTACTTTGTTATCATTGCCTATTGTTCTGATAACATTTACATTTAGTCATTTAGCAGACGCTTTTATCCAACGCGACTTACAAGGGAGAATAACATTCAAGCTACATTGCGACAGAGACATTAGTGTAACAATAAATACTGCGAGGTAGTGCTAAGTACTTGTAAGTACTTAAGTACTTGTAAGCTAAGTACTGTCCCCGGGCGCGTCCACGTATGCTGCCCACTGCTCCTGGCTGTGCCCCCAGAGGAAGGACAAGCCAGGATGGGTCAAAAGCAGAGGATCCATTTCACCGGCCACCATCAAAGCATGTGCATGTGTGTGTGTGTGCAAGCATGTGTTATAGTGTGGTGTGTTGCGTGATAAATAAAGACTGTTTCTTCTTCTTTTTCTTTGTAGGTTAGGAGAGGAGGTACTCACTGAAGAGCTGGGTCTTCAAGCGCTTCTTAAAGACAGAGAGGGAGGTCCCTGCTCTGGTCGCTTTCGGCAGCTCGTTCCACCCACGTGGAGCTACCAATGAGAACAACCTGGACGGCCGTGGTTGTGCGGCCGGTGGAGCCAGGCCACGCTCATTTGACGAGCGCAGCATCCGGGGGGCAACATGTGCTTTTACAAGAGCGTTTAAGTAGGTGGGAGCATTCCCAGCAATCACTCTGTAGGCCAGCATAAGAGACTTGAACTTGATGCGGGCGGCTACAGGTGACCAAGCAGCTACAGGTGACCAGTGGAGCTCGATGAGCAGCGGAGTGACGTGTGCCCTCTTCGGCCGCTTGAACACCAGTCGCGCCGCCGCATCCTGTACCATCTGCAGTGGCTTCACCGCACAGGCCTCAAGCCTGTTAAGAGAGCGTTGCAGTGGTCGAGACGGGACATCACCAAGGTTTGCAGCAGCAGCCGAGTGGCATATTGGGTCAGGTACGGCCTTGACTTTTCGGATGTTGAATAGTGCGAAGCGGCAGGACCGGGAGACGGCGGCAACACGGTCCGAGAATGTCAGTTGGTCATCAATGATAAGACAATATAACACTTTATCGGTCCCCGGAGGGAAATTCATGCGTAACGGGGGCAGAAAACAGAGCAGTCAGGTCAAATTAAAATGAGATGAAATGAGATGAAACGTAATGGGTGATAGCACTCATGATCATAATATAACAGCCCCCCTAATAAGCAGCAACAGTCTAAATCATTATGCTCCAAAGTGGTAATATAGTGTCTTTGCAGTATAATCCAAGTGGTATTTTAATGTCCATGTGCAAAGTACAGTCCACACAAACCAAGGTGTAAAGCGATGACCTCAGGCTGATGCCATAAGGCAAGGGCGCCATTTTAATACAATCATAATATCACTTCATAAACGGGGTTTGAAATGCTGCTCCGGCTTCTTACTTTATTGGAGTCCATGTTTGACTACTACCAGTAGTTGTCGAGCTCGACCTGGTCTTGAATGACCCGCGTGTGGGGGAAAAATAAAATAAAATAAAGAAATAAAAAAACACAGTGAAGCCCTCCGTTCCCCCGGGTACAACTCGCGAATGAAATAACGGTTTGTTTGTTTTTCCCCCCCGAATGTGAAAGACGGTTTTAAGTGGCGGTTGAAAGCCAGACAGTAACACAAGCCCCTGTGTCGGTACCGAAGTTTGGCGTCAGTCACGTACGTCGGACGGGTGAGCGGACGAAAAGCGGGAGGTTTGGGACCGCACCACGGCGCCGGGAACCCGCGGGGGCTCGGGCGTCGACCCCGGGTCAAAAGTGCCGTGAAAGGAAATGAGATGAGATGAGAGAGTAAATCAACCGTGTGTTGCACAAATAGTTCAAGTTTTGCTTCCTTTCTTGGTCGACAGATGCGGCGACGGCGGCTCCGTCACGCTCCGTTTAGGGCTTTGTGAATCTGCACCTACAGTACGTTTACATACATTTTAATTAACTCAAAGACGATAAAGAAGCAACATCTTGCTCGTTCGGGGTCACGTTTCGTTTCCCCAATGTATGACGTCGCCGTACGTGCGCGAAACGACACCGTCACCCGCACGGGTTCGAGAAACGAGCGGGTGACGTCGCGCCCCGCGTCACCGTGGCAAAAGCTGCCGTGACCCGGATTCGAACCGGGGGTTGCTGCGGCCACAACGCAGAGTACTAACCACCATACGATCACGGCGAGCCACCGGCGCCGGTGCCGGGAGCGCCGAGACGCCGCGCGACGGGGTCCACCCGCGCTCCGGCGAGGTGGAAGGCAGGACGTCACACCCCGGTGACGTCGAAGTTCGCTTTGCGCGGACTCCCCTCTGAAACGTGTGTCTCGAGCCCCCCCCCCCCCCCCCGGTGGGGCTTGTGTTTTTTTTTTTTTAAAGTGACGTTATAACACACACGTTGTAGCTCGTCGCCAAACAAACACACACTCGCGGGCGGGCTTCCGCCTATTTTTTTTAAAATGTATTATATTTATTTTCCTGAAAGGTAACGATTCCATTCCAGGCGCATTGCGGCTCGGAAACCGGAATTTGACGGAGGCGCCGGTTCCCGAGGCTTCCGGAGAGTAACTCGTGGTCTCGTCCCATTGGCCGGCCCCTCGTCCAATGGGCTGCGGCCATCTGTCCGGGGCTGCAGGGGGCGGAGGGCGCTGCGAGCGGGCTTCCGTGAGAGCGCCGCGCGGGGGGGGTTTCACTAGCTCGACGCGACGCCGACACCCGTGCGCCTTGCCCGCGATCCACCGGAGAGAAGCTGGGAACATGAGGCCCGCGGTCGCGATCGTCGCCGTGTTCGCGTCGCTGGCGGTGACCACCGACGCCGCCGCCTACTTCAAGGAACAGTTTCTGGACGGAGGTGCGGGCCCCCTCGTCACCCCCCCCCCCCGGTGCTGTTAGAACCGTGTTCGTGTGATCGCGTTGCTGTGCGGTGATACTCTGGTCCTAATGTAGTTTTACTATCGGGGAATGAAACGTGCATTACCGTTGTGTGTCGTTTTAACGCTGGGTGGAACTACTAGGCCAATTGGAATTACCTAGAACTGGCCGGAAGGACAAAAGTTCGATTATGGTTTATTAATATTGTTTATAATTGTTTATTATATAATGCACGTTTTTTTTATTTTATATATTTTATACAATATATACAAATATCATACTGTATGTTACATAATATTATTATACTATTCATTTAATTGTATTGAATATAATTATTTTTATATTAAACGATTGTTATTAAATGGTATACCTCATGTATTCCCCGGTATCGAAATCTCAGGCTAACTGTCACAGGAAGTGGAGTTTGTTTCACTTTTGGGTTGTGCCTGTCGCGAAGGCGCCGATGTGCTGCTACGCCCTTAAATGCCGTTCCACAGGTTAATCATCCGGAGCCGCATTTTGATCCGAGTGTGAACGTGCTCTCGTTTCAGACGCCTGGGAGAGCCGCTGGGTCGGGTCCAAGCACAAGTCGGACTACGGCCAGTGGAAGCTGACCGCCGGCAAGTTCTACGGGGATGCCGAGGCCGATAAAGGTAATGGCCGCCCGCTTGGACCCTCAGCTCAAAGGTCAACACAAACAGTTGTTTTTATTTATTTTCAACTGGGGAGGGGCGGGGTGGATTTGCACGAGCCGTGCCCCTCCCGCGCCGTCGCCCCCACCCAGTGCAAACGTAGGCAGGACAAACTGGTGGATTCCCAATGCCCATATATCCCAAGACTGTACACGGGTACGCCAGGAAGCGATTAAGCCTTTCACTGCTTTTCAATCGTCCGCCCGCAGGTCTCCAAACCAGCCAGGACGCCCGCTTCTATGCCACGTCCGCCCGCTTCGACCCCTTCAGCAACGAGGGCAAGCCCCTGGTCGTCCAGTTCACCGTCAAGCACGAGCAGAAGATCGACTGCGGGGGCGGCTACGTCAAGGTCTTCCCCTCGGACCTCGACCAGAGCGACATGCACGGGGACTCGCAGTATTACATCATGTTCGGTAAGCGGGCGGGCATGTGTGTGTGTAGTCAACACAGGATGAGTGCTGCATGCGGCCGTTTTAGGTACTATATCAAAAGCACTATAACGCTTCAAGTGTTCTCCTGCTGAGAAGTTTGTTTGAGCTTTTATTTTCCCGCTTGAACTTCAGTGGCTCCGACAAGCCTTCTAAACGGGGCCGTCAATTAAACTGATGTCATTGAGGGCGCTAACGACTCTCGACTTTCTTCGCAGGGCCTGACATCTGCGGCTACAGCACGAAGAAAGTCCATGTCATCTTCAACTACAAGGGGCAGAACCACCTCATCAAGAAGGACATCAAATGCAAGGTGGTTTTACTTGTTCATGTCTCTCTCTCTCTCTCCCCCTCTGGTTTCTCCTCCTCCGCCTCGCTCATCCCTCTTTATCCCCGTCTCCAGGACGACGAGCTGACGCACTTGTACACACTGATCCTCCACCCGGACCAGACGTACGAGGTGAAGATCGACAACGAGAAGGTGGAGTCGGGCACCATGGAGGAGGACTGGGACATGCTGCCCGCCAAGAAGATCAAGGACCCCGAGGCCCACAAGCCCAGCGACTGGGATGACCGCGCCCAGATCGACGACCCCACCGACACTAAGCCTGAGGTGTGTGTGTGTGTGTGTGTGTGTGTGTGTGTGTGTGTGTGTGTGTGTGTGTGTGTGTGTGTGTGTGTGTGTGTGTGTGTGTGTGTGTGTGTGTGTGTGTGTGTGTGTGTGTGTGTGTGTGTGTGAGAATGTTTATTTTATCTCTATACATGTATATATATTTTTTTTAATAGGAGCAATGTTACTGCTCTGTATCTGACACACACTAAGTTATTACCTGACCTTGAGAAATGTTATTTTTGTTTACAAATCGTTTTCCGTTCCATCTCAATGGGCAAAAAGCTCAACAGTATGGAGAAATAATAATTACATGGATCAAGGAGGCGGGGCTGGAACACGCAAAGATACGGCTTCGGACGCCGGCGACTAAATAAAACGTGCTCACAGATCGAGACCTAAATGTTAACTTTTAACTTACATAGGAGAGGGAGGTGAGGATGAGATGCGACTTAATCAGTGAAGGCACCGTTTGGTTTTCCTGTAAAGACCTGTTTAGGCCTTAAATTTAGTATTATCTTTGTATTTGTTTTTTTTTACCTTGAGTGACCCTTTACAATCATAAAAATATAAATCGCTATAAAGATCACTGAGGGTTTTCCACTGTTTTTGCACAGAAATAGATTTTCTTTTGTTCCTTTGTAATACACGGTATGTTCTGTCGCTATATTTCCATCAAAGCACCTAAATGGGAACTGAGTTGACCTTTGTCCGTCAGGAATGGGAGAAGCCAGAGACCATCGCCGACCCCGACGCCAAGAAGCCCGATGACTGGGACGTGGACATGGACGGAGAGTGGGAACCGCCCATGATCACCAACCCAGAGTACCAGGTACGAAGGGAACTCGGAGATGTGAAGGGGATAAGAAGGGGATTCTTATCTTCAAGGACGGGATCTCTTCAAGGTGTCAAGGACCGAGAGAGAAAGAGAAATGTGTTGCGGGAGAACAAGTAACGGTGTTAACCAGGTTTGCCGTTGTCAAAAACAAAAAAAGTCATTTTATTTTGAAAATGAAACTCAAACTTTCTCTCTTATGCTACGGGCGACACTGATCGCTGGACCGTTCACACCACACAACTTTCTGTCTTGTGATGGGGAATCTTGCAGTCGTTGTGGTTTCACACTACATGACTGATCGGCGACAGGGGCTCATTACAAGACCCTTTACCAGGAGGAATCCCCGACGAGTCTGTGGGGTCTCCAACTCCAGAAGTGACACTCGCCGATCTCCAAAAACCTGTTGGCGAGTGGAAAATGAGGCTAGAATCACGTCGTCTGAACCGGCACTAACTTAAATCACCTAAAACATACTGATGTGCTGTACATACGGAAATGGGGGAAATGCAATTGGAATTTGTTTATTTTCATTTATTTGTATTATTAATACTTTTATTCATTATTATAAATTATTAATAATGATTGAATTTCTAATATTTTTAATTATTTTATGATACTTGAATTATTATTATTATTATTAATAATGTTATAAATACATTAATATAATTAAAAATATCAAAAGAAAATCCTTATAAGAAGTCAAAATTAATGGAAAAAGTGAAGCAGTCTTTTTTTTTTTTTTTTAATTCCCCGATATGAACTCCGATTCCCTTCTTCCACCCTAGGGTGAGTGGAAACCCAAGCAGATCGACAACCCCGATTACAAGGGCGTCTGGATTCACCCCGAGATTGACAACCCGGAATATTCCGCCGACGCCACCATGTACAAGTTCGACAAAATCGGCGTGCTGGGCCTGGACCTGTGGCAGGTAACTAAAGGACGGTAGCGTGAATTTAAATAACGGCGACGCAATTGTTTTCTCAATGAGTTATATTACTTATGTCATTTGTTTTCTCTTCAGGTGAAGTCTGGCACCATCTTCGACAACTTCTTGATCACAGATGACGTCCAAGAAGCCAAGGAGTTTGGGCAGGAAACCTGGGGCGCTACCAAGGTGGGGCTGTGTTCAGAATGCTACCTACTAACTGTTTAATAGTACTATAATAATTTAATCTAACATGTACTGCCTGTCCTTCACTCAAGTGGCCGTTACTTGAGGGATAACGACCGGCTGGCTGTACGTTATTGTGCTTATTACACGGCTACTTACTAAAAAACAGAATACTGTGGCAGTTCTGCCTGCCACACCCCACCCGAGTGGCGTTTGCATCAGATTTTGCAAACACAACAGTTCATTGTAGGGAGTGGGCAAGATGTAGCAAGCCAGGAGCAGGTGGACACATGTCTTGACAGGCTCTCCCCTGTATGTGTGGGGATGGGTGATTTACCTGTTCCTCGTTGATTGCTCTAATGAGCAACAGGCGTACAGCCACCCTGCTCCCGGGCCCAGTTGTCTAGAACCCAAGACAGGTGTGGCTGCTTAAACAGCACCACCCCCACATCACAAATACACTAAGAAGCATTGTTCCACAACAATGTCGCTTCCATTGTAGTTTCTACAAGATTCCTCCATTAGCTGGTGTTAGCTTCAGCATGTAGGCGGAGAAGTGATTGCCTGTGACAACGGGCATTATTAACTGACCAGCGGTCATAATTCAGAAATAACAGCCTACTATTGACCAATCACAATCAAGTATTCCACAGAGCAGTGCAATAACGGCTAATATTTTGCTAATATTTTTAAAGCCACTACTTTTAGGCGACTGACACCTTTCCCATTGCCAGGAGAAATGCTGTTTTTTTTTTTATTTCTGGTCCCTCATGTTCGACATCACAAACTTGTCGGAAAAGGGGCGTGTCATGGTTCCAGTGTGATTGCGAACAAAACAGTAGAGGAGACAGCAACTTAAGCAACTGTAAAATAAAAAAATAAAAAAAATTGGGGGGAAAAAGTATTTTGAGGCATTTAAAAAAAGAAATGGGATTGTTCGTAAACAACCCAACACTACAGTAGAAGCCGCATGGTGGGGACCGGCTTGGGGCGGTGCTGAAGTGGCTCGGAGCCTGGGGGGAGCACAGCGCTGTGCTCCCCACGGTGCGATCCCCACACTCGCAACATTTCATGGTCCCCCATGCAAAACAAAGTCAATAAGTTCCGATTTTTACTTTGGATTCTAAATCGGATATGAAATGATCGAATGATACACGGATATTTCCCGTCTATTAACGCGCCAACGTCTCGAACTCCTAACACGCGTCGCGCAGGTAAAGGGGCCAAAATTAGGGGGTCGGCCCGGGTGTCCGCATCACAGCCGACGGGAGGTGGAGCCGATTAAAACCTGGGTCTCCCGCAGGGTCATTTGACAATGGACTGAAACCTGAGTTTTACCTTTCCCACTAGTGACAAACGCCGGATGTTGGATGGTGTAAGCCTGGGTGCAGTGGGAAAGGGGTATTTGTATCAGCAGTTGTGTGGGGTACACAAAATAGGAACAGCTCTAATTTGAAGCACACCTGCTATAATAGGTGCAGCTCACGTCAAACAATAGGCAATAATAATAATAATAATAATAATAATATTTATAATAATAATAGAGTAATAAGAAAATTGAAATTCTTAACCCTAAAACTGAACAGAAAACACAATGTACAATATACAATTAACCTCAAAATTAACTGAAAATATAAAAAAAAAATGTTTGTCACACCCAAAATATTGTCACGTTATCTATATTGAAGTTTTTCTTTCGTTATTACCTGTAACAGTACCTGTCGTGTTTTTGTTTTTTTCCCAGGGACCAGAGAAGAAGATGAAGGAGGAGCAGGAGGAGGTGGAGAGGAAGCTGAGGGAGGAGGAGGAGAAGAGCAGCAAGAAGGATGCCGAGGGCGGAGACGACGAGGAGGAGGAGGAGGGTGAGGAGGAGGGTGAGGAAGAGGGTGAGGAGGAGGAGGACGAGGCCCCCACAGAGGAGGAAGAGGAGGCGGGACCGAAGGACGAGCTGTAGAGTGAAAGGCGTTGGTGTGTGCGGGTGGGGGTGGTGGGTGGTGGAAGCCTTTCTCTTCAAAACTTTTTCGGCCAGATCCTCGGCAGAAAGGACCACTGGAAAAACAACACACAAGACGACGCCGAAAAAATGGCGACCCTATGGACTTTTATTTTTCATTCGGCCTGTTTTAGTAGTTTTTCACATTTTTGATGTGGATTCCATTTTATTTTTTTATTTTTTTTTAATCGTCTGCCTTTACATTTTTTTTTCCTTTTCCACTTTTTTTTTCCTCTTTTTTTGTGGAATAAATGCACGTTTATTTATGTGTCCAGCTGTTCTGTGTATGTGTACTATTATGTGTACTGGGGGGATTCGATTCACTCCACTCGAGGGTTTTGCCTTATAGTGATATACTAGAGGGAACGGCTTTTCTTCCCTGTTGTTTTTATTCTATTCACTGTGCCCGTTGTGTCATTTGGCCCTTGATTTGAATGGTTTAAAAACTCATCCTTCTTTCTGCCGTCAGTTTGTCAGATCTTGATGACCTTATAGCCTGAACTGTCAATATATATTTTTTTTTTTTTTTTTTTGAGGAATGAGGGGGATCCTGGATTTACTTTTTTTTTTTTTTTTTCACATTTCTCCCCTGTGTAATTAATGCAATCATAATTTATTAAATCATAGGTGTGTGTGTGTGTGTGTGTGTGTGTGTGTGTGTGTGTGTGTGTGTGTGTGTGTGTGTGTGTGTGTGTGTGTGTGTGTGTGTGTGTGTGTGTGTGTGTGTGTGTGTGTGTGTGCACGCGCGCGCCTGAGACTTTATTTCTGGTTGTCAATCTCGGTAAGGACTGTCCCCATGGCACACGCTGTTTGAGTTTCAGTGAATAAAATGAAGCTTTTTTTTTTTCTCAACCGTGAGTCGTTTTGCCTCTTTTCAGGTTTCCTCAACAAAAGCAAAGGCGGTGGCCGTTCTAGGCCGATTAATACCGTCGATCTAAACCTTTTTTTTTTTTTATAAATAAGTTCTACATTAAAAAAAAAACAATTTATAAATACATTGATCATTTTGATAAATATTTATACACATTAAATAATGTAGGTACAATTATTTGTTATGTTAACGTGATTTATACACCATCAACGCGTATATTGTCGTTACTCTGGCGCATCCCCACGACACGTCATTCTAAGTGCAGGAAGGGAGACGTCATAACCAAAATAATACGGAACAACGTGAATATATTCATTAGTAATGTGTCACAGTGACCACGCTGCAGGAATGAGTCATTTTTGCACTCACCGTCCGTTCCCTCGTCTGGGGGTCGATGGCTCTTCTCAGCGGGTTTTTGGTGGAAAAACAAACAAACAAAAAAAAAAGAGGTGCCAGGTGACAAGTGGTTAAACGAGACGGAGGTTGTCGACGACATTAAACGTCGTCACCCCCAAACACGGAAAGGTCATCGACACACCTTTCCAGCCGCACCTTGTGTTTATACTGGCGCTCTTGCAAACTACTCAACTCCAAACTTTCCAGGCTTCTGCAGAAGAGGTAAAGGTGCGAAATGCAATGACTTAAGCTGGACGCTTTAGCGGCGGCGACCGTGAATGTTTGCGCTTTACTTCTGCCCGACTCCATTCACATTGCATAAATCACGACGAAACGGGGCTTCGTTTGTCGAGATGAACCCGCGTGAGCGTCATAAACTTTAGTTCGTCACAGGGCTTATTTTCCTGCAATGATCCAAAAGCCGACGGGCTTTTTTTTTCTTGTCGAAGGAACCGGAGTGACACTGCCCTCCAGGTTGGCCTCCACCAACACACGTCCCCGCAGCGCGCGGTGGCCCCTTCGGCCCCTCGAACGAGACGCAGTAATGCTGCGTTCGAAGACGTTCTTTATTGTCAATCGTACCATGCAACACGTAATTACACAGAGGATCAAAATTGGGTTTCCCCATACCCCAAATGTGCAAGACATATTTGTAACACACAACATATAACATGAAAATGCAAAAAGACAACAACGATAGACACAACAAGACAACGATAGACACAAGACATCAACGGTAGACACAACAAGACAACAACGATAGACACAACAAGACATCAACGGTAGACACAACAAGACAACGATAGACACAATAAGACAACAACGATAGACACAACAAGACAACAACGATAGACACAACAGGACATCAACGGTAGACACAACAAGACAACAATGATAGACACAACAAGACAACAACGATAGACACAAGACAACAACGATAGACACAACAAGACAACAATGATAGACACAACAAGACAACAACAAGACAACAACGATAGACACAACAAGACAACAACGATAGACACAACAAAACAACGATAGACACAACAAGACAACAACGATAGACACAACAAGATAACAACAAGACAACAACGATAGACACAAGACAACAACGATAGACACAAGACAACAACGATAGACACAACAAAACAACGATAGACACAACAAGACAACAACGATAGACACAACAAGACAACAGCGATAGACACAACAAGACAACAACAAGACAACAACGATAGACACAACAAGACAACAAGACCGAGGACAGTCTTAAGATACTCAATGCTGCGTTCCACGGAAGTCCGGAGCTCTGACGAACCTCCCCCGGCCCGGCTCCGAATTGGACGAAAAAAACATCGTTAATAATAATAAAGAAACTTAAATGGGGAATAGTAGTTTATTTGAAAACTCGACCCAAATGACCTCTGTGCTGGTTGTTGCGGAATCCGCAATCCAAACAATCCACTGCGGCCGGCCGACTTTTTCTTTTTATTTTATTTCCCCCGAACGGAGGGAAAAGGGGATTAAACAGTCGGAATTTCAGATTTCCGACCGAGTTGGAACGCACTATGGGAGGCACGCGACGGGCGGCAAATCGTCTGCAGCGGCGGCGTCTGATGCTGCGTTCAGCTGAAACTCGGAAATCGGACATTCCGTTTCGTAGGCCACATTTAAAAGAAAACGTTGCCTCTGTCCGGGAGAAAAAAGGGACAGTTGAAGTAAATTAGCATTTTTTTTTTGATTTTGAATTCCACAAGCTTTGTAAGCACGACATGAAAATGAGATTAAAAGGAAAAACAAAACAAAACTATCGTCGTTGTGTGCCGTTGTGACGTCGGAAAAGCGAAATTCCGTGTTCGGAATCCGACGTCCCTGACTGAAAGGATGTCCCTGCTTTGGAAACTCGTCCCGCTGTTTAAATTGTGATTTCAAATTTTGTAAGAAAAAAAGTGTTTTCGTTTGAGTATGAACGTAAATGTTTTATTCGATAAGCAAAAAAAATATATATATCCTGAAATCTCATCCTAAATTATATTATTGTTGGTGGATGTGCAATGTCTTATTACATGTCTGAAACTTGTTAAAAAGAAAAATAACTGCAGATGGTTAGGAATTTATGATTAAAAAACGTAATATATATATATATATATATATATATATATATATATATATATATATATATATATATATATATATATATATATATATATATTCAGCAACCCGATGTGTAAAACCTATTTACGTTTATTTTGTTTATATATTTTTTTTATATTTTGTTGTCTATCCATATCATTATTATTAGTTGTTTTTTTTCTTATGCTATTTAAACTTCAAGAATCAAGATACTTCTTGTTTTCCTCTACACATGATTATATTGTGCAGTGTTGGCATTATGTTAAGGTCACATAGTGACGCTTTCTATTATTATTATTATTATTATTATTATTATTATTATTATTTGCCAGATGCTGTTTAATCTACAATCCTGTAAAAAAAATATATAATAATAAAAATAATACACAAATAAACAAGTAAATTAATTGGGGGGGGGGGGGGGGGGTTTCCCGAGGTCCGACCGGCGCCGGACGCAGCGCGAGCCCCGCTCCGCCGCGCGGCAGCTGAGTCACACACGCGCGCGCGCGCGCGCGTCCACACAGCGCACGCGCGTGCGCGGAGAGCGGGCCGCCAAAGTGGGGGAATCACGCGCGCGCCGTGGTCCGCGGCGCTCGACGGTCTCACAGCGGAGCACGTCCGTGCAACGACGCCATGCTGACGGTGACGCTGAAGACGCTGCAGCAGCAGACGTTCAAGATCGAGATGGACCCGGAGCTGACGGTGGGTAGAAGTTACGGGGGTGGAGGGTGGAGGTTGGAGGTTGGAGGGGTGGGGCTGGAGGTAAACACGGCCGGGTCTCGGGGTTTCGTGGAAGGGGCCTAGCGCAGGCGACCCGGCGCCCGACCCGCGGGTCTGGAAACACGCCGAACGAACGAACGAACAAACAAACAAAGTGAACGCGCGGAGACGGCGCTGGCGGACGCCGCGGCCGCCGATTCGGGGCGGCCGCGGCGCCTCCGCCTCCGCCTCCGCCTCCCCCCGTCCCTCCATGAATGACTGTGCAGTATTAAGAAGCGGCTGGACCGCCATGGAGTAACGGGCGCTCGCTCCGAGGGGGAGGGGGCTGCTCTGCACTCTCCCCCCCCTCCCCGGCCGGACATGTGGGATAGTTGAAGGCGAGCGTCGCTGCCCGGCCGCCTCGCTTCGGGCGCTTCGGTCGCTTCGGGCGCTTCGGTCGGCGTGTGCTCGGACCGGGCGGCAGGTCCACATTGTAGCGGTATGAGGCTTGGTAGGTCAAGGCGCACAACTCCCTATTTTTGACAGAGCGTCAGCCGTTGATGTCGAGGTTTATTGTTGTTGTTTGGTTGTATATGAGATGTTGACTTTTTTTTTTTTTTAACTCAATTTACTTTTCTATTACTTCGTAATTATTGACTTTTGTTTTGATATGGACTGCTGTCTCGCTGTCCGTCTGTCCGTCTGTCAATGTCTGTCTCTATATCTATCTGTCTGCCTGCCTGTCCGTCTTGTCTCAATCTCTATCTATCTGCCTGTCTGTCTCTCTGTCTGTCTGTCTGTCTCTATATCTATCTGTCTGCCTGCCTGTCCGTCTGTCTCAATATCTATCTATCTGCCTGTCTGTCTGTCTGTCTATATCTATCTGTCTGCCTGCCTGCCTGTCCGTCTGTCTCAATATCTATCTATCTATCTGCCTGTCTGTCTGTCTGTCTCTATATCTGTCTGTCTGTCTTGTCTGTCTGTCTCTATATGTGTCTGTCTGTCTGTCTGTCTCTATATCTGTCTGTCTGTCTGTCTCTATATCTGTCTGTCTCTATATCTATCCGTCTGTCTGTCTGTCCATCAGACCTTTTACCTACAGTAAATAGAAGTATAAATACCCTGACACAAAATTGCTCAAGCCAAAATGAAAGTACCACATTGTCGTCTCTACTTAAGTGAAAGTATATAAGTACTTGCTGTAAAATGTTCTTAAAGTATTAAAAGTTGTTGTTTTATTCGGTGCCCTGATACAACAGAGCCCTTAACGTGGCATACAGTGATACTGTACCTTTGTTTTCTTTGACAATTCACAAATAAATACTATGCTTATATGTAATGATATACTGTTAAATACTGGATGATGTCATAGTCAATAGTAATAGTTAACAACAAATATAAATCTTAGATTTTTAAACTAAAGTCACACAACTGTGTTAGAAATGAAGTGGAGGAAATGTCAAAAGCCTCTCAAACTGAATATATTTCACTTTAAATGAAATGTACTTAAGTACAGCAACAAGTACTTGTACTTTGTTTCTTGCCACCGCTGGTTGAACGTTGCCTTTGAGGCAGCATTGCAGTAAAATAATGCAACTTTCTCAACTTCATAGACTTTTCTAGACGCTCTAATCCACGCCCCGACCTGCTTGGTAATAATATCCACATGACTCCTCATCGTTTCTCAAATATTTCTGATGACAGGACCGACAGTCATCACCAAAATACTGTCAAATTTTATGCGTTCACTTTCAGTAGGTTTTATTATTGTTTTCACAATGAAGAATCCCCATTTTTGCCTGACAAATTTTGTGACGCAAAACCCACAAGGGGGAAGTATCCTGCTGTCGGAGGCGTCTACAGATTTGGTGTGAATCAGGCTTAAATCTAAAGGCTACTTTTTTAATATTGGGATAACGTGGTGACGTGGAGCCCGTCTTGATCCGGCCGGTCACAAGGGAGCTTACGTTATCTGTCATCGTACGACAGGTGAAAGCCCTGAAGGACAAGATAGCGGAGGAGAGGGGAAAAGACTCCTTCCCCGCCGCAGGGCAAAAACTCATCTATGCAGGTAAGTGACAGAGCCACGTTGTAAATAACGGAAATATATTTGAAAAAATGGAAGCGTTCCTATCCAGATAAGAGTATATCTACTTCTATTTTATATTACATTTTCTTATGAATATGTCCCTGTCATTTTAAATTAAAATCATTCTGAATCTTCTTAGACAGGTCAACGTGTGAGATTTATTGATGTGTTTATTTTTGACCCCATTTGAGGCCAAGCAGGGCTGCATGATGAATCTTTTATTTTGGCGTTGTTGCTTTGGGCTTTTTGCTACTCATAAATAGGAGTCTCTTGATTGTGGTGGAACTCTAAATCCAATGCTATTCAAGCTAATTGCTTTAAAAAACATTTACATTGCATCATGTAAAAGAGAAATTGCCCCCAACTGTGAGAGATGACTATTTTATTGTACTATTTAACTGAACACTCTTTGTACTTTAACCCAGAATGCGTTTTTTTTTTTTTTGTTTTTTTTTTATTTTAATCCCAGTTCCCCACAGAGACTAAGCATCATACATCTTCTTCCCCCTAACTGTTTCTCTCTTGATGTCGCAGGCAAGATTTTGAATGATGACATCCCTCTGAGGGAGTACAAAATAGACGAGAAAAACTTTGTCGTTGTCATGGTGACTAAGGTAAGAGCTTTTCACAATATCGCCTTTCATCTGCATTTTACCATGCCCTCACTGCAGGCATGGTGATTCTTTGCTCAGTCCTCCTAATAGATTCTTTTGTAGGTTTCTTTGCAAGTTCCCAAATGAGGTTATTTTGTAGGTTCCTACATTCCTTTCCAGTTCCTATATGAGGTTCCTAGGTTATTTTGTAGGTTCCTACATTCCTTTCCAGTTCCTATATGAGGTTCCTAGGTTATTTTGTAGGTTCCTAGATTTCTTTGCAAGTTCCTATATGAGGTTCCTATGTAGCTTCCTAGGTTATTTTGTAGGTTCCTTGGTGCCTTTACAGCTATGTTCTTATGCAGGCTCCTACAGTAGGTTTCTTTGCATGTCCTGGGTTCCCATGCAGGTTCCCACGTTCCTTTAGAGGTTGTTATGCAGGCTCTTAGGTTCCTTTCAGGTTCCTAGGTCCTGTTGCAGGTTCCTAGGTTCCTATGCAGTTTCCTAGGTCCCTTTACAGGTCCCAATGTCCATTTGGAGTTTTCTAGGTCCTTATGGAGGTTCCTCTGCAGGGGCGTAGGGTCCTATACAGGTTCCCAGGTTCCTTATGAAGTACTTTGTACTGCTTGCCAACCGGTTGAATAGAAAATTAGTGACTGGCACCATAACGTAAACATTATGCACAAATCAATGAAATATAATTACATCATCCACTCCTCACAAACAGTGCTGCGAGTCTTTGTTGTAGTACATTCTGGCGGAGCAGAACTCTGTAAAATAGGATGACACAGCTACAATGAAATTCAAAGTAGTCGGAGCTATTGGTTGATGCCACAAATTTGCATCAAACAATAGCAAAACTGGTGTCGGTCGATGTGAAGAATTTGCTTAGATTTGACCTTTGGGGAACTCTACCACAGCAAATTGACTTTTCTACCAGATGCAAATCCACTGACATCAACGATTACTTACAGTGAATAAAATGAATCTAGTTTGGTACAAAACATTTACGTCACAATGGTTGGTGTGACCCCCGACTATACTAAGTTAAAATAATAACCCCGTTTTTGCATATCTCTCCACAGCCTAAAGCGGCAAATTCTGCACAATCTGCCTCTCAGTCGACCCCCCCACATGTCCCGGCCTCAGCCGGGGACTCAGCCCTCACACATGTGTCCCCAGCGCCAACGAACGCAGTGCCTGCACATTCACCCGCCTCGGTCCCCGACCCTGCTCAGTCCGCACCTCCCATCGCCACCCCGGCTTCGGTCCCAGCCTCAGTCTCTTCAGCTTCGGCAACGGAAAAAGTTTCTTCATGTAGCGGCGAGACACCAGACAAGGGGACGCCCCCGAATCTCACCCCGGCCACAGCTCCAGGTTCGGACTCGGCTGCGGCCTCTAGCGCCCAAGGACCGTCATCTGCGATCCCAGCGACCGTTGAAGCCACAAGCCAGGGGGCGGCTCTAGTCCCTGCGCCCGACTCTGAACTGACCCAGACTGCGGCTTCCACCTCGGAAGAGTGCCCCAAACCAGCTGCCCTGCCAGAGGAGAAACCCCGGGAAGAATCCCAGAATCCACCATCTGCCACCCCAATGGCTTCTGGGTGCGTGAGAGAGTTTTCTGAGGAAAAACAAATCATACCTTCCCATATCTGGATATCAGTAAAAAAGGTTAAATGTGTCCTAGAATTAAAGGTTTTAAAAAAATTAATCTTTAGCTCCCAGCTATGTAATATCTAAGATATCTGATACAAGGTAATTACCCTGTCGTGGGTTATTTTGTGATAATGACTGGCTGGCTGCACATTATCCCACTTATTAGGTGGCTACTTACGAATTAGAAATCCAATGAGATGGAATATTGTTTCAAAATTATTTTATTACCAGTATTATTTACTATTACTATATTTACTATATAGCTTCTGCTCAGAAAAATTGTCCACAACAAAGTAGCTCACACTACAACATCGCAAAATATTCGCCCTACAAAAAAACAAACTTTGCCCTTCATATGACCAACCCTTGTACCGGTGTTTATCAGAGATTTGGCAAGATGTCGCTGCTAGCTAGCCTTTGTATGTTGGTGGCGCAAAGCGAGGGACGTGAATACATGCCAGGAGAAGCCCTTATAAACAGACAGCGGAGATTATTCACCGCTGATTTCCACTATCAACCAATCAGAATCGAGTATCCCACAGAGCAGTCCAAAAATTTATTTATTTTTTATATATTTTTATTTATATTTATTTTGCGTTTGCGTTTGGGCATCTGGGCTCTACTGCTCATCACTCCCGGTGAGGTGTATAGCAAACATAGGTTTTCTTAGTGAGCTAGAAATATAGGAGTGATGAGCTCCTATTGAATAGAAGACTAGAGCCCAACAGGTGGATGCAGGGAAGGTGGAGAGAGCGCAGGAACCAAAGCAAGTAGGGCAAGAGTGACGGGCTGCTTAAATAGGCCTTCACATAAGGGTGTGGATAGCCTTTGGTGCCATTGAGTTGTCTGACAGCAGTAGCTACGGCTTATTTATTGCTCGCGGAATATGAGTCTGTATGATAGTGGATCCACCCAGGACAGTACGGATGCCACGCACTGTCTCGTATTTTGGTGTTCAGAATGCGGCGCGATTCAGGAGGTTTCTTTTTTCCCTGAAGTCCCGCCGAATAAGCTGTGGAAAGTTCAAGAGTACAAAAATGGAGTTATTGAAGACCTCTTGAACGTTTTTTTTTAAATTCTGCTTATTCCTCTCAAAGCCTGGTGGACGACTTGGACGTGCTTGAGGAAGCGGCGTCAATACTGGGTAATGAGGGTGTCATTCGTCCGACAATACTTTGGCCTTGCGCTGAGAAATGACTCTGGCTCCTCCGCTCTACATCCTTCCTCATTCCTCTGCTCTCCTTCCCCCGCAGTGACGGGACAGGCCTACGAAACCCTGGTGACGGAGATTATGTCCATGGGCTACGAGCGGGAGCAGGTGGTGGCGGCTCTCAGGGCCAGCTACAACAACCCTGACCGGGCGGTGGAGTATCTGCTCATGGTGAGAGTTGGCGTTGTTTGCCGCCGGTCGCCGCGGAGTCGCGACCCCAGCCTCATGGAATGACGACGCGTTGTTTTCTCACTGTCACTCACACTGGGTCTCGTTGGTTATTCTGTAGTTACCCCCATTTAAGAGAATGAATGGGAGGTTTGATTTCTAAAAGCTGCCCAGAAAGCCTTCGAGTGATCAAGTTTCCGAATGTCGCAAAGTTTTGGCAAACGTTTAGATTGGGGGGAAAAAAAGACAACCCTCACTCTGTTCATATTATAGTATGTTTGGTTTATATTCTCCTGTTTTTCAGGGCATCCCAGCGGGGTCTGCTGGTCTCCCTCCCCAGGAGCCGCTGAGAGCTACGTCCAACGCCCCCGCTCCCACGACGGAGAGATCCCATCAACCCCCACCGGCCTCCAACAGTGAGAACACGTGCACGCACTCAGAAGTCCAATGGGAATGGCACAAATCTAGCCACACTATTACTTTACATTAAAAAAAAATTATACACGCATTCTGAAAAATTTGGTTGGATCCATCCATGCATCTTTCTACACATACTTTTTTACATCTCACAAGCTGTTTCATAGTATCTTAATGGAATTCTGCAACCACTTTCAAGTGAAATCCATGGAGTAGTTGTCAAAATGGGATACTATTGACGGTATCCTCACGGACCGATAACATGCAAGTATTGGTGCTGCAGCCCCAAAGAGGCATTGAAAATCAGAAAATCTCAGTCTCAGACATGCCAATTCCTAAACCTTGGGAATTTGATTCATATTTAGGGCCTTAAATTATCGCTCTGTGCCCCCCCTCCAGCAGCGGCAGCACCTGCCGACCCTAACCCTAACCCTTCCACTGGCGGGGGCGGGGGCAGGGGCGGGGCTGTGTCGGCAAACCCCCTGGAGTTCCTGAGGAACCAGCCTCAGTTCCAGCAGATGAGACAGATCATCCAGGAGAACCCTGCACTGCTGCCAGCACTGCTGCAGCAGCTGGGCAGAGACAACCCGCAGCTCCTGCAGGTACTGACCCCAGTACACACTTTACTGACCCCAGTACACACTTTACTGACCCCAGTACACACTTTACTGACCCCAGTACATGCTTTGTACACATGGAGTTATTTGTTGCATTGTTCTGTTTCACATCCCACACTGCAAGGTGTGTGTGTGTGTGTGTATGTGTGTGTGTGTGTGTGTGTGTGTGTGTGTGTGTGTGTGTGTGTGTGTGTGTGTGTGTGTGTGTGTGTGTGTGTGTGTGTGTGTGTGTGTGTGTGTGTGTGTGTGTTTATTTGTTTATGTAGACCACGCCCCAGTATTAGAGGTTTATATTGGAGGAAATACGGTAATTTGTCTATTGTTAATTTTTAGGTTTTATTGCTTATTGGCAATTTTTTTTCTACTACTATTTTTGTCGCCTATTTTTTTAACGTGAGCTGCTGTGACACCACAGCCAGTATCTGTCGACTCTTTGGCCTGCACTGATGGTGTCGCTGCATCTGCGTCCTGTTGTTCCCTTTGCAGCAAATCACTCAGCACCAGGAGCGCTTTGTCCAGATGCTGAATGAGCCCCGCAGCGGGGATGCAGGCGGCGAGGGGGCCGAGGCGCAGGGGTCCCCGCACACCAACTACATTCAAGTCACCCCACAGGAGAAGGAGGCCATCGAGAGGGTATGGGTGCTACAAGTACTGCACATACACGTACTGGGGAATTATGGTATTCATTTTTCTTAAAGGCACGGTGAGGATATATTCCACTATTGGTGGTTTTTTTATGCATGTATATAACTTCTAAACACAAGGTACTCTATAAACACTGTCATAATTGGCTAATGACTATATATAACTTTATGTATAACTCAGGTGGATGGAACTCTGGATTTCAGTTGAAGGATAGGTTTTCTCTTTTTCAACTCCGATCATTCAAATGTTGGTGTCCATCATTTTTAACTGTTTTATCACATAACCTCTGACTACTAACTCACCACTCTGCTGCAGCTTCTCGCTGTCCTTAAACACAGACCAACGGGGCAAACAATAAAGCCTTAAAAAAATGTTAAAGCTCTTTTGAGAAACTCCTTTCAGGAAACTGGGAAAATTGCTACAGTACTTAGTGTATAATGTTGGCTGCACTACTGTAGGTTGCCAGTAGGACGCATCGCAACTTCCTGTTTCTAGTCTCTTACATTAGCAAGGATGCAGCCAAAAGAATATCGTACTGTGTCGTAGAAGTGCAAAAGTGTCAACAACAGTGGCGTCATTGGCGTCCGGGGCTTTAGCCCTGAATGTTTAATGAATAGCCCCGGATATTAAATAGCACCGGATCTAAAAAAAAAAAGAAAAGTTTTTTACAAAAATAAGAATAAATATTGTTGCAGGCAGCAATAGACGAGGTCCAGCAAATTCGTTTTAGCTCAGTATTACAGTTTTCTTGGTTTTGTGCAATGCATCACAATTTACTTAACGTATAAACATCAAACATTGTGTAGTTGCAACCATAGAATATTTTTGGGGAATTTTGTACCTGACTTCAGACTGACCTGGACATGTCAACATAATGTAGTCACGTACATGTCATTTCATGAATCTAACGTTTATGGTGTTGGGTATGAAACAGTTCCAGTTCAACGAGAAGTCAAACACTGATTTTAATTTATGATTTTGACTTAAGTGTATGAGAAAGGTCATTTATAAATAATTGTTCAAAATTGCTGAGTTTGAGATTGTTTGTAAGTGCAAAATAGATTAATTTGTAAATTAGTACAACAAATGACAAAAACTATTCAGAAAATAGTTTTATTAAAAGTTGTCCAAAACAGCTGGACAAATTCAGTAAACAAATATCACAGTATTTATAAAGATCACATGTCAAATAATCAATACATTTTATTAAAATGGAAATCTTAAGAAAATAAAACCAATGAGAAATAGACAAATTGTATAAAATTGTCAAAGTAACCAGTGTTTATCAACATTGTGTTATATTTTGTCTTTTAACTAAAGAAAACAATGTTTAGAAAGTGAATTTTTATAACGACAGCTTGATATTTTTCATGCATCTGGTACATAAACTAAGCCATCGTAAGAAAGGTAGATAAAGAAATTACTCACCTTAATTTTCTTTTTTTTTAGATTACTGTTAGTTTCTGTGTGAGGGTAGATGTCGTGTGTTGTTTATGTCAATTATGACATATTTACGTCAATTTACGTAGTATTATAATTTATGTATTTCTTTTGTGAAGTTCAGTTCAGTTTTTTAGTTGGACATTTTCAGTAAGTTCTGTTTCCATGAAATACGATGTAAAATTGTAATATTTCTGTGAGTAATTACCATTGTACGGCATCTATTTTTCGGACCCCACCTTGGATTTTGAACTCATCACCAAGTCGGCCATTTCAGTGTTTTTGAGGGACTCGTGACTACATTTTAAGGGTTATTATCTATTCATTTTGTCATTAATTCGGCAAAGTAATGTGGACCATTGATTTTAAATATCAATCGAACAGATCTACCAGGTGAGAAGCTATATAAATATATACACGTAAATCGATAGTTTGGTAACGTCAAACAAGTACAAAGTGAGTCTACGCCGCACACTGGACACGGTCCAACTGGACATTCTCAATCGGAATCTGTGCATTTATATTAAATAATTTGATGATGTCAAAGTGTCTTACTGTAAATCTAATCTCATTTTCTTAGAACCAGACGTGTGACGTGTCAGTTAACTAGTAAGTCCAACTGAATATTTTGGGTCGAAGTGGTCCAGCTTTTCACTAATATCTGCTCCTTATGTGGATCGATTTGGATGAAATTTAAACCACAAGATCCTTGTTACATGGCGGTTTAAATGACACCTCAACCGTGTTTGTAGCTTATGGCAAAGTACAGTATGTGTTCCAGATACATTTAGCCGGGTTGGACATATTTCAGCATCAGGTGTACTGGCGGTCTTAAAATGGCTCAAAATGTAGTTGGTTTTTCGCTAATATCTGTTACGTATATGGATCGATTTGGATTAAACTTCAACCATGAGGTCTTTGGGACATAGCAGCTCAAACAAGACAAACTGTGTACGTGTGTTACTCCAAAGTTGGTTTTCTAGATAGTTTTAGGCTTCAAAATTCCAATAATCTTCCCAAATTTTTCCTCTTACAATAACAATGAGGGGCTTATTGTTGGGGGACTGGACCCATAATAATGAAAAAATTTGCCCCGGATCTATTTATCTGTCATTTTGATCATTCATTAGAGCCCTCGTGAATAATATGATGTCGTTGATCCAAAATACAAGTACGTTTTGGGTGTGTGTGTGTGTCATTCAGGCAGCAGATCTACCTCACACGACTTTACTCGTGCGCATTTTGTGAGAGCGAGCGAACGTACCGGTTACAAGGCTTCCCATAGGTGACTTAGGCGGCCGGCTAGGGCACCATCCCGAGGGCGGTGCGAAGAGGGAGCGATCGGGGCGCAATTTGGGCCCTCTATCTCTCCCCCGCTGCTCCTCCCCATGCCCTGTTCTTCTTAATAAAGCAAATAAAAACATTGTGTTTTTGTTTTAGATGTGCTTTATTTTACTCCGTTTGCTCATTGAAATAATTGGGTTTTTTTTTAACGGTGCATAACCGGCCCCACGGCCCCTTAGGCTAAGCCCCTAATGTCTTTGAATCGTGGCTGCGCTGCTGTTCGATAAAACCGTTAAAAACCTGCGAGACATACAAAACATTTACATAAACATGGAGATTTAAAAATGTTTTTCTAAGGCTTAAACGTTTGCCCCGTTGGACGGCATTTAAGCACAGCACAGTGCAGATGCCGCAGCAGAGCATAGCGAACCTATCCTTTAAATTCTGTGGCTATACTCTATTTGCCTCTCTCTCTCTCCACCGAAAAACCAACCGTGCACGTGTCGCCTTTCAGTTAAAAGCTCTGGGCTTCCCCGAGGGACTGGTGATCCAGGCGTACTTCGCCTGCGAGAAGAACGAGAACCTCGCCGCCAACTTCCTCCTCCAGCAGACGTGGGACGACGAATGAGGAGGAAGCAACGTCGTCCGAAGGAGCCGGGACTGAGCAAAGGGTGGGGATGCCTTTGATTGAATACACTGGTGAGAAGCACGACGGTGATGGATGGCTTTAACGACGATGACGACGACGATGACGACGATGACGACGATGATGATGATGATGGTAATTTTGATGAAGACACCTGTTTGAAAGCTACCACAGCTGCTGTACGCCCTCTACATCATTACTGCTGTTTCCTCGTGCAAGTCACACAAATACAAATCAAATGTGACAATTTTTTGTGATGACAATTTGGATCAGCATGCTCTCATTTCCAAATTTTTGTTTTTGTTTTTTTGTCGTCCTTGTAGGAAATTGTTAATTACAACTTAAAAATGAGTTTTCTTTTGGGGTAAGAAAAAAACCTTAATTTACGCACATTTCTTTTGACTTTTTGGCGTTTCTTAGGGTCAGTGTTTTTTTTGTTTTGTTTTGTTTTTTTGTCATGCACTCAGCTGTTTTCTTTTTTTTTTTTGTTTTCTTTTTTTTACAATTTATCATTGTCACATAAAGAGAAGTTGACACATAATCGCCCATTTAT
This sequence comes from Zeus faber, assembly GCF_960531495.2. Lineage (NCBI taxonomy): Eukaryota > Metazoa > Chordata > Actinopteri > Zeiformes > Zeidae > Zeus > Zeus faber. Next base: position 8,856,888 of record NC_137193.1, on the reverse strand, counting down.
TTCATGTTAAGATGCACCGATGAATTGTACATGCAGGAAATTTTTGGTTTTCTCTCAGAAAATCGTTGTTTTTCCATGCGCCTTCCATAAATCTACCATTGAAAATTTCAGTTAGGGAAGAAAAAAAAAAAGTATTTTCATTTTAGTAATTTTAAAACAACGCCCGCTTAACATGCGTATTTTATGGGTGTTTTATCCCCTGGTCCCCTGATCATATCCTCAGTACGAAAATGCGATACCAAAAACATAAACGATGATATCTGACATATTTAAAAGCGATGCCAATCTAATAGACTGTGTCACGGATTTCATACTAATGCTTACTTTTAGAATCAATTTTATCATATTTCCTGATATAGAAGGGGATGGATGAGCTGGTATAACGGGACACGTACAGTAGTTCTGAATTATATGAAAAAATAAATAATATTAGTTACTGAATTATTTAAAAAAAACAAATGTTTTCAGGGTCCGTTTTGTTTGCGTTTTTGTTTTCGTGTCATCACAGATGCTTTTTAGTATGGAAGATTATTTTTTAACAATATTTTGACTTACATTATTTAAAAATAAATCGATATATATGATTTCTTCAGCTAAAAAAAAATAAAATAAATAGCCTTACCTGTTGCTTTCTGGTAATATTTTTGCCACTGTGGTTTCTTATACCGAATCTATGCATATTTATGCTGTAAGTTTGCAGTGAGTTTGAGCCATTGCTGCTTCATTGCCTTATTCTAATTGTTACGTTTTGGCGGGAAAAGTTTCATTTTGCAAAGAGGGAAAAGGACAGTTTACAAATTAGATTTCTTTCTATAACAGGATTGTTGACAAGTTATATATGTGTCTAAGTGTCACTGGTCGGGTTTAAAATACAGGAAAATGATCAGGATATTTCTAGAGAAAGTGGACTTCAAAGGGAATTCCAGAAAGTGCTAGAGGCCAAAACAAGGAAAAAATAAATACATTCAGCATGTGCTTTGCTTTTATTGCTGTTTTTCTTTTCCTTTTATTTGCTGTTTTTTTTTTGTTTTTGTTTTTTTCTATTTTACCTGTAGAAAACTGGAGATTTTTTTTTTAAACTGTACCAGTGTTGGGATGAAAGAGGCACTTTATTGCGACAACATAGTGTTCCGCGTTGTGGGCTGCATGTTTCAGAGGGAGATTTTTTACAGCATGGCGGCGGGTTGAAGATTAACATTTTGATTTCAGTTAATGCGTGTTTGTTTTTAACACTTTTGTTGATATGAATTAATAAAGAAAAAACGTTTGAGAGAGAACATTATAGCCTTAAATGACCCCACTTGAAGAATTGCTGAATAGTTGTGATAAACCCTTGTTTTAGCATTGTGTAAAATGAATGGCTTTTACAAAGCAGTCTGTGTCAGCGTGTTTGTCTGGGAAAAGGGTTTATGTTAAATGAATAAACAATTGTCCCATTCGATTTAGAAACTTGAAATTAACATTTAATTTGATTAGTCATATCAAATTAGTGCTTACATATTAAGGCATACTTAAAAATCGTTCATTTTCTCGTGCCCCCTTGCAATTCCTCTGTGCCTCACTAGGGGCGCATCCCTAAGGGATTTTTTTTTTATTTCTTTATTTACAGATGCATAATAATGAAAAATTATCAAATGAATGCATTCACTTCAGAAATGAAGTGAATGCATTTTCCCTTGTTCGTTTTTCCAAATGAACAAGGGAAGATTTCATGAAAAAAAAAAAAATAGGCTCGGTTTTCAGGCTCCAAATGAATGAGATTAGTATGTCATTAATTCAGAAAAACAGCAGAATCACCAAACAGAGCCCGTTTTGCTACTTAAGAGTTTGATTTCATGGAAGCAAAGGTGTCCCGCCTGTTTAGTTTAATCCAGCGTTATTTTGGTTTGCGTTTCAGACATTGCGAGATACTTGTGTCTTTAAGTAACATAGACGTTATTGTTATAAATTTGTCGACGTTGCGCAGGCACCTCAGGACTTTGCGGTTGTTCCGGCCGAAAGCCCACTCTGATCTGCTGGACATTGCGGTGTTTCTCTAGGATCAGCTGAACCAACTATTACACTTCAATAGGAGTGAGAACTTCTCGCAGAATCACAATCCTGCTCCAGGTGGTACTGCTCTGTTTTTCTGAATTAATGAGATACCTATTGTTAATTTCAGAATAACAGCAGAATTTGTTTTTGTTCATGAAAACATATCTTGTTCATTTGGAAAAACTGGGCAATTTAGTTTTCTCAGGTGAATGCATTAGGGCATTAGGTTGAAGATGGTTACATTTTGATGTCAGTTGTATGATGTCAATGATCTGTTTTGTATAACACTTTCATTGATATTAATTGAAAGTGAATAAATAAAGAATAAATAAAAGTTTGAGAGAACAAATAGCCTTAAAATATTCAACTTTATTTTTAACTTTTATTTATTTCAAGTCAAGTTTATTTGTATAGCCCTTGATCACAAAACAGTCTTGTTGGAGAATTCTCAGTGCCTGTTTGGTGAGGTTAACCGGCCCGCTACAGTAAAACAAACCTTTACTTTCAATCAGTTTCCTCTATAAATCTATGCACAAAAATGCATTTCTGCTGCTATTATGCATCACATTTGCTCTCCGCGACGTCACAAAAATATATTTTGTAAGCAATTTTTTCCAATTTATATTGATCAATTTAGTTTTATCAATTTGGAATGCTTTGCGATAAAATCAATTAACAAAGTACAACAAGCACTACAGTTATGACCTCACCAAAGTTGCAATAATGAACCAACAGACACTTTCCCCAGAAACTTGAGAAAAATATCTGCTACAACTCACCACACCATTATGATCAATCTTACAATCATCGCTCTAAACACTAATCCAACAGTTCAAACAGTCCAATACCTATTCATACTAGCTTAGCATAAACTACTGTTGTTAACTGGCACTAACATTAAATAAGATTGTCATTTAGTCTGCCAAACACCACTAGTTAACCATAGTCATACAGTATGCCATTTGACCATTAGTTAAATCATTCAGTCCTGCAGCTCCCTCTGCTGAATATCTTACTAAAATGACTTTTACAACTCTCTATGCTTCAAGTTCTATCCTAAACAAAGAATCCCAAATGCATCATGTGCTAACTTTCCTACTTTCAGGGAGAGGAAGAGGGAACCTGGACTTCCCAGTTATTGTCCACGTGGAATCAAACAAGGGTAACTTAACTCACAAACTCTCCAAATATAAACAAGAGCTTATCATGGAGTCTCCCATGCAGCTCTCGGATTATCTGACCACATTCATATTCACCGGATTCCGGCACACAGGCTGGAACTAAACCTTTCTAAACATGGTGTGCGGAGGTCTAAGAATTGGAGCAGGAGAGAAGCAGTGGAGGAACTGCATGATAACGCAGACTGGGGCATATTTATAACTGCTTCCAATAGCCTGGACGAACACAAAGCGGCTGTGACTTCATACATCTGCTTCTGTGAGGACAGATGTATTCCAACACATACCAGGGTGAGTTATACCAATGTCAGAACCTGGTTGGCAGCAATATTCAGCAAGACATATTCGTTTGGAGAAGGAGAGGGCTTTCCTGAGTGGAGACAGGGATAGGTCTAAACTGGCTAAGTACACGTTTGGAAAGGCGATTAAGGAGGCCAAACGACAGTTGTAGAGAATAACAATTCTCAGCCAACGGCTCCTCATCAGTCTGGAAGGGATTATGGGAGATCATAAAATATAAAAACAAATCCCCCCCACTCTATGAATGACCTCAGACTGGCAAACAACATGAATGAGTTCTACTGCAGATTTGACAGACAATGGAACAGTCCTGACTCTGACCCACACACCCAGCCCCCCTCCACAGCTATCACACCTCTTTTTCCCAGCCTGGATAGAGACACTAACCCCCTCCACACAATGAACCCAGACAGCCCCCTCCCCCGCATCACATCTCTCTCCACCCTGGAGAGAGACATTAACAAACTTTTCAAGAGACAGAACTTGACCCTCAAGGCAGCTTGACCGGTCACTGTCTCACACTCTACACCGAAGCACTGTGCAGACCACCTCACTGGTTGAATGCATGGTAACTGCCTGCTTCAAAACATCTCCCGTCATCCCTGTTCCCAAAAAGCCGCACACTAACCCACCTCAAGGCCACCACCAATCGCCTTCTTGACCCACTGCAGTTTGCCTACAGATCCTACATCCAGGTCTGTAGACGGGCAGTCAACATTGAACTCCACGTCATCCTCCGGCACCTTACCCGGCACCTACTCCAGGATTCTGTTTGTGAACTTCAGCTCTGCATTGAACATCATCGCCCGGGCAATGGACAAAGTATGCCTGATCCCACCTGCAGGTGGTTCACTGACATACTGACAGACAGGAAGCAGCACTTGTGGCTGGGCAAGGTTTTCTAGGAGCCCCAGGCCATCAGCACTGGAGCCCCAAAAGGCAAGTGCACTCTCTTCTCTACTCTTCTCCCTCTACACCAACAGTTGCACCTCTAGCCATTTTCCCGGAAATGATACGACTGTACTCCGAGGGTTTGGGAAGATTTACAGAAGGACTTTCACAGAACATCGAAACCGGCTCCTTTTCCCACATGACGCCAATGCGGAACATTGCCAGTAGATTAACGTCTTTCAGTGGGAAGTGGGAAAGGGGATTTGGATGATTTGTGTATTTCTGTCGTTACAAACAGTAGCCTCACAAAAACCCAATAATACACAAATAACTTCAAAAATGTGACATGTTGATACATTTATTTTGTGCATTTTTGCACAAAGAGTTGAAGTTGTTTACAAAAGATTTAAAAAGCTTACGAAAAGTTAGTTGTTTGCCTGAACCTATAATGTACCAGATAGCACAATCGGAAGCAAAGTAATGCATTCATGTTTCTAATACACATGCTACCGCTTTTTTTCAACCGTTAGATTTTACCCAAAGACACTGTAAGAGAATTACAGTTTCATAACTATTACATGATTTCATTCTCAAATGTATGTTTCATGCTTCCCATACAACACACTGTTTTATGTAATGGGATGTTGTGATGTAATGGAATGAGCAATATTTTTGTATTTAAATGTTTTGTATTAAACTGTTTTTCAAACTGATTTCTGGTGCTGGACATTTTTTTTTTGATTCAACTAATTGTCATTGCACAGATTACAAGTACTGAGGCGAAGAAATGCATTTCTCCGCATTTTTTCCCGTCCTAGTTACTGACGTATCTAGGAGCACTGGGCTGCCATAAAGCGGTGCCTGGGGAGCACTTAATGGGGTTAAGTGTCTTGCTCAAGGACACTTAACATGTGAAACGAAGTGGACCAGAGAGTGTGGAGAGACAGTGCACAACTTAAGTGTTTGCAGTAAAGCATTTGTTCTTGTTTTGTCTCTATACTCAAAACGTTTCAAACAATTACTGAGTTTAAAGTAAGATAGTCAGCTCCGATTTGAGGGTATTTACATGAAAAATCGTTCATTATTTTGAGGCCTTTCTGCACATAGTCCGCCTTTTTAAGGGCATTCATTTGTATCAGGTGACTTGCTGAAGTTGGGCGACAACACGTATGAAACGTTCTCATTGTTGTTTGTGTGGTGGAAAAAATCACAGCGGAGAAGAGGTTATTTAATTTAAGATCATTTATTATAAAAATATCTGAGTTTGTCTCTGCTGAGGACAAGACTGTCTAAATACACAGATACATACCCTTTTATAATATCTAGCCGTGGAGTGTGTCCTTGCCTGAATATTCCAGCAATTAATCTGATGAAATAGAACTGTTTACCAGACTTACTTATCTCTTGGTAGTGGCATTGAGCGAGAACGCTGCGCTCAGTCCACTATTTCAATAGCGAAAAACAATGTGTTGCTCTAAGTTCTGTGACCTTTCCACTGCATTTGGGAAAAGAACTGGGAAACATTTTGCTTTATTGGTTTCATCTCCCAATAATCATACAGGGTTGTTCCCTTCTGCTGGTCCAACAGACAACATGTCATCAAAGTAACTCTAACACTTCCTGTAATATCAACCGGTTGGAAACATGTTTCCATAAACATACCATGTAGTTGTTTATCAGATCATGTTTCATCAATGTTCTCATCTCCTGAACGTAAATCTGCATTTTCAATGTTATCAATGCACCTAGATTTATTATTGTTGTTTGTGCTTTTTGGATCTTCTTCAATTTTGGAAAGAGGATTATTCCATTCATTGTTAACTAACATCGTTTACTAATTTATTTGTCTATATTGTAATGCGGACAACATTTATAGCTCATTAACATTCATTTGGCTTTAGAATTTGAGACAGGGATAGGACAACTTGTCAATACTTAACACTTTCTGCCTTTTAATTTAAGTTGGCTATGTTTAGCTCTAGGAATCTGTTTATACATGTTTCTTAAAAAACAACAAGTTATGTTTCCATGAAATACGAAAAATGTATTATTTCTGTGAGTAATTACCATATCACGGCTTCTATTTTCCAACTCCTTGCTGGATCTTGAACGCATCACTCACTCGCACAGTCAAGTGCACAGGACTGGACGTGGTCACAAGTTTTTGTGGAATAATCTTTTTCCTATTTTGTCATGAATACGGCAAAGTAATGGGGACCAAAGAGATAAAATATCAAACGAACAGATCCACAGACATCTACCAGGTAGTAAGGTACATAAACATATACATAGATGCCTAGTTTGTAATCTCTTATCGCTAAAGAGCGACGGAGTCTACACCACACACCAGACACGGTGCCAATGTACATTCTGAATCAGAACCTGCACATTCATAGTTCATAGTATGATGATGTCATTAAGGTCTTACTGTAAATCTCATCCCCTTCATTTTGTTTACGAGCGGTGGCGTGCCGGTCACGGTATGACCACCTGGATACTTGGGGTCAAATATGGTCGGTTTTTTGCTAATTTCTGTTCTGTATGTGGATCAATGGATTTGGATTTGGAAATTGGAACTATGAGATGTTTGTGAAATACTGGTTCAAACAAGAGGTGAGACGTGTTTGTAACTTCTTCCATTCCTCGGTTTTACATAGTTTTAGCCTGAAAAATTCTGAGAATTTTTCCTGAGCAATTACAATAGGGGATCCAACTCTCCTAATAATAATAATAATAATAATAATGGTAATAATAATAATAATAATGATTATAATAATAATACTAAAAACATCTCTTGAAATAAAAAAATATCCGGTGGAAAACAACACAAATTACACTTATCTGAGTTCAATTGAACGCACCATTACCTCCTGTTTTGGAGCGGTTTTACCCAGGCCAGTAGTGGTGCAACATTTAAGATGCAAGCTGTTGTTAAACCCTGAAGAAGAAGAAGAAAAGGAAGAAGAAGAAGAAGAAGATGCAGCTTTCAACCAGAGAGCCATGTGTCCGCTCAGCGTCCGCGTCTTTTACATAGAATGGGGTCCACTGGTTAATCCATCACGTCACTCTCATGGATGAATGAAAAAAATAAATTATTTAATAAAAATGTTCATCTCATTCAAAATGTTTCAGAAAGTCTTGGGATTATTATTTTGTTTGTCAAAGAAGATTCTTTATTTATCACGCGGCGCACCCACACATGCTTTAAATTGTGGCTGGTGAAATTAGTTCTATGCTTTCAACCCATCCCGGCTTGTCCTTCCTCCCTGGGACAACCAGGCACAATGGGCAGCAACACACCCAGGGACCAATTACAAGTGCCATTGTGGTCAAATGATGTTCTGCATGTTTTGGTGGGGGGGCCTCACTGATGTTACAAGGAGGAAACCCCATGTGAGCATGGGGAGAACATGCAAACTCCACACAGAAAGGCCCCTAATCGGGAGACCCAGGACCTTCTTGCTGTGAGGCAACAGTGCAACACACTGTGCCACTGGATAATGATATCAAAAAGTGCCCGCTCCACAAACTAATCAAGTTACACCAATGTTCTGCTACTTCTGGTTACTTTCATCTGTTTTACACTACATCCTGCTCTAACAAGACCTCAACCATGTCCGTAGGGTTAGCGGTTGTCGTGTTCCTCTCGACACTTTTAGTCTCTGCGGGCTGGACCCTGAATATAACTTTATTTGCATTGCATCGTTCATCAGAGAATGCAGCTCCAAGTGATTTTACATTTCACCACACAACAAAAATAAAAAATAACAACACACACAACACACGACAATAAACAAGAATAAACCACACAATCCAAGTGGTATAAAAAGGGAAGATCATATAAGTAAAAGAATAATACAATTTAATGAAAAACAAATTAAAAAAGAATGGATAAAATAAATAATTAAAAATAATAAAAAGATGATGATTGTGGCAGATTCGCCACCATACGCCACCCAAGTGGCTTTTTCAGGGACCTCTGGCACAGAGACACAGACGACGGGGGGTTGATAATACCAGTTTATTGTAGCGATGCGGCGAGGTGGAGTTAGCAGGAGCAGATGGAACATGTCATGACACGGTGCTCCTGTCCTGACTGAGTGTGTGGATGGGGTTTTTAAACCTGCAGCTCGTTAGCCCAACCAACGAGCATCGGGTGTGGCTACTTAAGCCACCCCATCCACCACAATGATGATGATGATGATGATGATGATGATGATGATGATGAAGGGATGATGTGTAACTGGCGAGCTGGTGCAGAGTGGACCACCAGGAGTCTTGACTCGGGATGGGGGCGCCAGGCCTCCGCCATGCCTTCAGATCCCCAAAAGACTCCTAATAATGGCTGAGGCTTGAGTGGGCTTGTTGGAGGTCCTGGAGGCTGGTGTGGATATATCTGTGGTAAGCTTGGGAGGACCTGCGCCCTAGGATCTGGACGGTGTGGTCGGAAAGACCCTGGCGGGAAGCGGATGACACTGCGCCGAGGCGAAGGGCGTGGCCAGAGAACAGTTTGGGTGAGACTTGATTAGAACATCTCTAGAGTGACGACGGAACCAGAGATGAGTGGTGATGCTTCCCATTTCATTGGTGAAGAGAGGGTCGGAGGGAGAATAATTGAGGGAATGTCTGTAATGAATTGAATTTAAGAGGGTAAGAAAAGGGCCGAGGTAGGAGTCGAGACAGAAACAGAAATATGGAAGTGGTATGACCCGTCTGGTTGATTTTGCTGCACTTTAACGAGGGAGTCTTGAAGAAAGCCAAGAGAGGCATGGATTCCAAGGTGGCATTAGGGAGCCTGAACGAAGGGTAAGTATATAGAGCGGCGATCGCGTGGAGGGAAGTCGAGGGTCCTGTTGTTGGAGACCTTTGAGGAGCATGAGGGTGCGGACGTGGTTGATCGCGGAGCACGGGGCGCCTGTTAATAACTTGAAGAAGAAATGAATGCTGCAGAGGTACAGATGGATGGGGAGGGAGGAATGGTCATGCAAAATATAGCTAGAAATCGTGACGAGATCAGGAGAGGGGAATGGTATCCGGAAGGGGGTGTGGAATGTCTTGAAACAGTTCCAAGCTGCCGTGTAAGAAGAGAGGGTTCGAGGAACCAGGCTGTTGATGATGGAGTGTTGAGAAGCGGCTACGAGGGTGCGTAGGTGGGGAGCCAGTTGGAGATCGCTGGAGATGAAGTGGGGGTTGACATCTGAGTCTGGACCCGAGCACCTGAACTTCTGAAACGTGAAGCGAGAAAGAGAGTCAGCGACGGAATTATGAAAACCGGGGATATGGGCGGCGCGCAAGATGAAGTTGCATGAAGCAGAGATCCAAGTGAGGCAGTGCATGAATTGCGTGATGAGTGTTGCGTGACCATTCGTGACCCCCGCACGCATGCTGCAGTAGCGATGGGCGGAAAGCTTGTGCGGGGCGGATGAAGGGGTAATGGTTGGATTTGAATGTAAACCACCTACCACCGTGGTAATATCCGAAACCTAGAGACGGGGCGGTCTTGGTGTACGGATGGATGTGTTCTGGCTGAGAAATGAAGTCCTCGCCAAAGAAGGTGATGCCGTTCCAATGAGAGAGCAAATTTTGCCAGAGTCTGAGTTCCCGTCGGCACGCTTCATCTGGTTTACTGAGTGATGGATGGAGGGAACGGATGAAGCCAAGGTGTGGAGGCTGGAGATGACGGATCGACCCTCGGTAAAGATGCGGATGGCATAGCTCAAGTAACAGAGTGGGGAAAGGACTTGACATTACATTTACATTTACATTTAGTCATTTAGCTGACGCTTTTATCCAAAGCGACTTACAAGGGAGAATAACATTCAGCTACATTGCGACAGAGATTAGTGTAACAACAACATTCGTGTAACAATAAATACTGCAAGGTGGTGCTAAGTAATTGTAGGTTAGGAGAGGAGGTACTCACTGAAGAGCTGGGTCTTCAGGTGCTTCTTAAAGACAGAGAGGGAGGTCCCCGCTCTGGTCATTTTTGGCAGCTTGTTCCACCAACGTGGAACTACAAATGAGAATAGCCTGGATTGCCGTGGCTGTACGGCCGGCAGAGCCAGGTGACGCTCATTTGACGAGCGCAGCATCCGGGGGGCAACATGTGCTCTTACAAGAGCACTTAAGTAGGCGGGAGCATTCCCAGCAATCACTCTGTAGGCCAGCATAAGAGACTTGAACTTGATGCGGGCGGCTACAGGTAACCAGTGGAGCTCGATGAGCATCGAGCTCCACTGGATGTCTCTTGACATCGAGAGACGGTAAGACAATTGGAAAGAAGCAGTGTGATCCGGTGTAATTTCTCTTTTGGCGAGGAAGCTCGGAAAGAGATGGAATCGAGTGTGATGCCAAGAAACTCCATGGAGGTGGAGGGTCCTTCCGTCTTCTCCAACGCGAGCGGTATTACGAGCTTGAAGACTGAGTTGTGTTGATTCCGTGGCCGGGAGCAGATGATGATGGTGCCACAAACCAGTGAAATCGTCAAAGAAATGAACAAGCTACGGGATTTTGTGGCTGTTGACGTAGGATCCACACAATGCTTTGGAGAGCGAGTCAAACATTTAGGGGCTGCTCCTGCAACCGAAAGTGAGTACTGCAAAGTTATAATTGCCTCTCGAGAGAACCCCAAAGAAACGCCAAAAGTCGGGACAGAGAGGCAGCACCTTAAAGGCATTGACGATATCGGCTTATCGGCAGCCAAACGCCGGGACCGGCCAGGCGGATGAGTGAGATGGCCACCGTGGAGGACTGCAGACTGCAGAGAACACGCCGGGCTGGGAAGGAGACTCGGCGCTTGGGATATTAGTTCCGTTCGGGGATGAGAGGTCAACGCTGAGCCGTTTCTTACCGGTGTTCCCCGGTGGCTGTCACGATGGGGCTGATGCGGTGGGGTTGAAAGGGGGGCGATCGTGAACATTACATTACATTTAGCAGATGCTTTTATCCAAAGCGACTTACAATTGTTCAAACACCGACGGACGCAACCATCAGGAGCAATTAGGGGTTTAGTGTCTTGCTCAAGGACACTACAGCATGCTAGCAGGAGGAGCCTGGGATCCAACCAGCAACCTTTAGACCAGATCACTAGACCATCAGCTCTACCGCCTGATCTACCATCCCTGTGAAGCCTTCCTTGACGTGACTCCTGGACTCCCTCTCCGAAATCCTAAAATTGCCAACCATGTTACAGACATTAGAAACTTAACATTAAATCTAATTACATTACATACGATATGACTTTGTTCGCTCTTTTCACAGAAAGGTCAGTTAACACAATACAGTTGACTTGACAGTTTCTCTTATAATTATAATTTAAATCATTAAGTCATAATCATTAATCATGCATACTTATACGCGTAAATCACCACCATGAATCATTCTAATTATTGCATTCTACCGTGACTCACTTGTTATCTAATCATTGCATTTTAAATCATGGAAAATTACAGAAAAGATCAGAGGTAGAGATAGAAGGATAGAACAGCGCTACTGAATCACCTGGCCGGATTTGATGGGTGTGCCACATTGTCACCACAGTGTCCAACTCCTCCTGCAAAATAAAACACTAATTCAAATAAGTTGTCCGCATGGAGATCATGTCAGCCTGTCAACATCAAGCTTTCAGTACCATGAAATAAGTGCAAATGACGTCAGTTAACCCAAAAAAGTATTTAGTCAGCCACCAATTGTGCAAGTTCTCCCACTTAAAAAGATGAGAGAGGCCTGTTATTTTCATCATAGATACATTTCGACTATGAGAGACAAAATGAGAAAAAAAAAAAATCCAGAAAATCACATTGTCTGATTTTTTAAGAATTTATTTTCAAATTATGGTGGAAAATAAGTATTTGGTCAATAACCAAAGTTCATCTCAATACTTTGTTATATACCCTTTGTTTGCAATGACAGAGGTCAAACGTTTTCGCTAAGTCTTCACACACTGTTGCTGGTATTTTGGCCTATTCCTCCATGCAGATCTCCTCTAGAGCAGTGATGTTTTGGGGCTGTCGCTGGGTAACACGGACTTTCAACTCCCTCCAAAGATTTTCTATGGGGTTGAGATCTGGAGACTGGCTAGGCCACTCCAGGACCTTGAAATGCTTCTTTTGAAGCCACTCCTTCGTTGCCCGGGCGGTGTGTTTGGGATCATTGTCATGCTGAAAGACCCAGCCATGTTTCATCTTCACTGCCCTTGCTGATGGAAGGAGGTTTTCACTCAAAATCTCACGATACATGGCCCCATTCATTCTTTCCTTTACACGGATCAGTCGTCGTGGTCCCTTTGCAGACAAACAGCCCCAAAGCATGATGTTTCCACCCCCATGCTTCACAGTAGGTATGGTGTTCTTTGGATGCAACTCAGCTTTCTTTCTCCTCCAAACACGACAAGTTCAGTTTTTACCAAAAAGTTCTATTTTGGTTTCATCTGACCATATGACATTCTCCCAATCCTCTTCTGGATCATCCAAATGCTCTCTAGCAAACTTCAGACGGGCCTGGACATGTACTGGCTTAAGCAGGGGGACACGTCTGGCACTGCAGGATTTGAGTCCCTGGCGGCGTAGTGTGTTACTGATGGTAGCCTTTGTTACTTTGGTCCCAGCTCTCTGCAGGTCATTCACTAGGTCCCCCCGTGTGGTTCTGGGATGTTTGCTCACCGTTCTTGTGATCATTTTGACCCCAAGGAGTGAGATCTTGCGTGGAGCCCCAGATGGAGGGAGTTTATCAGTGGTCTTGTACGTCTTCCATTTTCTAATAATTGCTCCCACAGTTGATTTCTTCACAACAAGCTGCTTACCTATTGCAGATTCAGTCTTCCCAGCCTGGTGCAGGTCTACAATTTTGTTTCTGGTGTCCTTTGGCAGCTCTTTGGTCTTGGCCATAGTGGAGTTTGGAGTGTGACTGTTTGAGGTTGTGGACAGGTGTCTTTTATACTGATAACGAGTTCAAACAGTTGCCATCAATACAGGTAATGAGTGGAGGACAGAGGAGCCTCTCAAAGAAAAAGTTACAGGTCTGTGAAAGCCAGAAATCTTGCTTGTTTGTAGGTGACCAAATACTTATTTTACAGAGGAATTTACCAATGAATTCATTAAAAATCCTACAATGTGATTTCCTGGATTCTTTCCCCCCCCATTCTGTCTCTCATAGTTGAAGTGAACCTATGATGAAAACGACAGGCCTCTCTCATCTTTTTAAGTGGGAGAACTTGCACAATTGGTGGCTGACTAAATACTTTTTTGCCCCACTGTAGATAGATAGATAGATAGATTGATGGATAGATAGATATGTAGACAGACAGACAGACATACAGACAGATAGATAGATAGATATGTAGACAGACAGACAGACAGATAGATAGATAGATAGATACGTAGTTGGACAGACAGACAGACAGACAGACAGCCAGATAGATAGATAGATAGATACGTAGTTGGACAGACAGACAGACAGACGGACAGACAGATAGACAGATAGATAGATAAATAGATATGTAGACAGACGGACAGACAGTTAGACAGATAGATAGACAGATAAATAATATACATTCAGGAAAATATACATTCAACATAACAGCCATCCGTACATCATAGAAACGTGGCAATATGCGACAAATGTAAACGAAAACCAACAGAAACAGTTCAACAAAAAACAAAAAACACGCATCAACATCCCACCGAGCGGGGACGGGGGCCGCCGGGGGCCGCTGGGGGGCGCGCCGCGCCGCCGCGCAGGGGACTCGGCCACTCAGGGTGTGCGCGTTCCCGCAGCAACAGGGAAGATGGCAGCCCTCACATCTCTCTCCCAGGTAACGATGCTTCCTTCGCGTTTGCGCTCCGGCCTCGGGCCGCGAGGGTGGCCGGCGTGAGCCCCGCGGCGTCGCGGATCGCCCGACACGGTCGCGCCTGTGACGGCGGCTCGGGTGGAAGGGGAAGGAGACGTCGGCCCCAGGTCGGCGTGCTGCCGCCGCGGCGAGGCCTCGTTGCATTCGAGAGATAGCGGTTCGGATGCGGCGCTGCTAGCGTTTAGCTTTAGCATTTAGCTCAGCCCAACACCAGCTGTCTGCTGCTGGGGAGGCTGGAGCAACTCGCTAGACGTTTGGTGTCGCTGTTTTTTTTCCCCCCCCATTTATGAGTTAAAAGAAAAAGGCCTTTTTTTCTACTTGTTGTTGGGCTTTTATGGAGGCTTGCGTTCTGTTGTGTTGCATTTCCGCCCCCCTCTCGCTGTTTATCTGATCCCCTCACTGCCTCTACGTGTGTGTGTGTGTGTGTGTGTGTGTGTGTGTGTGTGTGTGTGTGTGTGTGTGTGTGTGTGTGTGTGTCCGTCCCCTCCAGTCACCAGTTCATTTACTCTCCTTTCTTCGTTCGTTCACCTCCGACTTCACACTCTGCGGCTTCAAACACCTCGTCCCACGTCCGACCCCAGACCCCAGCCCCATGAATCCCACCCATGTCAAAAAAAAAAAGTCCCTGCGTGTCTCCCCGTCTGAATTCCTCTTCCAGCTCCTTCCCCAAAAAGCAGCAAACAGTGAGACAAACAGTGCTTTGTTCAGCCTGCTATGTCCAATCCTAAAACTAATCTCGATATCATGGTCTCTTGGTGTCTATTCCTCCCTATGTTGTGTGTTGTGCACAGTCCATCCCTTCCCGGCGCCGTTCCAGTAATCCCTGCCACCTCGGTGTCGCTTTCCACCCACGTTGAGTCACTCTCACTGTTTATCCGTGCCTCTTTGGCCACTCCGCCCGCCTCTTCGTTCCCTTTCCTCCGCCTTTCCTTTTCCCTTTCACCTGCATGGCCTGGCACCCACTTGGTAAAAGCTCCAATGCCATTTGATCACAATCATTCCCACCGTAAAGGCATTCAAGCTTGTCATTCCCTCCATCTGTGTATGTATGTGGGAAATGTTCTGGCCGCCTTTCACGGATGCGAGTTTGGAACGGAACCTGTCAGGTTGGAGGGCTTGAAATGGTTGGACTTATCGCGCTGACCCTCACGCCCAGCCCTCTGCAGTTGCATTTCCCATCCACCCAGAAAGTTTTCTCCCGGGGTCCCCGTCCCGCGCTTCCAGCATGTCCGTAGCACAGACTGGCCCGATGGCCCTGCGGGTTCATCTGGGCGCCTGTGCTCAATTGTTTCCTCCGTCTACACAAGGGCGTCTCCCGCTCTTCTTCTTCTACTTGTGTTTTAACGACTCACGTCCGATTTTAATGTTGCTAAATGCTCTTACAGTCATATTATATGAGGCTGTCAGGGCAGTTTGCACAGCCCTGGCGTCCAGCAGAGCATTGTTGTGGATGAAGGTCTGTACTCCTGTCCCGCTCTGGCTGCTCTGCTCGCCTCACCCAGGCTGGGATGAACGACGCTGCTGTAATACCTTTAGTCTTTTATTACCCCCAAGACCTTGTCACGATTGCAGACATCTCAAAGCATAACTTCATTATTTGTTATTATTTTTATTTATTACAATATAATATTATAATATTTAAACTTGTATAGTGTTACATCATTTTCTAACTTTTAATCTTGGCACTTTTCAGGATAAAAGTATCTAAAAAACGAATCAATATTGATCTACGTTTGAAGCAGAAATTTGTGAGAAACTGTCCTAATTTCATTAGTTTCAGGCGCGGGCCGCTTTGTCATCTGAAGTTTTTAGTCCAAGCGTCGCCGAGCGGAACTCATTCCCCTCCAGCAACTTGCATGTGTGACACCTAGACAGATAACTTGAGCCAGTGCTGCGTTTTAAGGAAACTTGGAAAACTAACTTGCGCTGTGTTTTAAAAAACATCTGACACGAACAGCCACTCATGCAGAGCAGAGAAACAACCATCTGACGCGAACAGCCAATCGTACAGCAGGAGCGCCGGTGCTTCCTCTGCTCTCTCCCCGGTCGGACAGCGGCGGCAGCGGCGGCAGCGACGGCGGCAGCACGCAGCGGGGATGAGGCCCCCAGAGCTGACACGGCGTGTCTTCCTCAAACAGCAATTTGAACTCAAACTCGCCCCCTTCCCCACCTGGTGTGGCCCCCAGCCCCGCAAAAGGGGAGTAATTAAAGAAAGAATCCACAATTTTCAGTGACGTCGGGTCTGAGACGGCGAAAGAGAGTCCCTGGGTCCGTCCGAACATCCCCGTTTATAATCGCGGAGCGCAGATTTGGGAACCTGGGATTACGGAACCTCGGAAACCAATAATACTTACCTAACATGACTAAATTGGACCCCTTGTATTGCTGCCTGCAGCTATATTTATAATTAATATTATATCATATAATATTTAATATTATATTTTATATACTATGTATTTATCATATTTTATACATGATACTTTTTATATTCTGATTACATTATTATTTATTATATATAATAATATCTTTCTAATTGGTGATGGGAGGTTGTATCCCACAATCATAAAGTAATCGATTTTATTCTGTTTTATATTCTGAAAACAATAAGTATGTTGCTTGGATAAATTAAGCATTGTGCTAAATTGAATGTGCAGGCTAGATTTAACAACATAACAAACATGTAGTGGGCTCCATTAAATTGTCCCGCGGACCCCATGTGGCCCCCGGGCCGGTAGTTTGAGTCGTCCCCGCGTATATGGGTTTTCCCAAAAAATCCTGTCTGCACCAACAGTGTTTTTGAAAATATCTCCGTCCACAAGAGAATGCAAAAATGATTGAAAACACCCACATAAGCATGCCAGGCCAGTGGTGAATACACAGCATGGAGTACTTTATACTGCAGACGGAGAGGTGGATTGAGAACTATTAGGTGCAGTGTATTATACGCATCTGCATGCTGGTGTAAAGATGAAGTACTGCTAGGTTGACTAAACATGTAATTACCCACCAGTACTAGCCAACAGCCACACGTAAACACACCGTGTTCCGCCTTTGTTTGTAGGTTTCTGGCGCACGCTCAATTTGTGAAAGAACAATTGCGCATGTGTGAGTCGAGGTCATGGCGTCGTCGTCTGGCCAAACCTCTGTTTCACCGGCTCACACGAATACGCAGAAAACAGAGCTCTGAAAAATCTCCACCCTGGAAGGAGTTTTTCGGAAGCTTAAGTTTTCAGCGACCCGAAACGCCGTTTTGGTGTGGACGGGAGGCCAAAATGCAGAGAAAGTAAAAGTATGTAAGCACTTGTTCATATATGTACTTAAATAGCCTATAATGTGTCATAAAGCACCACTGCAGCTTTTTTTGCAGATAATGCTTATGCAGATCCTGATTATAATATGCAAAAAAAAATAGTAATTTACAAAGAAATGGGGCTGATGAATGACTGATGAGCAGTTTGATAGATCCAGTCCCTAGTTTTGATATATAAATAAAAATCTAAAATTATTTCACCATTAGGAATGTATCTTAAAAACTATACATATCTGCTTTGAAATGCAGTGAATTAATAGTCAAAAGTCAAACAAACAATGTACTTAAGTACAGTTAGGAAGTCTTTGTACATGTCTTTGTCTATGTTTTTAAAATTACCCGTATACGCGTGCAGTTCTTCAGCTTCCCGCACTCACTTTCAACAGGGAGTCTTGACTTCTATTTTGAGTCTAATGTCTTCACAGTTTGAGCCACAAAAAGTATTTTTTTAGTATTTTTTTTTTTAACGACATGACACATTTAACCCCAGCCAGCGCTTGGTATAATGTATGTTATAAAAGCAAAATCCATTACTTCACGTTGAGTGGTGGGGAAATGAATTAATCTGTGTATTAACCTGTCCATGTTAGAGCAGTGTGCTGGGCTGGGATGGACCTGAAAGGCTGCTTGTGGTGTTGTGTTTGCAGAGAGTGCGTCTTACATGGTGTTATTGCTTCCCGGACAAGATTAATCACAAAACAGGTTCCATCCCTATCCAAACTATATCTGAATAAACAAATAAGAGCGTCGGGACTCATAGCCTTTCGCAGACAAGCGCGTACCTTCCAGGGAGTGGAAATTATTAATATTTTGGCCGATTGGAAAAACGTACGCGCCCATGTACAATAACAACATCATGTGATGTCTTTGTGACGTCACAGCTCTCTCCCTATAAAGCCGAGCGTTCAAACACATGGTGCGTGTGCGGCATGAAAGAATATGACAACTTTCTCACCTCCCTCCTGAATGGGTCCCATGTCCTTAAATGGTCTTGACATGAAAGCACTCAATTGCAGATACTTGAACGTACACACACGCACACACACACACGCACACACACACACACACACACACACACGCACACATGGCCTGTTCACTTTTACAATGTCACCAGGAATTGGCTCGTTGTTCTTATTGATATTATTATTATTATATTTTATTTTTATGATTATTATTGTTATTATCGCAGCTGTCTGAACGCCATCGGCTGGGAACTCCTAACTGCTCCAGCACAGTTTCTGACCTCCGAGGTCCTGCTTTGAGATAGTAGTTTCCTCTTCCTCAACAAATTTTGATACTGATACAGCGTCCTGGCTTATTATTTTTAGTAGCTATTCTATTCTTAATACAGCGCAGACCCCATTCCTTTGTTTGTGAATTTGACTGGCTTGTTGTCTACCGGCTTTTTATCCACAGGTTTTGTGCGGGAATTTACAAACAGCCTAGCGTACCTGTGTGTTTAGGTTCATTATTGATTTTTAACAGCAACCTTCCTTTTTTTGCTGTAGTTGTCAAGTGGGAACCCACTATACGAGAGCTTTTACAGACAGGTAAGATGCTCCGCTACATCCGTGTAAAGACGGAACTATACATGTTAACAATAATATGATAAACTATTTATGACTTTTGATTATTCTTACAAGCCAATCTTTTATTTGTTCCCAAGGTGGACCCTGGGAATACGGGGAGAGTCGGGCCGACGGAAGCTGCGTTGTTCCTTAAGAAATCTGGACTTCCCGATATCACATTAGGAAAGGTGGGTGACAGGAGGCAGAGGTCCAACATCAGATGTTGACCATTTCCTTCCACAGCTTTTTGAATCGAACAAATCGAATTGAATCTCTTGAGGACAAAATTGATTTTCGCGGAGACGTATGAGTTGGCCTCGTATGTTATCACACGGGGAATCTGTGAATCGGCAACCTCTGAAGGCGCTCGTCAAACGCTCTTCCTGGATTACGCATTGGAAATAATCTCATATGAGTGTTTTTTTTTTTTTTTGCTACAACCTCAACGCCGTTTCCTGGTCAATTTGACTTGACGCAAACTTTCCCTCTCGGCCGGTATCGTGCGCCGACGTACCAAACGGTCGCTAACCGAGACAACGGCCTAATGCTCAGCTCTTCCATTAGTGTGGGCAGTAATATGAGCTTCACGCTTACGGGAACAGAGGGGAGTTGATGGGAAAGGCAAGCATGTGTTTTTTCATGGAAGGGGTAAAGCCATGCTTTCCTGCTCCATTTTTATGGAATGAGTTCTTTGGATCAATTTGATCCTTTTCCTTGGTTGTTCAGCTGGAGGCGTCGCACGCTTGGTGACGATGTGATTTTGGGTGTTTCAGAGCCACTGTAACCGATGATAAACGAACGCCGATTCTAGCCAACACTAGGCCGCTAGATAGCGTCGCTAATGGAGGGCGACAGTGACTGCAGTGACCACTCAAACTCAAGTTTGTAGGTGGCGGCTTTTTAGTACTTTTACCTGGGTTCTTACCAGGTGCTTGAGGTGCTTGATGTGCTTGAATTTTGTCCTCGTAAATGTGCTGAAATGCCTTGAAAATAGACTCTTTTGTGCTGAATTGCTTGAAAAGTCCTTGGAAAAAAACCACGATCATTCAGAACCTGTGATTTTCCCCCTGGTTTTGTTATTCAAATCGTAACGTAAAAAAAAAAAAATCCTAAATGGCTTTTACGACATTGATTATGCCAGGGAAATATAGTACATTTAATCTAGCATTGTTGGACATTTATAATAGTCGATGACAAAGATAATATATACTAATCTAAATAATAGAAAATGAGAGTAAGATTATATTATATTTAAATGAATCAAGTTCACACTGAAAAAAAAATTGTGGTTAAAAGTCATTGAATTTCATTTTGTAATACAGAATGAACCCCGTTTTTACTTCTTGCTCAAAAATACATGGCGCTGAATTATTTGCGCATTCTCTTGAGTGGCTCCTATTTCTTTGTTTGTTTGTCTCGTTTATCAGATCTGGGATTTGGCCGACCCCGATGGTAAAGGCTATCTGGATAAACAGGTAAGAGAGGAAAACGTAAACTGAACCACGTGCGCGTACCTGTATCTTAACGTGCATATCAGTGTGAGGGGAAATTGATCGATTAAGGGTTGATGTTTCACACCGTCCGTCCGTGTCCGTCCCAGGGATTTTACGTGGCCCTGCGGCTGGTGGCGTGCGCTCAGAGTGGACAGGACGTGAGCCTCTCCAGCCTCCACCTCACCGCCCCTCCTCCCAAGTTTGTGAGTACAGCTTCACCCTTAAACACGTCTTTTCTAGCGGAGTTTAGCTTCCGCTGTGGGACTTGACAACAGTGGAAGCCGCACTTAGGTTTCCCCCTTAACGGTAGGGGAGTCAAAATTAAAGTGAAACAGAAGTTTGCTGGTAGTGTGGATAGTGAGAATGTTTCCTGGGATGCGGTCAAAGGAGCTTATAGCAGTCGACCTGCTTCGTCTGTAGAATCATTAACGGATGGGTTTTCGTGTTTATAGGGTCGCTTTTTATTTACAGAGGAGATAATGTGACTTTTTGTGATAATGTGGGGGGGGGGGAACCCCTTCGGATGGGTTTGGTGGATTCATACAAGTCATCCAAATTGATGTGAAAAAAGCAACATTCACTGAAAAGAGAGATGTAATGACTGTAATAACCTTGCTCTACTGCCGTCCACTGCTGCCTGTGCGCACACGAGTAATTGCACCAAGGCATGTGCAGCGTTCTGGTTCAGACTGGAACAGCAATATTTAAATATCACTAATGCAAAAAATGTATTTATTTTGGGGAGCACATTTTGCGGTTTGCTGTCCATATCTTATATGTTAAAGTGGTTGCCAAAGGGGGCAACCAGAGGCCACAAAATGGTTGCCAGTTGACCCAATCTGGTTGCCGAGGGCAACCGTTACTGTCGAGCCCTGATCTCATAGTGAAATTCAGCAATGAAAAAACGACAAACTGTAGAATATTCGTGGGATGTACTGTGAGCACGTTTTAATTATATTTGACCAAATCATGATTATTTTTCCATGTTCCCTGTGATAACTATTAACTGTTTTGTGAAAATACTAAGTGCCTTTCATATCTAGCCATAAAATATATATATATATATATATATATATGTAATTCCTTGAGACTGTTGAGTTTTAGTGATGTTTGTTAGTTTAGTGTCTGTTGCAACTTGGTCTGAATGCTGGAAATGACAGAATATCCCACTGTCATCGACTTATAATGGATAACAATGAGATCAATAACAGATATATAGATATACTATTATAAATAATAGACAATGAGATTAAGCTTATATTATGTTTTAATTACATTTGTTTTGCCTGAAGTCCTTAAAAACGAAGAAAAATGTGCTTAAAAAGTGCTTGAAAGTCCTTGAGTTTTATTTTGTAATGCTAGAATGAACCCTGTTGAACTAAACATCATCAAATTTGTATTAAATATCAAATAGTCTTTTTGAAATAATAACAATAATAATAATAATAAAAAAACAAAACTGTACAATAAAAAAACAGACAAATGCCAAGCTGCTGACCTCCCTGCTTTTTCGGTAGACATTGAATTTTGCAGAGTGTAGCATTAATCCAGGAAATCTCTCTTATTTTTAGAAGGACACAAGCAGCCCATC
The DNA here is from genome assembly GCF_960531495.2 of Zeus faber. Taxonomy (NCBI): domain Eukaryota; kingdom Metazoa; phylum Chordata; class Actinopteri; order Zeiformes; family Zeidae; genus Zeus; species Zeus faber. The sequence continues at coordinate 8,834,676 of NC_137193.1, read as the reverse complement.
TCTAAGCAGCACAGCTCCCATCCCCAGCGAGCATCACTGGGCTGTCAGGGTGAGTGGCAAATTCTGTTCACTAAGTCTGTCTACACACACACACACACACACACACACACACACACACACACACACTGAAAAGCATGTTGCAATAAAGAAGTTCTTTTCATTAGTGAGCAAACAGCTCTTTGACTTGCAAATTTCCGAAATTGTACCTGTCAATGTTTATTAGCACTGGTTACAGAAAGAGTTTTTATCTTACAAATCTCCGCGTTGGCGGGAAGTTTGCCAAATCAGCCGAGTAGTTAATTGTAAGGATGTGTGTAAAACTTTATTTTAGATTAATTTGTATACTGTAGACTTTTACCGCCTCTTATGATTCAACCTATTTAACCTATCCTTTAATGCTTGTTTCTCACCGTCAGTATTTACTCAGCCCAGGTACATTTTGAATGTATGTAGCCCAAATAAGTTGACGTTACATTTTGGATGCTTCCCTTTCTCAAGCCCGAGGAGAAGAGTAAATTCGATGGGATCTTTGAAAGCCTCGTGCCGGTCAATGGACTACTGTCAGGGGAGAAGGTCAAACCTGTCCTGATCAACTCCAAGCTACCTCTGGACGTCCTCGGAAAGGTACCCACTTTCAGGCATTTACACATGTCCTGTCTACTTTTAGTATTTTCATTCATTTTTTTTATTGACGTTTTCATTTTAGCCTCATCGACTGAAGGGCTTTTCAACACAAGTACGGAGCAGCTAGAATTCGATTGTGCTTATTGTTCTTATTCACGCTAATGCTCGTATGTCAATCGAATATTTTCCCGCAGTCATCTGTCGTGAAGTTTAAGGACCTTATTTGGCATCAAATTGAGCTTTACCCCGATTGCTCATACATATTTTATGAGACAATATTAAAAATCCATTTATTGTATAATCAGGAAAATGCTCAGGGCTAATGGCCGGGTTTTTAAGGGGTGGCTATGCAGGCAATCTTTTACTACCACAACATTATATAACTATTTACAGTCCTTTAAGTCCTTTACATAGTTATTCAACATGTTGTCTTGTTGCCTGTAGGTGTGGGACCTGAGTGACATAGATAAAGATGGACATCTGGACAAGGACGAGTTTGCGGTGGTGAGCTACACATCTCTCTCTCTTACGTGCCAACCCCCCCCCCCTCCCGGATAGAGTTGTCTAGACCTGATGGGTGAACTTCTGGGAGCGAGGGTGCAAGGCCCCGTCATTGATAACAAAAATAACACTGTAAAAGCTTTGTAAAACAGCGATAAACCCAAAGACGGGGTGCACCAGGTCGCATGGCAGATATCACAGGGGTTGGTACTAACAGTTGCCCGATTGCCCAGGGCAAATACAATGTGCCTTGTGTAAAATGAAAAATAAATTAATTATAACTTATTAAAAAAAGAGCCTTTTTTTTTTAGAAGTAAAAAATGTTAATCTAACTATAAAGCGAAGAGACAGATTTATTCTATATTTTTATTTTCTCCGGGTATTTACATAGATGAGAAAGTTCTTCAGGTGAGGGTTTGGCACCCTTGAGTACAGACCATGATTGTTAAGGAATAAAAAGCTTAAAAGTCAGAAAAAAGGCAGAATAAAAAATAACAATAAAATTGGACAACATTTTTAATTACAATTTTAAATAACCAAAAATACAAAACATAATTTGTCTGGTATTTGAGATAAACAAATATGTATAAATGCGATAGAAAATAAATACATTTGTGTGATGGTATATAGGTAAAAAATTATAATGTGAATTATTACTTTGTGCTAACTAGCTTATTGCATTGTGTACAGTGTAACACTAGTGTTTTTGCACAAGTAATATATACACACACTCCGTACAAGTATAGAGGCAAACAGCCACGCAAAGCAGGAACAGAATCTAGCTTTAACACAACAAGGAATTTGATGACCCACGGTGCAAAATGTGTCCATGAAAATCTCCGTGCGACGATTTATTTTGTGGGGAAATTTTCACTTTGAATTACTATTTGCACTGGAATTTTCCTTCCCAAGCCCAAAAAACAATACCGCATTCGGTTGACGGAAAAAGTTGAAAGACCGTTACGCGACGGAAGCTGTGCCTTTTCCGAGCGTCCAGAAGACGAGACGGATCCAATTTAAACCCTCCCCCTCCCCCGACAGGCCATGCACCTGGTCTACCGGGCGCTGGAGAAGGAGCCCGTCCCGGCTCTGCTCCCCTCCTCCCTCATCCCGCCGTCCAAGAGGAAGAAGGGCCTGGGCGTCGCCGTGCAGGGCTCGGTGCCCAGCCTGCCTGCCAGCCCCCCGCCGCCCAAGGACTCCCTGCGCTCCACCCCCTCGCACGGCAGCATGAACTCCCTCAACAGCGCGGGCAGCCTGTCCCCCAAGCACTCGCTCAAATCGGGACAGGTACACGCACGCACACACACACACGCGCACACGCACACACACACACACACTCCCGCTCTCTTTTCATTTCACAGTTTGGGCGGACGATAAACAAAAACAATTCTCAATGTACAGTATATAGAGGAAACCCTTATTACTACTATATGTCCTTGATAATTGATAGGTACATAACTTAGGGGTAGCACAGCATGCAGGTGATTTACAGTAGAAGGAGGGAAGCAACGCCCATTAACTGAGCTAAAGCGAATCATTCGATTTGGTTTTCCCAAAAGAAGCAGATCTCAAATCTCTCTGCTGTCAATGTGTAAACGTCCAGAACGCTACTAAGCCTGCCAGAAACGTTCTTAATATTTTTGCTTTACTGCTTGTTGTGATTGTCTTTTTTATGAATGAGGGTCTTCATTTATTTCCAAAATGATAAACAAAATTATACCAGGGCAGCCATTTTACATGTAATAAGAAAAAAAATATATATACTTAGGACCGTATTATGTAGGGTAAGTTAGTATTAAATATTATGTAGATATATTACTGTTACCATCTACAAATGATTAAGTATTTTTAATTGAACCACATTTAACATTTAATTCAATTTAATTTAAGTATTCTGTGTCAGAAATACACATTTGGCTTTTGTAACAAAGGGAAATTCGACAATTCACTTTTGATGTTTTTAATGTGGATAGACCTCCTGCCTCAGTAGACAGGCATGCCTTTGGGCAGGCGGCTGCCCCGTGCCAACATGGAGGCAAGATCCAGCTCATGTGTGGGGTGTGCAATGGACCAAACCACTGTGAGGCATGTGAGGAGGGGGGCACAATCTTGCAAAACCTTAAACGACATTGTTTTGCGTGCTTCAGTGCATATCATTATTATTATATTATTATATTAATTAAAAGTTTATAGTTGTGTTAACATTGACATATTGAGGGGGACAACTCTCTGTTTTTCCCAGGAAGGGGAGGGTCCGGAGCCCCCCGCTCTCCCGTAATTTCCACCCCTGCTTGTGTCATGTGACGCTTTTTACCCCTATAGAAAATGTATTGCAAATCTAAAAATCATACTCATAGCGGGCGGTCACGATCAGGAATTCATTTCAATCAACAGTTTTATTGTCTTGTTAAATTGATTTCATACCACTATCACAGCAGAGAGACAGTGACATAATACACACCCACCTTAAGAATTCTTTGACATTGGACCTTGGAACTACCAGGAAAAAATTGGCTAGGCAGTCAGTTTTGCTCAGCTGAACCGATGGAAACACGCCTAATTCACATTTCATTTATTGGATTGTTTCTACCATCGGCTTAAAATCCCCTTGACATTTGCGCGAAAAACCTGTGGAAATGCCCTGTGTTCATTTCTAAAGACCATCGAACCAAATGAACACATAGTTCCACGTGCCTTTCCAAACTCTCCACCGGCCCAATGAATTAATCTACGGTTCATAAGAATGTGCCATAACGCCGCCGCGCTTGTATGCTATTGACATATGGACAAAGTGGAACCTCAGTGGCTCATTGACTCAACAAAGTGTAGCGCGACGCCAGGAATATCTGATTCATGCAGTTAGGCAGAAAGTCAGTACGGTGTCTTCAGCAGGCAGTTCAAGCCACTGCGGGGTTCTCATCCTGCACCTTACCGCCACCGCCTCTCCAGTCACACTCATTCTCTCTCTCTCTCTCTTCCCCGTAGCACACTCTGCATTGGGTGGTGCCGGTGTCGGAGCGCGGCCGCTACGACGACATCTTCCTGAAGACGGACTCTGACATGGACGGCTTTGTGAGCGGGCAGGAGGTCAAGGACATCTTCATGCACTCGGGGCTTCACCAGAACATCCTGGCCCACATATGGTACGGGCAGAGCCGGCCCCTCCTCACAGCCCGCACACTTTAGACCCTCCGGCTCCGAACCTGAAGTTTCTTCAGGATCAATATTTGATTTGAGGGCGACGGAGGCAGTGAAGAAAGTCGTACTTTGCTCTTTAATGTTTAGGTAGCTTTTCTAGTAATGTTTTGCAACACAGTCATCATGATGGTTTGTTGGTTTTTTTTACTTTGTTATTTTGTGCATTTTTAATTAATCAGCAATTTAATAATTGCATATTGCAGCTAGGGCTGGCCGGTTGGGCCAAAAAGTTAAATCTCGATTTATTTTTTTATTTTTTTCAAACCAATGGACAATTTTCAATTTGAACCTTGATTCTTTTTCTGTTTTGGCAACATTTAAATCCATGTTTTCTTTATTGACACAATAAAAATAAATTCCATTACCAAGTAGTCTACGGCAGGCCCATGGAAACAAATCACTTGTTACAGAATTAAAAAAAAAAAACAGCCCCGCTTGGCTGTCATTATTGTACAAAGATTTTTTCTTAATCAAATTGGGGAAAAAATGTCTCTTATTGGCCATTTCTAAAAAAAAATTGGAAAATAATTATTTTTTTAAATACTCTCAAACTAAATAACATCCCTTTAACTTTCTAGGAAGTTGTCTACAGGTTTTTTGCCTGTCTACTGCCTCTGGCTTGAGGCAAGCTCTAGGCATGTTACCCCCCGTACGTCCCTCCGTACCACCCCCCGTATTCCCCCCCCGCCCCTCTCCGAAGGGGCACTTGTGGCAGGAATGGAGAGATGTTTCTCGGCCAGATTACTCAGTCTCGGGAAGTCAGCTTCATGTAGCTACCACCTCTGAAGTTACTGTTCGTGGACATCTTTATGGTCCGTCGGGAAAGTGAGAGAGTACGGAGCCCCTTAGACGAGGTGTTCTCAAACTTTTTGAATGGCGACCGCTAAAAAAACCCCAAAAGTACTTCAGACTAACCCTTACTCATGTTGGATCTAACCACAGCACGCGTACAGACCTTCGTGGAGCTGGCACCCATGTGGTGAAATCATGGCCATTCCTGCTGCATTTGTGGCGGAAAAATGATTGTTTGCAGCGTTATGGTTTTTGATATATTTAATATTATGTTGAAATCGTGAGCTGTTTTATTTAACTTTCCACCCCGTCTTCATATCGCTCTAAAATAGTGAATTTCAATTTCTAGTGAAATTTGTGCGGCACGATCCCGTATTTTCACCAATTGCACCGCGTCCCGCAAGCAGACGCAGTGTCCCTCATTTTGATCAATGGAAGCGTCTGCTCTTCCCCCACAGTGTCGGGGATGGGAGTGGAAGAGTGAGTCGCTATGGTTACAGGGATGCTAGGCACACACAGACACACACACAGACACACACACAGACACACACACAGACACAAACACAGACACAAACACAGACACAAACACAGACACAAACACAGACACAAACTCGCGCACCCTGTCTCTTCCTCTCAGTCTCTCTTCCGGAAAATGTCGTCTATAAAGTTATTTGTTGCGCATCTACTTAATTATTTAACAGAATTTTTTTTTTCTCTGGGAATATAAAAATCTGTGGAGTCTGGAACTTTTTTTAAATTGTGGTTTTGCAGTTCAGCCATTGCACAAACCGTAGGAAAGTAAAAATGCAAATTAATCGATTCAGTTGAAAAAATGGGCCAGCACTAATTGCAGAAGTATATTGTAATATGATAAAAATTGACCGGTAGTGGACGAAAAAAACAAACAGCACCTTATCTGATTGAAGCTCGTGTTTGAAACGTGCAGATCCTAACGTGCAGATATCCTCCGAAGAGCCTGTGAATGTTTGGCCTGAAAAAAGCCTCCTCTTAAAAGTAAAGAAACAAACATGCTTGTCCTCCTCCCTCTCCCCGCTACATCACCACTCAACAACCACACAGCACCAATTGCCCTTCCTGGCACGAGTCAGAGCTGTGGGGACGGCGACCTAAGAGATTCAGGATTCAGGATCGGGATTTTTGAGTTCTGAAGTTTAAGGATCAACGCAGCCATTTTGAGAGTTTTAACTTTCATTTTTGTTCCAAGGGGAAATGTCTGATTCCTTTTGTGCCGTTGGCGTTTTTTTCAAATCTTCCCCCGCAGGGCCCTGGCCGACACCCGGCAGATCGGGAAGCTGACCCGGGAGCAGTTTGCGCTGGCCATGCACCTCATCCAGCAGAAGGTCAGTAAGGGGGTCGACCCCCCGCAGGCGCTGACCGCCGACATGATCCCCCCTTCGGAGAGGGGGACGCCCGTGCCGGTACGTCACACACACACACACACACACACACACACACACACACACACACACACACACACACACACACACACACACACACACACATATGGAGTCTTTATGGTTGTATAATTGTCGTGAATTTAACACATCAATATATGACGTGACATTTGCTTTGAATTTAAGACCTTGTGATAAAAGAAGTCTCAACTGGATTTTTGAATTATTTGGTCATTTGAAATGATAATATCAGACCAAAACTAGTTTTCGGATAACACGTTGGATTTTGAGGAATTTTAGGTCACGTCTTCACGTCAGTAAATTTACACTTCGCAACATGGCAGCATCTTTATTCCACGACAGTGCCAAACTGCTGAAATTGAAATGGATTTAACTTTCACCTTAAAATGCATTGTAGTTGTTGTGGTAGGTTGTGTGGGGGTGACCGGTTGTCGTTGTTGTGCGTCCACAGAGCCTGTCTGGCTACATGACACCGGTGGGTTCGGAAATGGCCGCTCTGTCCGAGATGAGAAGGGTGAGTCACCTTCTATCTGCTTCCTTCCTTCCTTCACCATGTTCCCTCTGACGTCCTCGTCTTGGCGAGAGGGAACACGCCAGCCCCAAAGGGCTCAATCAATAAGGTTGTAATATGTTGTCTGTTTCCTGATCCATTTAATCCTGTTTGTGTAGCCACTGCATTGTCCCAACGCTATGCGCTCAGGGTGGTGGTGCGCTCAGGGTGGTGGTGCGCTCAGGGTGGTGCTGTGTTCCGCTGCCCGACAGCTCAATGTGTTTTCTTTTCTGCTGAGACTATATCATTTTACTTTATTTACGGAATCCAAATCTCACAAACAGGGAGGGGTGTCGTGTGACCAGAACGGCCACACTAGTGGAGCAGTGCTCTGGTGTGTGTTGGTTGTGACTTTGAGTGGAGTTTGCATGAACGAGATTATGCTGACAAATAAAAATGACACAAATAAAGGATAGAACCCATCTGATTTTGTTGGCTAGAAATAGCAAACCGCGAATCATGGACAACCATTTATGGTGTGTGGTTAAATCGTGCTTGTATTATAATATAGTATTATTATATAATATATTATACCATAGGGTGTATGTAGTTAAAATAAACTGTTCCGCCTTGATAGCGGCGCTCCCTTATGGTCAATCAAATAAGACTGAAATATGAATGAAGCACGGAAGTTGTTGGTGAATTTGACTCTATCTAAATTAATGAAAAGGCAGCTTGGCTTACTTTCCTTTTTTGGAAAGAAAGAAAAACAGGGAAAGATGATGACCTGAGTAATAAAAATCATCTGATTGGGTTTAGCTACTTACTCAGATTTACAATGACCCAGCTGCTTTGTGAAGGTGCATTTGGAAGGATAGACAGCTGGCACTAGCTAGCAATAACATTTAAAATGGAATTAATTAAATGTAATTAAAAGTAAAAATGTATTAAACGGACTGTAAGAAATGAAAGCAGAATTTAATTTGTCTCATCAGTTGATTAAATAAGAAATATTATTATTATTATTATTATTATTATTATTATTATTAATAATATTAATATTATTATTATTTTTTTTTTTACCCTTGTCTGCCGCAACAATCTCAACATCCTTGTTGAGATTATATTTCACGTCGTCATTCCAAACTTCAAATCCTGAACTTTATTGATCTTTTTGATTAACTCTCACTGAAGACTCTCGTTCTTCTTCTCTCGCCCTCACTGTTACGCTGCTGATGTTTCCTCACCCGCCCCCTCACCCCCGTCCGATCTCCTCTCTTTGTACTCGCAGGCCATAATGTTCAAGCTCTGGGTAGGTAACGCAGGAAGCCGAGTCCCACAAATGCTTTCGGCGGTGGGAAGCATTTGTGAGAGGGTTCCGGGTCCCCCCCCCCCCTCCACCCCCCGTTACTGTGACGCCATCTCAACTTCTTTCATTTGGGGTTTACTAATAAAAAATAAATAAAAAAAAGGGAAGGTTCAAAATGTCCTCAGAAGCCAATAGAAGTGATTGGCGAAGACGTAGTACTCCTTCAGGTTCAAAACGCCTCCTCTTAACAAATTGTAACACATTGGGGCGGTTTCACGGGCACAGATTAGGCCAAAAACTTAAAACGAAATCACACTTTTAATCTGGACCAACTGAAACGGCCTTTCTCAGTCACGGTTTATAATAGTCCCAGACTTGCCGTATAGCCTTCGTTAAAAAAAAAAAAAATCAGATTTCCAGAAGGAAGATTAGAGCTTATCTAGGTGGAGGCTTAAATGAAACCCGGCCAAATGCAAGTTTATCTTTGGAGTAATGGACGTGGGCCTCCAGGTCGACCTTGACAAATAGAGAAAATTGATTATCTGGAAGAAGACCAGCACCAAGACCAGACAGGAGCAGCTGACTGGTCCTTCAGTACCTAAGTCCAGGACTTCCTAGTCCAAGACTAATTCATCTTACATTTAGCAAGCGTCTTATCTCAGTCCTGATTTACATTAAACCCCATCTGTGAAACCGCCCCTAAAACATATCAAATTAAAACAAAACAATGACAAGACATAATGACAATAGCAGCTGGAATAATTGTTCAGGAGTGTAAACAATAGGCTTCTTAAAACCCTGAGCCTGACCCCCCCACCTCGCCCAGAAGTTGGTGACCGAACCCTCCTCTGACCTGGCCAACTCCAGGTCCACACCCCTCTGTGCTGCTGCTCCTTCAGTATGGGTGTACTCCATCTCCCCCTTGCTCCTCTTCCTGTTGGCCCAGTCCAGCCTGGCTCGGTCCGTGTGGTGTCACCGTCACCTCCGTCACGTGAACGTACCCTCCTGCTGTCCCTCTGTCCCTGCTGTGGCCATGTGTTTGTTTTACTCTGTGGGAATGTCTTCTCAATCTCTCTCTCTCCCTCTCCCTCGCTCTCTCTCTCTCCACCCCTGCAGGACAGTTCCAGCTCGGTGGGTTCGGGGGAGTTCACGGGCATCAAGGAGCTGGATGACATCAGCCAGGAGATCGCCCAGTTGCAGAGGTAACCATGGCCGTTCGATCACTAAAGCGCCTCAACGCTGGGGCTGGTGGGATATGGGAAAACAACCCACATCTGTGTGAAAAGTGGGGACAGACTGCACGGTCGCAGCGCACAGCATGAATTTGAGTGTAATGTTAGTATGACCTTGCGTGTTGTTTGTTTGTATCTGCATCGTCGTTTGCATTGTGTTTGCAACCCACACCCCAAGCAATGTCTCTGGCCACGTTGAGCGTCAAAGAGCCGTCACACATGTGGAACATGTGGAACAAGAAGTGCACTTCAGTCACACTAATCATTAAGAAAACGTAGTACTTTTTTTTTTTTCTTTTCTTTTTTTTAAAATAATATATCAAAGACACTTTACCCTGTTAAACTCAGAGCCTCTTTCTGGGGGGGGGGGTGGTAGCTGTTGGTGCCTTACTCTTCAGAAAGCTGAGACCCTAAGCAATCATTTCACATTGACATTGTATGTCAATCAAAGATCAAAGATCAAAGATCCCCCCCCCAAAAGACCACCTGAAGTCCTCATGACCTTGAAAAACACATAAGAAAACATAATGCTGTGTATCAATAAGCTAGAATCAATAACTTTTATGTTATTGATACTATGTTATTGATACCATCAATAACTATTTTCTGAAAATGGCTCAGAAAAACCCACTTATCTTTAATACATTTTCTGAACGGTCTTGGTCAGCGGTTCCCAACCTCGCGGCCCACTTGAAAATCTCAAAAGTGTTCGCGGCCCACATCTGACTTGAAGTTATACGGGAGCCAAACAGTGCGTTCTCGGAGGACGTATATTTTAACAATCATATGCATTCTCATACAAACAGTGCAGTAGTGGTAAAACAAAAAAAGAGGTGGGTTAAAAATAACCTTATATCTATGGAACCTTCTCGTAACAGTTTGTAACGTAAAACTAACAATAACAGGAGCACATTAATATGAACTCACCTCATGAGAAGGCTGATGTTGCGTGGCGGACACCAAATGCTTGATGTGCGGCTTAAGGGACGACAGTCTCAGGTGAAGACCTGGATCAACGTTCAGTTTATTACTGTATTTCGTCTTCGAGGCCACAAGCACCGAAAAGCAGCAGTCTCACAGAGATACATCGTCGGGAAAAGGCGCCAGAAATCGCACAGCTCTGTCGGACAGATCGGGATTTGCGTTCTCGGTGCCCATACATGACGTTTTGATGACTTTCTTCTTGCCCTGATCCTCCTTGAGTTTATTATGGAAAAGTTCAAGCGGCTTGGTCCTGTTGGAGTTTTGTCTTGAGGTGACGGTGCACTTGATAAAATCTCGGAACACACCACGCTCAGCGGTAATGGTTTGTCTTCCGTGCCTGACCAAAAAAAATCCCGATGATAGATATTCAGCGCCGTACTTTCTCCGAACCTTTCTTTTTTTATTTGACAGGCTGGACTGTCCCACCTGTCCCCCTTTCCTTTTCAGTGTTCCTGATGCTAGCCAAGCATCCATCCATCCATCCACACCTCAAGTTCAAAAATGTACAGGTGGACATGGATCATTGTTATGGCTATATTGGGTATAAATGATAAATATCAATTATTTGTAGCTAAAACGTGTATTCAAGTCTTAAATAGAATTTGCTCATACCTGCAGAGACCCTGCTAAACCATTTGGGTCAATTAGTGTGGAGGTCTCTCCTGTGCAGCTCCTAGAGGCTTGGTGCTGGCAGTGTCACAGCTTAGTTCGCCATAAATTATTAAATGCACACCTGACAAAAAAAAAAAAGGAAAATTGAAATATTGAAGGTGGAGTCCTTCAGCTACACACCTTTGACTTCACCTCATGCCAATCCACTGTTTCCATCCATCCATCCATCCATTGACCCAAATTTCCTTTGGCGTGTGTATTTTATCAAATTATTTTGTTTTGTTTTGTTCACCACTTACTCTTCATGCGGCGTCAGCACCCTTGCATTTACCCAGTGGAATGCCCTCAGGTAAACAGCACATTCTAACCACGGCTGGCATTCTCTCAAACCTATGGTCACACGCCGATGCATAGTGGGTCATTTTGCTCCCAGGTTTGCCTGATTTTCTGCCCAAAAATTGTAAAAATGACATCATGCTGTTCATCCTAATTCTGCCCAGGATCTGTAAATGTGCTTATAAGGACCACCCCGTTGTCAAATTGAGGTTAAGCCCATTCTTAGTTCATCCCCCTTTTCCTGATAATAGCTCACATTTTTAATTATTTATTCTCGCCCCCTTTCCAATTTTGGAAAACTGACAACTGGCATGACAACAACACTGACAACAACGCTGACAACAACGCTGACAACAATGCTGACAACAACGCTGACAACAACGCTGACAACGCTGACAACTACGGCAGCACATTTTTTAAGTTACTTAATCTTGCCATAGTTGGTATTTGTTAATTCCATTTTAAAGCAATGGTTCTTCCGCCTTTTGTGATGGAATCTTTTTAAAACACAGCTAAATTAAGTAGACTTAAAGGATTACCATATCTCTAAGCGGGACCAAGCAATGGCAAGTTTTCTCACATATTGTAAGAAATTTGCCAAAACCTTAGAAGAGAGACTACATTAAAAATCAAAAAATTGAGAGCTATCATGAGGGAACGGACAGGGGTGATTTTGATGTGGTTATTTTAAATCTCCTTTTAACATTGGTCGTGTCCTTTAAGCTAAATTCCGGTCCTGTAGTGCAACTGGTCAGTTGCTTATTAGTTTGATTTCCGTGCGACGTGGTAGATTTGAAGGAATCCCAGCCGCTTGTTTCGTCACTCTGAAGTCCTGATGTGTGGTGGGGAGTGGGGGGGGGGCGGGTTAGTGCACAGTTGAGGGTCTCCGGGATCAGTCCTTTAATCTGTCACTAATAGTGTGTTCGTGTGTGTGTGTCTGTGTGTACCTGTTTGATTGTGTTTGTGTGGGCCTGCATTCGTCCGTGTGGGTTCTTTCTCTTCTCTTTCCGCGCCCTCCCTGTTGGGCGCGTGCCGCTCGCTAGGGAAAAGTACACCCTGGAGCAGGACATCAGGGAGACGGAGGAGGCCATCAGGCACAAGAGTGTGGAGGTGCAGGTGAAACATGCTGCTAAAAGCTAACGCAGGGATGGGATTTTAAGCTCAGTGGGATAACCTCGGCCTCTTCTACACCTGGCGTTGAAATGTGATCCGTGTCCACATACCTTATCTGGTTGATGACATCCGCCCACGGGCGTTTACATCTACACCTGATCTTAATAAGCGTTCTAGCTATCTCCACTCTCCCTGCGTCGTGGCCAGATCTCAGTATGGAAATCGGGTGGGTGGCCTTTGCCGAGGACGGGGGTCGTCGCGGGCCGCAATGAAACAAAAACGACGGAAACAAATATGATGATCGGTGGCAGTGGATCGTTCCGTCTCTCATTGGTTCCGAGCAGATCGCAAACTTTCGAATGAGGGACCGAAACGGGATTCGACACATTCGTGAGAAATTGCGACCTGCCCCGTCACCAAGGAATACCCTTCTGCAGTCCCCGGTGTCCGTGGGGAAAAGTGAGCGGCTACCAGACTCACTTTCTTGTATAGATGAGGAAGAGGCGGAGCTGTCCGTGCATAATATATTTTTTTTTATCACAAATGTGGGCGAGCTGCGTTTCCACCTGGCCAAGATCCGATCACACACAATGCGAGCCGGACCACATCCGGAGGTGGTCTGGCAGATCCCACAGCATTTCCTTTGCAATGTGTTCTGCAAGCATTTACTTCTCATCAAGATATCCAGATACAGACATACACCCATTTTAATGGCAGGTGTAAAAGGGGCCCTGTTTGGTAATCTTTTTTGATGGTATTGGACTGGTGAATTTCCAGGCTTCCATTAGAAAACCATCAACTTATTATTCTTCTTCTTCTCCTTGGTTTCCCTGTGCACCAGGAGATGCAGAACGACCTGGACAGGGAGACGGCCAGCCTGCAGGAGCTGGAGGCCCAGAGGCAGGACGCCCAGGAGCGTCTGGAGGAGATGGACCAGCAGAAGCACAAGCTGGAGGACATGCTGAATGAAGTGCGCATCAAGTGCCAGGAGGAGTCGCAGATGGTGAGCAGGAGGAGGAGGAGGAAGAGGAGGAGCAGGAGAGGAGAACAGAACAGGGCTCGGAGGTGGTACTCGGCGCATTCGCCTCCGCCCCGTCGTTCGCTCGGGCACGACGACACCGCTACCGGAGACGAGCTCATGCCTGCCTGCGTGCCTGCGTGCCTGCGTGCGTGCGTGTGTGCCTGCGTGCGTGCCTGTGTGTGTGCGTGCTTGCAAAATAAAGTCTTGAGAGCAAATTAACTGACAATGAAGATTTGAAAATCATACACTGCGTTGAACCTCCATCTTTGGAACCGGAATCCAATTGTATCGCTGCAGATCAAGACATGAGACTCGATTCAACACTGGCTCCTTGCGGTCCACCACACTATTATGTTTCCAGACCAGACTGGCTTTCGGCGTTTTCCTTGTTTCGTCTTTAAGTCCTTGATCCCCCCACAGTTATTTTTCCACTTAGTTCTGTCTGGTAACGCGCTCACTCTGACATGAGAGATAGAGGTACTGTATGTCTGGAGGGACTCGCACTTTGTTTGCCTGCCCTCATATATATATAAATATATTTTTTAACCTCTGCATCCGTCTCCTCTTTATCAAAATGTGACCGAAATGATCTCCCTTCCCCTCCCAGATATCCTCCCTGCAGAGTCAGATCCACTCGCAGGAGTCGGACCTGCTGAGCCAGGAGGAGGAGCTGAGTCGCGCCAAGGCTGATCTGGGCCGCCTGCAGCAGGAGGAAAACCAGCTGGAGCAGAGCCTGGCCGCCGGCAAGATCCAGCTGGAGACCATCATCAAGTCCCTCAAGGCCACGCAGGACGAGATCAACCAGGTAGGGGGGACCTTCTCCAAATGTCAATTTGTCTGCATGGCTGGGAATTAGCCGCAACCCGGCAACCGCGTGGACTACGCATACTCCGGTTTTTAGGGGATTTGCTCTTTGTCTCACTCAGCTTCTGACGGGAAGGTCAATACCGATTTCTTTGCCTGTGCCGTTGTGCCGTTGTGCTGCATGCTTACTGTGTAAGCTCAGTGCATGGCTGCATATAGGATCAAACTAGGCTGGAGAATTTCAGAATTTCCAAAAAAGGTTTTGTTTTTTTTCATTCCTTGAATTGAATCCTTGAAAAAACAACTTGTGTATGAAAGTGTGTAAAACATCTATATTTATCTTTTAAAGAGCTCCCTCAAGTTCCGCTGGTCTCAGCAGATCTTTTTTGCAACACTTATTTGCATACAGCAAGCTTGCAGCTGTCACTCATATATATATATATATATATATATATATATATATATAATGTGAAGACTGATTTATGAATCAATCTTTAAGCTGTGTGTCTAAAAAGTCACCAGCAGAGAGCGCCGTCATACTACAAAATACACCGTTGCCCCAAACATTTAGGTGTGTGTGTGTGTGTTGGTAGGCTGGTTTCCGCCCCCCTCCCTCACTTTATAAGCTGTCATCTCACACGATCATGCTGCACGTTTGTGATTGAAAGACACCCACCACCATGCGCACACATACACACCCTCACCTCCCATCTCCCCCTTTTCAGGTTAATCAGGTCTTATTGAGTGGAGACATGACACGATAGATAACATCACCTGCATGTGATGGAGTGCCCACACACACACACAGACTCGTGCACGCACACACACACACACACTCGCACACACACGCAGACACACACTCGTACACAGTATATCTGCTGGCTGTAACCAACCAGGTCACGGGGAAGGTTAAAGAGAGACCCACAAGTTGATTATTTCCTCATGTTCACCTGCAATAATATCACCCCCTCACACCTCCCATACACGGGCACACACACACACACGCACACACACACACACACACACTTACTTATTAGTTCCAGCACCGGTCCTTGTTTTCTTTGTGTGCGCCTCAGGGAGCTGAAGTCATGCCAAAGTTGTCCCAGCGATTTCTGTCCATCACAAAGACCTCACTTTACCGCAGACACCCAAGATCTGTCTGACTGCTTCCCTGCCGCAGCATTGTGCTGTCTGGATTCCATTCAGCAGATCTCCAGAAAGGCCCCTGTTTTTCATATTGTTGTCTTTCCTGCACCTGCACCAGCAAAACTCTGAGGTTTCTTTTGTAGGGGGGTGTTTCCTTGTCCTTCCATATTTAAGGACTTTCTAATGGGCCCTCAACCCCCGTTAGATAGATGGATAAATAGATACTTTATTCATCCCCGGAGGGAAATGGCCGTGTCAGCAGCAGCTTACATAAAATAAAATGGAATCAAAAATAAAAGAAGTAAAAGGCAATATTTGTAAAATGTGTAAACATTAAAACCAATAAAATGGATGACTGTACACAATAAAATATGACAATGTACACTAAACTCAATGATAAATAATAATATATATAACCTAAAAAATAACAGAAAAACTAAATCAAATTAAAAAAGGTCCCAAAAAATACACAACAAAGATTTGGTCATCTCGAATAAAAAATGAAATCCCCTATTACACAATACTGTTTTTATTTTATTTCCCCTTGTCCTGTAATATTTAAGGTGCCATTTCTAATGAGCAGGAAAACTTTGCCCCATTCTGCAGTGTTATATAAAAGAAACCCAAAAAAAACCATTCCGCAGGGCAAGTGCATTGCTTATCAAAAGAACTATCCTCTGTGACACACACGTGTGTGTGACTGCATCTTGATCATCTCTCAGGCCCGCAGCAAGCTGTCCCAGATCCAGGACAGTCAGCTGGAGGTGTCGAAAAGCATTGAGCAGTACAACAGCACCCTGAACGGCACCCACGGGGGCAGCATGACCAACCTGGCAGACATGAGCGAGGGGTTCGCCGACAAGGAAAACGGGGGATTCCCACCAATGGTGAGAGCAGCGTGCGTGTGTGCGTGTGTGCGTGCGTGTGTGTGCGTGTGTGTGTGTGCACGTGTGTGTGTGTATGTGTGCGCGTGTGTGCGTGTGCGTGTGTGTGTGTGTGTGTGTGTGTGTGTGCCTGTGTGCCTGTGTGCAAGTAAGTTGATTACATGTGTTTTGAGGACCTCAGAATGTTAAAAAGGCGTTTCACAGGCAGATTCCACCCCCTAAATATCCATACCCTTATGAATACGCCACGAATAACCCAGCAGGCACTACCCAGTGTACACTGGGCTCAACCTTCGGGTAGTAGTAGATTAAGGTTGCTTAAAAATGTCCTGATTACATTTTATTGCAAAATAAGCAGTCTTCAAGCCTTCAGTCATTAGATAGTCTGACTTGAATTAACTTAATAATGACTTTATACTATTCTAATAACAATTCATAGGATCTACACTTACTTCTGCCCTGCACCAAATGCATAGTACTCACCTGCGATACCTTTTGAGTAAGAAGACAGATGATTTGTCGGAAAAAAAATTTGCATTAGAATCTGTCTTAAAAAGTTCTTCAAATGCATTAAATGTAACCTTCTGATGCCCGCAGACACTCTGGTTGAGAGACGGGTGCGTAGAAGAACTGGAAGCCCGCAAACTAGTCCGCGACGGCCCAGGCAGGCAGAAACCCAAAAAATCTTTCAGGGTATTTTCACTGAAACGTCGCTTCACTCGCCAATAAATATTTGAATTGCAAGTCAAGAACAGTGTGCGGGAGTCTCTTTTGCATAGTATGAAACCACTGTCACAAAAGCAATGGTTTTCTTCCCACTGTTGGATCAACATAGAGTCGTTGTCTTGTGCAGAAAAGGCTAGAACTACAGACAGAGCATTATCGTCTGCGTCATGTTTGTTTTGGCAACAAAACTTTCTCTATATTTCTATCTATCTACTCTAGTCTCTTCATGCCCTTTATTCATCCGCTCCCCTTCTGTCATCGCCCCTCCCTGTCAACCTTTTCATCGTCAGCCAATCAAATTAAAAATTAAATCACCAGCACACAGCGGAAAAATGCAGTGTTTCCAAATGGCCCGCTATTAACCCTGCGCTTCCACATGTCTGTGGCTGAGACCTGAGCTTTAGTTTGTCTCCGGGTGTTTCCTGCAGACTGTGGGCCTTTTTTGGCAGCACTCACACTCTTATCCTACGATTTAGCACCGTGCCTGCAAATTTTCGGCATAATAACTTTATTGCCTTGCATCAGGGCCTCTTGACACCTGGCAAGAGAGAGAACTTCTCCCCTCACTTCTCCAGAATTCATCGTTGGTGGCACACAATTGCCAAGGTCAAGACCTTTGAATCCGCCCGCTCCACCGAGTTGACTGATTCTTATGGTCTGGCATCATGACATGAAACAGTGATTTCTCGGCTCAAAAAACGACCGGTCCTGTGAGCGCCGTGGGGGACTAACGATTAGTCAATCAGCGCCGTGGGCGGGACTAACGCCGTTGGAGGAGTAATAACAATGGCAACCGACAAGATAGACACTGCGGTCAAGGCTGTTCTAAGTTGAATAACTAATAACTGTAATAAATTTAAGAACTTATGGGGGTGGTAGCTCAGGAGGTAGAGCCTGGTTCGATACCAGGCTCCCCCTGCTAGCATGCTGTAGTGTCCTTGAGCAAGACACTTAAGGTCTTACTTAAACCCCTAATTGCTCCTGGTGGCTGCGTCCGTCGGTGTTTGAATAATTGTAAGTCGCTTTGGATAAAAGCATCTGCTAAATGACGAAATGTAAGGTAACTTTTTTGCTCCGCTCCACTCTTAAAACCCCGGCAAAACAGATACTGTATGTTGGAAAGGCTACGCATCAGTGTCGACTTAAAATGATGTCTGAGTTGGACGGATACGAGGTCCTCCCCCCCCCCCCCACAGAAATCAGCCTTCCCTCGGGGAGGGGGATTCTGACATTGCCTCGGCAGAGTGGATGGACTGTAACGAGTTGACAATTCTGTCTGATATCAGGGTAGGCACACAACCCTCTTCGGCTGTGTCCCAATGACCCTCAAAATGCCTGCTTTTTGATAATGTCAGGGCAACGGTGGGGTAAGAGGAAACCCAACGCATAGTGTCTGCAGGTGTGTCTTTTCGACATAGAAACGACAGGCTTATTCATCAATGTCACATTGTTCACACCTATGAAAATAAACAAAACCATCATATTGGAAGAAATCATGTTTCGTATTACATCTTCATGTCGAGTATCGACATAAAAAATAGCCGATATGGATGAATATTCAAATAAGAATATTCTTTATTTAAAAAAAAAAAAAAAAAGAACAGCATATTCTCCCCACAACCTCAAGTGACCAAGGGGAAAAAAAATCAATCGATATAAAGAAGGCATACTTTCAAGTCTTGAGAAGTAATTTATTTTCATTTTAAAGCTTAAAGCAAAGGTTGACATCACCATTTCAAAGATGAAAAGGAGTCATTACCGCATCCCATCACCAAACCTTCTGGCTAAACACTGGAACTTTGGATGACCATATCTGACACCTCCATCAGAGATGCACTGAAGAGTTGCCATTTCGATGATTGAGTAAAAGCATTTTGTATTTAACCATTTCATGACAAAGCACATCCAAAGGCAACTTTGCATGTCCAAGAAATAGAGAGCTACAAACCCTGGACTGCTATCTATTACTCATGGGACTGATCGTCAGATCACATAATCCAATCAAAACGCTCTGCATTCATGCCTGAAAAGCCAAGGGAAGGGACGACGGTGCGATTCCGTTCCGCCCCCGTGTGTATATATTGCGGCTCAACTTTGGATCCCACTCGTGTGAGTCAGAGACAGTATATTTGGTGAGGCAGTATATTCTAGCATTCATTCTTTATACCTCTGTAACTCTTTTTTACTCTGAAAATAAATAGTAATGGCATCAAGGAGGTCGTATCCAGACTGCGTACACCACAGGGAGAAAGGCGACCGCCATCGGTCCTGCACCGCATGCCTCGTTAGGCAGCACGCCGAGGCGGCACTCCTGGAGGATGCGGTGGAGTGCCCAGCCTGGGCCCAGCTTTCTCTGACTACCATCAGGAGAAGGGCGACGCGCTGGTGTGAGGAGAACACAGATGGAGGAGGGATGTTGGTGGCGAGCCCACTCCCCCAGCAAGTATTAGCACAGGAGCTGATCCCGTTCGCGCCGCCTCTCCTCCTGTTGCTAGCCCTGCTTCTACGTCCTCACCAGTCTCCTTTCCGAGTTACATCCTGGAGGAACCACAGCGGGGGATATGCTTTGGGGCCAAGACAGACTGGTACGAGTCAGACGAGGAAGAGAGCCTCCCCAGCTTCCGGCAGAGCTCCAGCCTGTCCTCGGGCCCCCTCGAGGCAGCTCGAGGCCGAGCTCCTGGAGGTCTCTCAGCGCACGGCATCAAAGTTGGGCCTCCCTACCGAGGCAGTCCCAGAAACGGCTGTGTCTATGCTGGATGGGGAATTTTTCGCTGGAGCCCTCTTCCAAGAAGTTCTGACCACGTGGAGCCGGCGAAGGCTTCGGGTTGAAAAAACACAACATTTGCCCACCTTGGTGGCCAAATGTCTGTGCCATGAATCACTCGCTCCAGTCCGCCACACGCTCCACCATTGGAGTGCAGCAGGCCTGCTACGCATTAACCCCCACAGTACCACAAGTACCTATGCTTTGCCTTTCAGGAGAGCTCCCGTTCAGTCTCTCTCTCGCCCCACAGGTCTTCACGAAATGTGTAGAAGCGTTGATAGCTCCACTACACCAGCAGGGGAGGAGAGTGTACACCTACCTGCACGACTGGCTCATCTGCAGCCATTCCCGGGAAGGAGTCAGACAGGCGGCCATTGTAAAATATATATATTGTAAAAATATATATTTTATATATATTTCCATGCCTATCGCTAGCCAGGCCATCAAGTCATGTGCGTTCACTGGACCCGCACTGTCAGTGAAGTAATTTGTTATTAACTACTGGGCATTATTGCGTCAGCAGTTGTGGCACTGCCCACTGGCATGCTGTGAGCCAGGACATTACCAAGGGTGGTACGTGACCAAGCGTTTCAACCCAGTGAAGGACAACCACCACAGGGTGACGGTGTCACTGAAGTGCAAAGGGCCTTGTGTGGGGAAGTGCACGGTTCCTTCTTGCCGTATCCACACTAGGGGGCACTTTGTATCGTTCCACCATCATCACGGACGCATTTACCACGGGTTGGGAGCTGTCTACAGTGGAGTAACAGCCTGCAGGCGGGGAACAATAACACAGGCAAAACCCCACATAAATATGTTAGAGCTGTACACGGTGCTATTAGCACTTCAGCCCTTCCTTCCAGCCCTCATTGGCCGACATCTTCTGATAAGGTCAGACAGCGCGTCGGCAATAGCATACATCAATCGCCAAGGCGGGGTCCAGTCCCTCCCCCTGGGTCAGATGGCGAATCGTTACTGCTGTGTGCAGAGCAGAACCTCCTATTCCCCCGGGCTACCGACTTTACTGGCTTCCTCAACCATGGGGCAGACCTGTTGTCCAAAGGGAACCCCGGGAGGCAGACTGCCGCCTTCACCCCCAGGTGATAGCGGTGATCTGGAGGTGGTTTGCCAGGGCAGAGAGGGACCTGTTTGTGTTGCGAGGGACGGCACAGCTCATGTTGTAGTTCTCCCTAGGGGGTGGAGACCAGCCACCTGTGGCGCGTTGGCTCGCCGGAGGCGCCACTCCCCCTGTGGCACTTATTGAGCCGGTGCTAGACATGGTGCGGGACGACAACCTGGTGCTGTGCCTGGTCCTTTATTGGCCCAGCCAACCATAATTTGCCGATCTGTGTGACATGAGTGTGGGCCCTCGTGGGAGCTCTCCCTCCTGCGAGACCTACTCAAGCAGGCGCACGGAACAATTTGGCAGCCGTATCCGGGCCTATGAAGCCTTCGGGCCATGTGCCTGAGAGGGAGAAGCTCCTAGGTTCGGGGCTCTCAGATGCAGTGGTTGCCACTATACAAAGCGCCAGAGTGCCCTCTACCCGATGCAAGTACAGACTGGCATATTGTTGCCCAGAGATGCGATACGCAGGGACACGCCCTACCTGACTGCCCTATAGGGCCAATATTGCAATTCCTGCAGGAACTGTTTGCTAAGAGGAAAGCAGCCACTACATTAAAGGTCTATCTGACAACTTTCTGCATGTCATGTGGGCTTGGACGGCTTCACACCAGGCAGTCACCGCTGGCCTCTGTTTTGGTTTTGGTTTTGTTTTTTGGCGGGCGTGCTGCGCCCAACCCCGGCATCCCCAATCCCTTCTTGTGACTCATCGGTAGTCTTGTGGGCTCTGTCAGGGCCTCCATTCGGGCCTCTACACACCACAGATATCAAGATAATTTCTCTGAAAACGGCCTTTCTACTGGCACTTGGCTCTGTGAAACGGGTAGGCGAGGTACAGACACTGTAAGTTCACGCATCTTGGATACACTTGGTGGTTGGAGGTGATAGAGTGGTTATGCGTCCTAATGCTTCTTTCACCCCGAAGGTCTTTACCGCTCCATTTCGGTTTAAGTTCATTGAGTTAGCAGCCATCTCTGCACCATCTTCTGAGTCAGCGGAGCAGGAGAGGCTTAATGCTTTGTTCCCGGTTCGGGCGCTGCAATGTTATATGGACCGCACTAAGGGCTGTAGGCGCAAGGACCAGTTATTTGTATGCTGTCCAAGGAGCGGTTGGCTCATTGGCTCGTGGAAGCCATAGACTTGGCCGACAGGAGTCTGCCATTACAGGCCCGTTAGGGCCTGCGCGCTCACCCCACCAGGGGAGTATCCTCATGGCAGCGCAGAGTATGCAGGTGTTACAGAGTAAGTATCCCATAAGCATTTTTCCTCACACATCCACTCACATGTCTGGGACAGACATGCCATTGGGGGGTACGTTATTACATGAACCTCCCTCGGGTGATCACCATACTATTGCGGATGTTGTATGGTCCTATGAGTAATAGATGGCAGTTCCTGCAATAGGGAACACCCAGGTTGCGTAGGCAGCCACGATTCCCTGAGGAGGGACCAGATCTATTTCTCCGCTGCGGTATGGTGCCCTTCTGAGGCGCTCAACAGCGAAAAGAGGAGGAAGCGGAAGCCAAGCCACGCCACAATATACCCGGGTTAGGACGAATGCGCAGCGTCGTCACTTCCTCTGCCTTTTCAGGCGTGAATGTGTTTCGATTGGATTACATGATGTGACGATCAATCCCATGCGTAATAGATCTGCTCTCTCTTCAAGGAACCTTGGTTGCCTACGCCAGTGGTTCCCAACCTTTTCGGACTCGCGGCCCACTTAAAGATCTCAAAAGTGTTCGCGGCCCACATCCGACCGGAAGTAATACAGGAGCCAAACAGTGCGTTCCCAGAGGACGTATATTTTAACAATCATATGCATTCTCATACATACAGTGCAGTAGTGGTAAAACAAGAAAGAAGTGGGTTTAAAATAAACTTATCTATGGAACTTTCGCGGTTTACCAGGCTTGGCTATGAGTCAGGCGACCCGATAGGAGGCTTCCACTGCCTTTGCATTTTCGGTGCCCGTACATGACGTTTCAATGACTTTTTTCTTGCCCTGATACTCCTTGAATTTATTATGGAATAATTCAAGCGGCTTGGACGTGTTCTGTTGGTGTTTTGTCTCGAGGTGACGGCGCAGTTCATATGGATTCAGAGCTTTGTTGATGAAATCTTGGAACACACCACACACAGCGGTAACGGTTCGTCTTCTGTGCCTATCCCAAAAAATCCCAATGATAAATATTCAGCGCTGTACTTTCTCCAAACCTTTCTTTTTTGTCTGACAGGTGTGACTGTCCCACCTGGACTTTGCTTGTGGATGATGTACCAATGGCTTCTTTTTCAGTGTTCCTGAGGCTAGCCAACTATCTATTTTGATTTTCACCTCAAGTTAAAAAATATACAGGTCCACGTGGATCGTGGTCCGGCTTGGTTGTAGTACACCCTACCATAAGTTCCTATCTATCAGTGATGATGCATTTTTATCGGATTTAATTAAAAAATACCATGAAATGATTTTTTTTTTTTTTTTACTTTTAAAATCATTTTTGTAATTAATAATTCTGTATTTATTTTTTCAATAAAATCGATGTGTTCTGCCCATGATTTGGCAGCCCACTTGCAATACCCTCGTGGCCCACCAGTGGGTCGCAGCCCATAGGTTGGAAATCGCTGGCCTACGCAACCTAGATGTTACTGTGTTTTTATGCCTTTATCTGCCGGACAGTGGGGCCAGCAACACTGCAGAGCTCCAGACCCTGATGCTGGACAGGATGGAGTGGGGGGCGGCGATTCAGGAGTCCCGAGTTGGTGTCGGCTATTCCCGCACCCTCGCATCGCATCGCTACACATTCCTTCTGGTGTAGGCTGTGCAAATCTGGCATTGATCATATCCTCTGCCTCCTTTGCAGGCAAATGGAAAACCAATGTGATCGCTCTCAGTGGGCAGTATACTACTGAACACCAAACTAGGTTTCTTCTAGGGCTGTTAGAAGTTAGAAGAAGTTAAACAGCTTCTTGTATTATATTAGTGCCATGATGCCTGACCCTACTGTGATTTTAGAAAGCAGAATGCATACAACAGGCGTTGCTATTCATTTTAACCCGATGCAGTATGTAGACATATTGAATTAAAGATAAATAAAAACAGTTCTCCATAAAAAAGCTGAAATTCAAGATAAATTACAACTTGATCAGTCATTAAAGAAGCAATTTTATTTATTTATTTATTTATTTTTTATTGGGAAGAAATGAATTAATAAATAAACTTTCAGAAAGTTATTTGTTTTTGTTTTACATTTATTTAACTGAATATCAATAATTAGAATACAAATTAAGTATTGTCATACTGAACAGATTAGATAGACTGGCCAATAATGTAATTATTAGACAGGCACTAATACCTTATGTTTTCTCTTTGTGTGACTTGACTGAACTAAGGACTTGACTCGACTTGCCTCAGGAAAAATGACTTGAGACTTGCTTGTGACTTGGATAAGAGGGACTTGGTCACATGTCTGCCAACATGCAAGGGAATCCGAGAAATTATTTGAAAATAGGGGTTGAGTTGAGGAAAAAAAATATAGAAAATCACCCTTTTAAGCTGAATTAAGTTCTGGTTTTAAATAGAAATATCACCCTGACACCCTTGCAACTCCACTGCCCTCCTCCTCCCCATTATTTTTCCCCATAATACCTTGCATACTGTACCTCAGTGTCGGTGTGAGAGTTGTGACACGCAAATTCTTGTTCACTTGCATTTGCGTGCATGCGAAGACGGCCCTCTCCGAGGCGCCGATATCTCCACTGTTGTTAGATTTGTATGCAGGCCGGAGGGGGTGGGGGGCGGGACAGATTGAGAGCCAACTGCTATTAAAAGCTTTTGTGGTCCATTCAACGTTGAAACAGATAATATTTTCAGTCGCCGCGCACATAAATAGCTTTTTGTGTGCGTTTAGACAGGAACAGCGGCTTGGATCTGGGTCAGCGGTTCTCACTGAAACCTGACGGAGAGTTGTTAATGAGCCACAACAGGTTAGAGCGTTTGAAACATGGCCTGCAGCCAGCGCTAAGCTAGCACGTGAAGGACATTTCCCCCAGAAATCTGACACACACATTCTCACACACACACACACACACACACAGTGTGAAAGAATGTGTTCGTGCAGACCACAGCTCGGAGAAGAACATCGAGATAAAGGCAAATTGCAAGAGAATGTAAATCACTTCCCTGTTTTTCTTAAAGTGAAACTCTAGCTCTGGGACAGAGAAGCCAGGTGTGTGTGTGTGTGTGTGTCTGTGTTTGTGTGTGTGTGTGTGTGCGCCTGCCTGCCTGCCTGCCTGCGTGCGTTTCAGTGCTGTTGGTTTTAGTAATGACCCATCTTCCTGCCTGGCGGACATTCCTGTAAAAAGTGCGTGTTGAAGTTGAGACCCCGGCTCCGTCGACCACCTGGTGCCGGTTCGCCAACTTGGGCGGAACCTTGCACCTGGCCGTCCCAGTGTATTGAGATCACGCAGGAAAGGTGTACTGTACGTGGGAACGCACATGCAGCTTTGTGCACTTGTGCATTCATGCGTTCTGACCGAGCTAATTTTACTCAACTTCAGCATTTTGTGTGTGTTCGTGTGTGTTCGTGTGTGTGTTCGTGTGCGTGCGCAAGTTGGCTACCAACTCTTGGAGCGATATGGCAAATCAGTATTTATTCTTAACACTTTTTCACTGGTTCTTGTTCTTTCTCTTCTGTCATTGTGACCTCATCTCTCATCTCCAGGAGGATCCATTTAAGGTGAAGCCATCTGTGTTCAATAGCCAGCCTCAGGAGATCCACGCCGACCCCTTCCACACAGAAGACCCCTTCAAAACAGACCCCTTCAAAGGTTCCCGACCCCTCCGTCCATTCTGTTTGCCTAGCTGTCGCCTGTCTCTGTCTTGTCTATCGGGGTTGCCTTGTTGTCTGCCTTGCTGTCGTCTTGTCATCTCATCTTATACAAGACTTAAAGCTCGGCTCGTCCGGATTTTGCACCGACTCTCTGACCGTCCTGTCCCTCTTCCAGGTGACCCTTTCCAAAACGACCCCTTTGCCAAGCAGCCACCGCCACCGCCACCTCCCGCAGGTATTTTACCTCTATAAGGGAAGGGAGAAAAGACGCTGTTTAATCGGTTTAATCGGTCCACTTTGTTTTGAGCGATGAAAATGGGTGAGCACTTGTACAAAATAAGACATTCAAAAAAGCTCAAAAAGATTCCACTTCTAGTCCATTAGCTAACTTTAAAACACAGTTTCGAGATCCTACACCTTTTTTCAACCCTCCCTCTTATGCTTTAACATTTCATAATATTTGGTTTCTCGGTGAGCCAGGAAACCGGGGATTTGATTATGTGTTTATAATCTTTGATATTTTCCACACGTTTTGCCATAGAATCACTAATCCTCCACGCTTTTAGCTGAGGGCAGACTGCCACTTTTGTATACGACCCTTCTGCCTGTCCACGGAAACCGAAAAAAAGTAACTGCGGCTTCCCTCACACTTCCCCCTTCAGTGGTATTGTGGAGTTTCACTTCTCGATCTCACAGCCTAAGCAGATAATGGAGATATTTTAAACCGCGGTCCTCATCTGGCGTACCGTCGTACCTTCCCACAGAACACCTTGTTGGGTTGGTTGGGGCGACCCCTCTCAGCTCCTTTCACCCGATCTCCAAAATATCTCGCAAAGTGGTTCGGCGAGACCACAGCGCTGTCAGATGCGAAATGTCGACTCAAAGCTGCTCCACTGATATATCAGTGACCCAGTTCACAATCTCTCCACTGCCTCTTAAGTTAACAACCGAACATCTTTCCCAGAAAAAATACAAAAAATATTGGCTTAGGGTTTGTTGGCAACTTTAAAGCCTTCTCCACATTACGTGAGTTTTTTAAAAATCGGAACGACAATAAAAAGATTGAGCAGTGGACATTTTACGATGGAAATTTGCAGATTGTCAGTCTCTTCTGCACACACACACACACACATAACAACCGCTGTCTTTGAGGAGCACAACTTTAAAGATGGAGAACCGACAAACTGAGTTCTGTGGTACCCCAGCACTCGTAAGATTGTGTCTGCCCACAACATTCTCGCGAGAGGTAAAATATCCTGCGATATTTTGACCTTGAAACAAACATGGAAACATAAAGCTCGCTGCTGTGGTAGTTTGTGCAGCAAGCTCGCAGAGCTGACATTGTACACTGAAGAAGTCCGCACGCACTCATTTGGCGCTTTCGTTGTCTTCGCCGCTATGCAGGTGCACGATCTCATTGCCCGTTGAAAATTGCCGTCGCGATTCGAGGCCTTGACGCGCACACGCCGAACAACTTTGTAAAGACGAGAAAAGGAAACACATTTGATTGAGTCGTGACCTGGGCGACGGGCATCATATGGAGACAGATTCCAGTCTGTCACTCTCACACACACACACACACACACACACACACACACACACACACACACACACACACACACACACACACACACACAACACTTCTGCTGCGAAACTACCCTGGACTATCGTCCTGGAAAATCAATAATATGCCCTAGCTCTAGTTATTCAGCTCGGTTCTACTGTGCCACCACCCAGACTCTATCATGAGAACCCGGACGAGATCCTGGCCGAGGAGAGCTGTGAAAGAGAACCGCCTGTTCCGGTGATTTTAAACTTTGAATCTGAGCAGACTGAGAAGAAGCTACTTCTTGGAAAGATACTGGAATCACAGAGGAATATTAGTGACTTGGCTGATTAAAAAAAATAATAATAATAAATGAAGAAAAAGATGAGGAGAAACAAAACAACCTTTGGCCCTTTGTCAGAACGAGGTATGTGTGGTTCTGTCCAAGGGCCGCACACACTTTACAGGCTTGTAAAAATACTTGAGATACCTAAGTACTCGATACCTAGAAATCCACATACCTAAAGTTAGTGATTTCTGCCCAAACTGCAGGCTAACACCCCTCCCTCACCCCCGTCCCCCACCCCTTAGACCCTTTCGGGGGCGATCCATTCAAGGAGACGGATCCATTCAAGGCCTCATCGGAAGATTTCTTCAAGAAGACCACCAAGGCCGATCCCTTCTCCTCGCCAGACCCCTTCAGTAAAAGTGCCACGCTTCCGTCAAAGGTACCAGGGCCCTTGAAACATCCATCCTCCCAGATGTTTGCAAGTCGAACCTTAGTGTCTGGGCTTTGTCGGGGGATGTGCTCATTAGGCTGTTAACAAGGTGTGTACGTTTTTTTCTTTGTTTTTTTTTTGCTTTTCCCCCAGCAGACCAGTCACTTTACGAGCAGCGACCCGTTCTCCTCAACTACGACTAGTCCCAAATCTAAAGGATCGGGTAAATGCCTCTCTTTCTCCCTCCCTCTGTATTTTTTCTCAAAGTATTACATTACATTTAGCAGACGCTTTTATCCAAAGCGACTTACAATTGTTCAAACACTGACGGATGCAGCCATCAGGAGCAATAAGGGGTTAAGTGTCTTGCTCAAGGACACTACAGCATGCTAGCAGGAGGAGCCTGGGATTGAACCAGCAACCTTTAGATCACTAGACGACCAGCTCTACCTCCTGAGCTACCATCCCCCCGAAAGTATAGCCATCGCTATCTTTTTTTTTTTTTCTTCATCAGACAAATAGTGAGTCCTTATCTACAGCTATCAATAAAACACATATTAGGGGGTTAAAAACAGAATACAGTATGTTACAATTCTTGAACAGAAACAGGTCACCATGCCGTTTCGGTTCCGCTTCAGGTCGACGGAAACAAACCGTGCCTAAGCTGGTTTTAAAGCTCGCAATTGGGCTTTGGTGAATTCACAACTGGACGTCCCACTCCCTTTCGAGCAGCGGGGGTTGCGGTCTTACCGCAGTGGCCTAACGTTTTGTTTTCTCCAGGATATGAATCTTGCCCGTACAAACACACGCACGTGCACAGGGTCAAGTTAAGGGCTACGCGTGTCGGGGGGGGGGGGGGGGGGGATTGGTAAACGATGCCAGAGTGGCGGTAGGAACCCTACGCTATGAACCACACTGTGATCAATATTTCCACAAGCTCAGGTTAGCATGTCTGTTTGCCTATTAAACCCATGGCTGGAAGAGAGAGGTGGTAGGGTCTGCTATCTCAGCATCAGCCGAAGTTGGCTTTTGTTATCTTTCATTAGTGGTGATAGGTCTTTTACCCTTTGGCGCTAATGAAAGTCCAGGGCAAAAGTCTGCCATTGGATTGTGATTGGTAAAGTCAAAGGTCTGGTGCATGTGTGCAAACCTTTGGGAACATACATTGGTGAACACCACACCCAGTTGGATAATGCAACTGTCCTCTATTCCAGACCTGTTCGGTACGCTGGATCCGTTTGGCAGTGGCACCTTCAGCGGGAGCTCCAACAGCACGGGGGGGTTCGCGGACTTCAGCCACATGTCAAAGCCCAGGGACCCCTTCGAAGGCAGGGCCAGCTGGCTGCCCGATTACCAGAAGGTACCCGAGGCAGCAGTCTACCAAATAAAACATTCGAAGATGACTGCAACAACTTGTGGGATACTGGTTTTAAAACCTTCAAGACATTATGTGGGCAAAAATAATTGCAATGCCCAAAACTCATGATCCGGAGTCGTGATTGTCCATGCTGTGTATAATGGTCGCTAAACCCTCATTATGTGAATATGTTTAACAGCTGAGTTTACATAAAGCATGAAAAACCTCCCGGTATTGATATGAGTCATTCAAATCAGCGACGTCATCAAGAGACCGAACCTTGTGTGAATTTGACTTTAATGAAAATGTTTCTAGCTTTTTGCTGAGACTTCCTATTTTCTCTCTCTCTTCCTCTCTGGTCTCGCTCTCTCTCTTTTCAGTCAGGGTTTGCGGATGACCCTTTCAGCAGAAAGAACGATACACCAGCACTACCACCGAAGAAGAGTGTTCCTCCAAGACCTAAACCCCCTAGCGGTAAGCGAGAAAGACCGATGAAGAGAGATGTCGGAGTGGAAGGACTAAAATGCGCGAGAGCAGAGAGAGAGCAGAGTATTAAATGGCGGGTTTAAACATCAGTGGCTTCAAACACTGGAAATCTGATTTGCTGAAAGCAGTTCCTGGTAGGCAATTATGTGGCAATGTAATAAACTGTGAAGGCAACCACGTTGCAGTGAAAGGTAACCGTCAGCCCTGGCAACTTAAAGTGGCTTCAACACATGTATTAGGGTTTCCTGCAGAGAGGTTGTGATTCCACACAACCTCTCTACACTGCTTTAAAATGATACAAACCGCATTTTGTTGGCCCTTTTATAGTCAAAAACAGTATTAAAATTTGTGTTGTGTTGTGGGGAGAGAGTGTGCAAGCTATTTAAGAAGCTAGCAATTGAATAAATGAGTCCCAACACGCAAAAGTAAATTACACAACCCAGTCAGTTTTTTTGTGGGCTGCCTAGGTAAGAAAACATGTGATTCAACAAACCATTCAGTTTTCTACTTCAGATTTTAGACTTTACCCACCTCTTTGGGCTACCTTTGCGAAGGTGCGCCATTTTCTGTTGGGAACTTCTCTGTTGGTTTTTGTGTCAGACCAGCACAAATCGCTACATCGTCCCCCAGCCTCCAAATATCGCCAAGAGCCCCGTTCCCCCAGAGCTGCTTGCGCCAATATTTTCCGACACAGTGCTTTACGTTACCCTCGCATGCGTGGGCACAAGTGTAAAAAAGATGGCTGAACACTCTGGCGGCCTGCTGGCGGGGGAGCTGGCTGGCTAACATCCGGGTACCCTGCGTTGAGCACACTCGGCTACGTGGATGGGCGCTTACGGCTCGCGGCCGGGTGGGGCGTCTGATCGGCTGCGGTGGGGCGGGCATCGCTCTTGCGCGGAACATGGGTGGGCATGGGAGTCCCTCCGGCTTGCCTGTGGGGCGGGCGGTTCAGGCATGGTGTCGGTCTGTCGGCTTCCGGCTTCTCTGGGGGCAAGGGGATCTTCTGTGGCTGCGGCTTTGGGGTGTTTGTACGGCTGCAGGCCTCAGGGGTGGCTTCAGGGCCTTTTCCGCTGCTTGGAGGCGCCACAACATAATGCCGACCTTATACACCAGAACCAATTCCTGGATAATTCCTGTACACTCACCGGTGGACACTTCCCACACACATACAGGCGGTCTCATCACAGGTGCGCGCACGCCACCCGCACCTGCTTTGAATGCACCCCAGCACCCTCCTGGTTACTTCCCTCTAATTTTCTTCCTCATTTACTTCCATAACTATGACAGGAAGCGGCCACATGCCCAATTGCTGTTCCAGTTTTCCTGGAATACATTAACGCTGTTTTTTCGAAACATGTTGTCGTCTGATGTTTATGTTTTTCCTTGTATATGTTGTTGTTGTTTGTTTCTATGTTTATGTTTTTCCATGTACATGTTGTTGTTTGGTTCTATGTTTATTGGTCTCATCCTCCCCCTCTTGGAGTAGTGATTAGTTGTTTATAGATCAAAACATGGTAAAATAGTTCACCAAAGAGGGGGATTGGTGGTGGTTCTGTACAACAAAAAACTGTGCTCTTGTCATCCTACAGGTCGTCCACAGGACAGAGTTATTGCAGAAGTTCTTGACGATTTAAGAATTAATGAAGAGTTGCATTGCAGGTTGAGAACCTGAACTCTACTTGCAGACTAACTCTGTCCTAGATGCAATAGCATACAAATACTCTGTGTTGTATGCCAGGCATGCTGACAGCACAGGTTTAAAAAAAAAAAAAGATGGCTGAGCGTGGCACTTGGCGAAATTACTCATTGGATGGATTATTACAACGTTTGGCCGTCTGCTACTGTGCAGCGGCGACATAAGGTGAGGTGAATTAAAGTTTACACTACACGGGGTAAAGATGCCCATTCGTCGTTCCCGACGTTCATATTCAGGCCCGACACTGGAAATTTGCCGGCTTCGACAAAATAGGGGTGAATTTGTGTAGTCTGATCCCGGCACTACGGAAATCTTGGAAAACTGTAATACATACCATACCATGACTAAACTGGACCCCGTGTATTGCTGCCTGCAGCTATATCGTGCATTTAAGCTACAGACACAGAAGTAGCCCATCGAGAAAAGGACTGAAACAGAGGGGTATAGAGTCTGAGTGGTATTTTTAGAAAAAAACTTTAAAGACATGTTTTGGGAACCTCAGAGACCTCAGAGTTTTGCTCCTACAACCAGGTTGTGAAGCGAATTGGTCAATAAGCGAGGACCCGTGTTATTTCACGGTAAGGGGGCGTGGCCATTGCGAACGCTAGTATAGTAAATACTGACAGACTGCAGGAACAAGACTGAGACTGGTGATGAGATGTATACAGTCTATATACAATATATATAGTGTATATGGTGTGTGTATATAGTACATAAAGGGTGATGCTCGAGGAGATGCTTGACGCTGGGACGCCGCGGTATTATACGCAGCACACACGCCGTGGTATTGTACGCGAGCACAATACAGACCGGTCGAGAGCAGGTCCTAAGTCGGAACGGTCATTAAACAGGTAGGACTTTAAGTGAGGAGTACCTGTATACAGGTTTCATTAAAAGCAACCCTATTCGGCTCAAACTCTACACAAGTAATGCGTTTCTGCTTTTCCTCAACTGACGAGGACTTCCAAGGGGAAATTCCAAGTCATTTAGCTCAACAGATCGATGTGATTCATTCTACATACCAGGGATGTAAAAATCTGAGAAAGCTTCTTTTCCACCAAGGTTACAGAAACTAAATGGAACCATTGACGCCCTGGCCCTTCTAGAAAGGGGACCTCAGCAGTAGCTAAAATAGTTCTTGGTTGCTTTCTCACATCACCTACGAACCATGGAGATGTAAATCAGGAGGAGGTGACGTGAGACGTGCAACTGTTAGGTTTGATAAGTTGTTTCAGCACGTCTAATTAATGCTTGAACTTAGTTGTCGGTCCATCTGTTGCTGTGTAGCGCTTCTGGCTTTCCATGTTCTTTCACAAGACAAAGGTGCTGCGTACTGCTACTTGTTAAGTATTACGACCACTGTCCCAATGGTTCTTGTTCCCCCGGAAAGTACCGCCTCACTTGCCGGGACTTTCTTGGGACCAGGGAGTTCCAAGTGGATCTCCTATGGAAAAGAAGACATTTAGCCCGGGTTGTTAAAATCCTTCAAAAGCAACACCCTATTTTGTTGTCTTAACACTGTTCCTATCCTGTTCTCACTCTGTAGTGCCTGCTGCTTGCAGAGGCAGAGCAGCACTGAGTAAGTATGGTCGCAGACCGCTGCACAAACACACACACCCTCACAACCTTCAATGAAATCACCGCGTCTGCACATTTTGTTGTTCCACAAGATGCAACTTAAAGCTTTTTCAAAACCTTCATCATTTAGACATTTTTAACCAGTTTTTTACAATCAATATTCCCCGTCGACAGTCCCACATACGATGATCAGCCACAACATTAAAACCACCACCAATAACCACTAAAGTTGTGTAGCTTCCCCTCGTGCCACCAAAACAGCTGTGACCTGTTGAGGCATGGACTGCACAAGACCTCTGAAGGTGTCCTGTGGTGTCTGGCACAAGGACGTTATCTGCAGATCCTTTAAGTCCTGGAACTTGCGGGGTCTCCCACAGATGCTCGATCAGATAGCTCTCTAACCCCGGCCATCCACATGATGTAAAAGAAAACTCGATTCATGAGGCCAGACCACCTTCTTCTCTTACGCCATGGTCCAGTTGTGACGCTCACATGCCCATTGTAGGCGTTTTCAATGCTGGACAGGGGTCAGCATGGGCACTCTGACCGTCTGTGGCAACGCAGCCCCATACACATCAAGCTGTCATGCACTGTGTGTTCTGACATCTTTCTGTCATAGCAGCATTAACTTTTTCAGCAATTTGTGCTACAGTGGCTCCTCTGTGGGATCGAACCAGACGGGCTAGCCTTTGCTCCCCACGTGCATCAATGACCTTTGAGCGCCCACGGCCCTGTCGCCTGTTCACCAGTTGTCCATCCTTGGACCACATTTGGTAGGTTGTAACCGCTGCATACAAGGAACACCCCACAAGACCTGTCGTTTTGGAGATGCTCTGACCCAGTCGTCCATCCATCACAATTTGGTCCTTGTCAAAGTGGCTCAGATCCTTATGCTTGACCATTTTTCCTGCTTCCACACATCAACTTCAAGAACTGACTGTTTACTTGCTGCCTGATATATCCCACCCCTTGACAGGTGCCATTGGAATGAGATGAGCAATAGGCGTTTTCGCACCGAACAGTTCTGGGAACTCCCTGAGGGTAACTAGGAACTGAAGAGGTCCCCCGAGAACTAAAGGGCTTTTTTTCTGGTTGTATTCACTCCGCATTGGAACTCTGAATTAACCCTGAAGTGACGTCAGCCGATGGGGTTTCAGTGTGAGTTCTGTGTTGTATTTACTCCGGAACTTTCACTTATTTCGCCTTATCACTTCTGTTTCTGAACAAATTTGAGGTGAGAAATAACCAATGCAGTTGCTGAATCTTCACATATTAGATCTACAAGACCTAATCAGACAGCGCACAGGGATTATGGGGCGCACGTTAAATAATTCAGTTAATGTCAGAAAAGGACATACATACATCTACAATAAAAATACTATATTTATTGTTTTTTTTATTAATTATTTTTTTATTACCGCTGAGTGTACGTGGGCTGGCCCCCACGCAGAGTTATGCGACCCGACCGCGCAGACTCTGCAGAGTCGGAGGGACCGGTGAGGGACCGTGGACTTGGACCTGGTTTGGGGATTTGGACCAATCGCCGCGCACTCACAACGCTGAAGGTTCCTCTTGTGCCGGTTAGTCCCTGCCCTGGAGTAGGAGCTGAAAAGGTTCCTCAAAATGGAGTTTTAAGAACTACGATCATTCCTAGTCCCTGCAGTGAAGAGACAAAAAAAAGGGACGGTTCCTCCAAAAAGTTCTTAGAGCCGTGAAAAGGTTCCCACGGTGGGGAAAATACCTAATGTTAATCACTTCATATATCAGTGGTTATAATGTCGTGGCTGATCGTTGTATGCTCCAAGATATGGTCACGGTTTCATCACAGCTGCTGTTTGATATTTATTTACTCACTATTTTGTAGAACAGTGAAATGTGCAAGAAATTGCGGTGGATGCGGAAGTGTTCTAATGTGAACTAGACGTTCAGTGGTGCTTGAACTAGTGCTACTAGTTTGTTGAATCTTTTAGATTTCCCGCATTTCTGCATAAATCGGACCTCGAATCTGATCAGATCTGCATCCAAAGTCCCTAAAATTTATAAAGGGAACCAAATAAACAAATAACAGAAAACAACATTTTACTTATATATTTATGAGCAAAGCGATCCAACGGCGAAGCTGTTTCAGAAAAAGTATGTGAACCTTTGCTTTGGGCAACCAGGCCCTACTGTAACATTTCTATTGGGTTGAGGTCCCGACTTTGAACCTTGGCCATTCCAAAACCTTCCAAAACTTGTGTAATTTGGGTCGTTGTCTTGGGTCATGACCCCAGTTATTCCTTCAAGTAAACTGTTATTCACATAGGGTATCATACCTTTATCATACCTTATTTTCGATGAAGACATTCGATTTTTGGATTGCTTTGCTCATTAAAGAAATGAAAAAGTATATTTTTCGTGTTTTGTGCAATTGCGTTCTCTTGATATAGTGTTAGTAATTAGATGAAGATACGATCACCTCTTTGGTCAAATATACGGAAATTCCAAAAGTTCAAAAGGGTTATTCTCTGGTCCTCTGTGTGAAGTAACTGTGGATAGTACATAGCTGTGAATCTTGTTGTTCTCTCCCTTGTAAATTCTTCAGGGTAGAGTTGGTAGTTTGTCATAGACACAGCACTCACTGTTACACACACACACACACACACACACACACACACACACCTGCCCACACACAGTTTCACGACTGTGTACACACACACACACACGGTGGTAACTCACTTGCACTCAGGACCTGGTGAGATATTTACTTGGAGAGCGGTGAGGGCCAGGTTGTTTGTATTTTTCATTTTTTTTTTTTTTTTTTGATCAGAGAACAGGAAAGAGTGTCATTGTGGCTACGAAATAGATAACACGGTGTCATCCTCACATCGAGGCCGGTGCTCGCCTGTCCTGTGTTTAACCTGAAAATCATCAAGTTGATAGAGAGAGCAAGCGAGAGGGAGGCTGACCTAAACTGTAGGACACTTCTTACGAAGGCTTCATAACTCCAGATATTTTGACAATTTAACATTGCAGTTTAAAAATTATTTGGGGGTGACCCAGCCCAGCCCCCATTTCGACATTATATTCATTCTAAAAGTGACTTTCATTCAGAGACCATAATTGTTACCCTAAGCATTATGTTATTTGAAACTAATTTTCTCTTTGCTGGTTGTACCGACACATTCAGAATAGGGATAATCCTAACCTCCCGACTAATTTCCTAGATGTTTAAACAGAAGTGTAAACTCAGACTAGTCGGCTTGTCTAAAAGTCAGAAGAAAATTGCGTGTATTATAAATATATTGCGTTTATTATAAGAGCCATTTGAAACCGTTAATCACATTCTACAATAATCAAATCATATTTTAAATGCCGCTGCCCAGGCATAGGATAACCGAGTCTGCGTCCCCGGGAAATGCACCTGACGAGGGGACGCCGACACCGGGAGAACGATGTTCTGTATACCACATTTCAGTGCAAATTAAAAGGTGGCAAGGGCGCAAGGGAGCGCCTGACGCAAACGACATCACCACCTCCGCCACGCCGGGGCACTAGGTCGTGCACCTCCGAGATTTTGTGACTTGGCTGGAGGACTGCTCCCTTAGAATGCATTGGAACCAATGGGTAATTTATTTCTGATATTTTGGACAACTTGATCCGCAGCACAAGTCAAATGTCAAATTCAAAGTCTACCAATTGACGCAGCGACAAAATAGTATATGCAAACAGCTCACTCAGGTTTGCTTTTATTGTAAATGAACAGGGTCATTCAGTTAACAAATAAAAGGTAACGTTTTTATTGGCATTTATGTGCAGTTTCCTTTTCCTTATCTTTATTTGGCAGCAGCCCTTATTGTAATCAGCAATTTGCTCATCAATTCCCAATAGTAGAAGAGGTACTGAAGGAGTGAATTTGCTATTTCCCAGGACCATGTTTGTCGATGACATCAGCATGGATTCCCTCATCACTTCCCTCTGCAATCGTCGTCATATCGACGTGAAAATAATCAATATGTCAAAACGTTGTTTAAATGACTTAACAGTTTGTTGACGACTCAGCGACTGGACTAAAACACTGGACTGTTTATTTGGAGCACGACAATGATTATTGCGGCAATATCTGCTATTCATTCGTATTACTCCGTGTTGAAATGCAACT
Source organism: Zeus faber (assembly GCF_960531495.2). Classification (NCBI taxonomy): domain Eukaryota; kingdom Metazoa; phylum Chordata; class Actinopteri; order Zeiformes; family Zeidae; genus Zeus; species Zeus faber. The sequence goes on along the minus strand of NC_137193.1, from coordinate 8,797,232 downwards.
ACCCCCAGTGTTGGGAAAAAACAACTGTGTTTTGCGAGGCAAGTGAGCGCAGGTGCCTGCAAAAGTGATGTGTCAGAGTGTATTATCTGCGGTTTGCCTCAAGTGTTGTCAGTACACACCCTGGTATGCTTCCTCTTTTGTGTGTGTGTGTGTGTGTGTGTGTGTGTGTGTGTGTGTGTGTGTGTGTGTGTGTGTGTGTGTGTCAGTGGGCCAGCGTTGTTGAGAGTGGTTTATCGATGGACACGCGTAAATCCATCTGGCCTGGAAAAACCTCCGCACGTACCATTTATTTGATTTCCTACCTTTCTATATAAATGCCTATCCATATATATGCATATATGGATGTTTTTATGCATACTGTATGTGTGTATACAGACCTGCCTATCTGCACGCATTTTGTGTACCAACCACGCAATACATATATATTATTGAAATTGAATTACGGAAAACGTCAATCAATACAGAACAATTCCGTATTTAAGCTCCGTCCCTTGGATTGGACCGGATGCTGTGACCTTGTGCTTGTGGTTCTGTAAGCCCTCTCCCCCTCTCCCTCTCACTCACTCAACATCCACTGACATGCAGCGCGGTGAGCGCAGCCGTACTTTATTATGCAAGAGGCGTAGCGCTACACTGCTGAGGTTAAATGGGAAGTGGGTGAATAATAACCGAGCACAAAAATGTGACCCCTATGTCAACACATGAAACATGAGATACGCAATCGATCGGCCGGTGACCGGAATCGGCCGGTTTTCAGCTTGATCAGCCATGACCGGTGACCGATCAGTGTCAGATATCAGATATATCCAATTCTGTGCCGGTAAAATTTACAAGCCTGATACTGTGCTCATGTACTGTACTTGTAAAAATGTTCCGGCAACCCGATACCAACGTACTGTAACGTGGTTGCGTAGTTGAGGCAACAAAAAAGAGAGAATGAGAATGAACCGGACCACAATGTAAAATGTATTTAAAAGTCAATGTTTTATTATGAACATAAAATGTAATTTAAGTTCTGAATCGCCCCAAATCAGAATCGGCCGGACTTTACGAGATGATGCATTTCAAGGGGTATATCCTAAAGACATACATTTTTATACTGTATATAGTTTGTATACTGTATATAGTAGTATACTGTATATAGTTAGCCGTAGTAGCTCCCATACCATGTGATGAGCCTCGTTACCAGACGCTACGGTGTGAATGACTGATGGAGTCATTTATCTGCAGTGACTCAAGCACCACGCGACTCCATGTTACACTGTTGTGGTACTCAAAATATTTTCCCCGGGTTGGCAGGTCTGTGTATATACTGGGTAGAGCCTCCCTTTGCTCTCAAAACAGCCTCAATTATTCTTGGCATGGATTCCACAAGATGTTGGAATCGTTCCTTTGAGATTCTGGTCCATGTTGACATGATTGTGTCACACAATCCCTGCAGATTTGTCGGATGCACATTCATGCTGCGAATCTCCCGTTCTATCACATCCCAAAGGTGTTCTGTTGGATTCAGATCCAGTGACTGGGAAGGAAACTGAAGAACATTGAGTTCATTGTCATGTTCATGAAACCAGTCTGAGACGACTTTTGCTTTGTGACATGGTGCATTATCATGCTGGAAGTAGCCATTGGAAGATGGCTAAATTGTCGCCATGAAGGAATGCACCTGGTCAGCAACAATACTGTGGTCAAATAGGCTGTGGCATTCAAACGATGATTGATTGGTATTAACAGGCCCCAAGTGTGCAAAGAAAAAATTCCCCACACCATTAAACTAACTCCACTAGCCTGGACTGTTGACACAAGGCAGGTTGGGTCCATGGATTTATGTTGTTGGCGCCAAATTCTGACCCAGCCGTCTGTGTGCCTCATCAGAAATCGATATTCATCAGATCAGGTTAGATTTTTTTTCCAGTCTTCAACTGTCCAGTTTTGGTGAGCCTGTGCCCACTGGAGACGCGGCTTTCGGTTCTCGGCTGACAGAAGTGGAACCAGATGTTGTCTTCTGCTGTTGTAGACCATCCGCCTCAAGGTTCAACGTGTTGTGCATTGTGAGATGTTTTTCTGCTCACCACAATTGTAGAGAGTGGTTATCTGAGTGACCGTAGCCTTTCTGTCAGCTGGAACCAGTCTGGCCATTCTCTGTTGACCTCTCATCAACAAGGCGTTTTTCATCCGCAGAACTGCCGCTCACTGGATGTCTTTGTTTTTCGCAACATTCTGAGTAAACTCTAGAGACTGTTGTGGGTAAAAAAATCACAGGAGATCAGCAGTTACAGAAATACTCAAACACGCTGTCTGGCAACGGTCGAAAACACTGAGATCACATTTTTTCCCCATTCTGATGGTTGACGTGAACATAAACTGAAGCTGCTGACCCATATCTGCATGATTTTATACATTGCACTGCTGCCACATGATTGGCTGATTAGATAATTGCATGAATAAGTAGGTGTACAGGTGTTCCTAATAAAATGTTTGGATAGGCCTACTCATTTGGGGTTTTCTTTATTTTTACTGTTTTCTACATTGTAAAATAATAATGAGAACATCAAAACTATAAAATAACATGTATGTAGTAACCAATAACATGTTAAACAACTCAAAATACATTTTTGATTCATCAAATTAGCAGCCCTTTGCCTTGATGACGGCTTTGCACACTCTTGGCATTCTTTCGACCAGCTCATGAGGCAGTCAGCCAACAGTGCTTTTTGTTGGGACCCCTGGTGAGGTCAGCATTGACAGTCCTTATGGTTTGCAGGAAGAAACTCTCTCAGTCTCTCTGTTCTCGCTGTGTGACTGTGGAGGAGCTTGCCTGACCGCAGCAGCTGGAACAGTCTGTTGTTGGGGTGGTGAGGATCCTTCATGATCCTGAGGGCTCTGCTACTACACCTCCTGGTGTATGAGTGGTGCAGGGAGGGGAGGGTAGTTCCAGTGGTACGTTGGCTGAACGCACCACCCTCTGCAGGGCCCACCTGTCCTGAGCAGTACAGTTCCCAAACCAAGCAGTGATCAGGATGCTCTCCACCGCTCCATAGTAGAAGGACTTGAGGATCTCCTCCAAGACCCGGAATTTCCTTAGCTGCCTGAGGTGGTAAAGACACAACCTCGCCTTTCTCACCAGAGTGTCTGTATGTAAAGTCCATGTTAAATCCTCTGTGATGTGGACTCCCAGGTACTTGAAGCTGCTCACCCTGTCAACACAAGTCCCATTAATCACCAACGGCGCGTGCGTCCTCGGTTGTAATCCCCTCCTAAAGTCCACAATCAGCTCCTTAGTTTTGCTGATGTTCAGGAGGCGGCTGTTGTCCCTGCACCAGTGTGACAGGTCAGCCACCTCCTCAAGGTAGGCCTTCTCGTCATCGTCAGTGATCAGGCCCACCACGATGGTGTCGTCAGCAAACTTGATGATGGTGTTTGAGCTGGACCTGGCCACACAGTCATGTGTGTACAGGGAGTACAGTAGGGGGCTGAGGACGCAGCGATCGTGTGAGGGAGCTGGAAATGGGGATGGTAGCTCAGGAGTAGGGGATGGTAGCTCAGGAGGTAGAGCTGGTTGTCTTGTAAAGGTCGCTGGTTTGATCCCAGGCTCCTCCTGCTCGCATGCTCTAGTGTCCTTGAGCAAGACACTTAACCCCTAATTGCTCCTGATGGCTGCGTCCATCGGTGTTTGAATAATTGTAAGTCGCTTTGGATAAAAGCGTCTGCTAAATGTATTATGTGTAATGTTATGTTATATGTAACCACCTAGGGCCTGGCTGTGAGGAAGTCCAGGATCCAGGCACACATCGGAGTGCTCAGTCCTAGCTCCCGCAGCTTGACAGCTAGTCTGGTGGGGACTATGGTAACAGCTGAACTATAGTCGATGAACAGCAATCTCACATAGGCCCCCTTCTGGCCATCCAGGTGCGTGAGCGTGCTGTGCAGTACCTGTGAGACCGCATTGTCCGTGTTTGGCTGGTACGCAAACGGCAGCGGGTCCAAGGTGCGGGGGAGGGAGCCTCTCTCTCTAATCAGCCTCTCGAAGCACTTCATGACCAACGAGGCGAGGGCCACCGGACGGTAGTCATTCAAGCAGGCTAGAGAGGCGATCTTTGGAACAGGAATGATGGTGGTCCTCTTGAAGCAGCTCAGGACCACCCACTCGGCCAGGGAGGCCTTATATATCCTAGTGAACACCGGGGCTAGCTGGTTAGCACAGGACTTCAGTACTCGCCCAAATATGCCATCTGGGCCCATAGCTTTCCGGGTGTTCGTTGCAGGTATTTAGAATTCAGGGCATCCTTAACCAACACGGCTACCACAGCATTCTGCAGCGATATGCTATTTGGGCTTAGTGGGACCATCATTTGTTTTTCAACAGGACAATGACCCAAAACAACCCTCCAGGCTGCGTAGGGGTTATTTGACCAAGGTGGGTGGTGGAGTACCACATCAGATCACCGGGCCTCCACAATCACCCGACCAAACCCAACTGAGATGGTTTGGGATGAGTCTGAAAGGAAGTGAGTGGAGTGTGTGAAGGAAGTGAGTGAAGGAAAAAGTGCTCAGCATATGTGGGAACTCCTTCAAGGCTGTTGGAAAAGCATTACAGGTGACTACCTCATGAAGCTGGTTGAGAGAATGCCATGAGTGACCAAAGATTTTGTGAAGGCAAAGGGTGGCTACTTTGAAGAAACTAAAATATAAAATATATTTTGATTTGTTTCACACTATTTTGGTTACTATATAATTCTATATGTGTTATTTCATATATTTGATGTCTTCATTATTCTTCTTCCATGTAGAAAATACTAAAAGTAAAGAAAAAACTTTTGAATGAGTAGGTGTGTCCAAACTTGTGGCTGGTATTGTGTGCTTATGTTTTTTTGTTTTTTTTGGTTGGTTAGTTTCTTTTAAGTATGTGGTATCCAGTTTACTGTAATGGAGAAACTGATTGCCATGCATTAAACTGTGTGAAATGACCCCGTGCCCTTTTTACTCAGATGGCGGGGCCTGTGTAACACTGCGTACACACGACAAGTATATAAATAAACCCACGAAGACAGCAGTTTGACTGGTCCCCGTGGTTAACACCTCCACCAGCAGTGGAGCCCATGTCAATGTTCCCACGATGCTCTGCCACCCTCACCGATAATGTCAGCGTGACGCCACGCGGCAGAGGAAGTGCTTCTTGTTTTTCCGTTCACTGGATGCTCAATTTGACTGATAAGCAGATTAGCGGAAAATAGTTGTTGGGGAACATTTTGTGGTTGTATCAGAAAAGGGGGTTTGTGATGCAACCAAAACTTTTATCTTTTTAGATCCTTTGCATCTGTTGCTGAATGTATCCTCAATATTTTGAAGCCTGGCGAGATTGATTATTGAAGATTTAAGTGCGGATATCGGTCTGCGTCTGGTAAAACTGGTGAACCACAGTGGCCTCTGGTATTGTGGGTGGAAACCATAAGCAAGCTTGGCAGAAGATCATCTGAAATCAAACGCTGCAGAATGGCACTTTTGGTTTGGCTTATTTGGGATGGTTCAAATGATTGGTTATAAAGTAGGTGGATATATATTTTCAGTATCGCAAGAAAGAGGTATTATTATTATTATTATTATTATTATTATTATTATACATTGAGGTATTATTAGAACGGTAGGGAGGGGGAGTGTAGAGGTTGTGAGAAAGCTTCAATTTTTCACATGGGAATGTCATCAAAATTATGACCTTTGTCACCTGTATTAAAAGGGGGGGGGGGGGGGGGGGCGGCGTTCTAGCTGTGAAAAATGGAGCCGATCCCCGGTTAACCAATGCTGTTGATTGATTCACATCCTCTATAGATAAGTGAACCTCAAGGCCTGTGATAAATTGTTTTTGTGACCCCCCTCCACCTAGAAGCAGCTTGTCTTCTCTGTGTCATTTCCGCCACAGAACTGTGAGAATGTTACATTTACAGACTTTGCATTTTGTAATTTACTTTTATATATTTATATACCCTTTTCAGTCCCAAAACGGGGAAATTCGCAATTTCTCTGCATTTACCCATCCTAGTATCTGACGTATCTAGGAGCAGTGGCTGCCATTTAGAGGCGCCTGGGGAGCGGTTAGGGGGTTAAGTGTCGTGCTCCCCATGACACATCAGCACACACATCAGCACACTACCAGGAGGAGCCTGGGATCGAACCAGCAACCTTCTGCTAACTAGACGACCCGCTGTGTGTGTGTGTGTGTGTGTCTGTGTGTGTGTGTGTGTGTGTGTGTGTGTCTATGTTTATATATATATATATGTATACATATGTGTGTGTGTATCTATGTGTGCATATAAATGTGTTTATCTGTGTTTATATATATATGTGTGTGTGTGTATGTATATATATATATATATATATATACATACACACACACATACATACATATATACATTTCTCAGTGAAGAAGAAGAAGAAGAAACAGTCTTTATTAGTCACGCAACACACCACACTACAACACATGCTTGCACACACACACACACACACACACCTCCGGGGGCACAGCCAGGAGCAGTGCCGAACTGCTTTCGCTAAGAAATGTTTAGAGTTTCAGTAACAACTTTCTGTTGTGGCAAGAGGTCAACAAAAAAAAAAAGAAAACTAATTTAATGTTCCATTTGGGAGATCTCCCGCCTCACCCAGTTCCTGGCTCCCAATCGCCCCCGCCCCCCCCCCAATCTTCAGCCTTTCTCACAAAGACCTCTTGTTTTTGTTTGTTTCTTCCTTGTCGCCTCCAGGTAAGAGCACCCCTGTCAGCATGTCCGCCGACCCGTCCAAACCCCTGACGGACCCCTTCCAGCCATTTGTGGTGGAGGCCGTCGACCCCTTCCAGAGCAAAAAAGGCCTGGGAGACCCCTTCAGCGGCAAAGACCCCTTCGTCTTGTCCTCGGCATCAAGTAAAGCCCCCTAACCGCCGTACCCTGGCTTTGGCAGACTTGAGCTCTGTAAGTTGAGATGACTGATACTGTTGTCGAACCCTCCCAGGGCTGAATGCTCTGTCCACTATCAGGCAGTGCACAAACCACTACGTGGTCAATTTAGTCAAATGTCAATACCTACTAGGAGACTAACAGTGGGTTGGTGACTATAGATCATTTTAGACAAGTGGCATATGCAAGGTATGTTGTTGAAGAATTGGAGGAAACGCATCTCCCAAGGTTACAGTGTTACAGTCCCTTTTCAGATGTATACACCGTTTGATGTGTATTAATGCCATCAAGGGCATTATTAACGGGCGTTATTAATGTTCGTTAGATGAGGCGTTCTAGCAGTGCTGATATCCAGTATAACAGCACTGGGATGCTTCACTGTTTGTATCAGTCCCCTTTACAGGTTACCATAAATAGCTAGCTAGCCTGAAGTCTAGAAACAACGTGTTGCCGGCAACATTTTGCTCGCTAATGGAATGGAATGTACCTATCTTTGTTGGCGGTGCACAATATAGCAAGAATCACAATCTGTTTACACCAAATAGCAATGCTTGATAAATAGCCCAGTTTGTAGAGCTGTTGTTTTTAAGCAATATCGTACACAAGGTTGTGCTGTTATACTGCATATTAGCATGGCCGTTAATATCTACAGCATAAGGTATATACACCCCCTCGCTTGTTTTATTGCTGAAAGAGGACACAAGGAAGCAGCTCTTAATAAGCCAGCCTTGAATGAGCCCTGCCTTTTGCATCTCCTTAAAAAACATTATCACTTTGCCACTTCTATAACAAGGTTTTCTCTTGGGTCAATCCCATGTATGTGAAAGTGAAGATGCAAAGCCTCGTTGCAGGTAGAGACCACTTGCTCTCGGCAACATTGCTTTATCTGCACACACATTCGTCACAAACATGAAAAGTTGGGCACTGGTCGATCGTGCTCTGCACAGGTGGGAGCGGTAGCACAGCCTGCATTGCAGATGTGGTTTATTTTGCTGTGGTGCAGGAAAGGGTGTCAGCCCTTTCTGTGGTTTTTGATGAACTGCATAAACGTGTGTGTGTGTGTGTGGAAGAAGAACGCTAGAAAATAAACTCAGGGTCGTTGAAGGGCACACACAAAAAACAATGGAGATCCAGAAGAGATTGTGTCATTTTTATTACCGTTCTGTGCCGTCTGATAATGGCACGCTTCTAACTAGGGATGCACAGATACCAGACGGAAGTGCAAGTATCAAGTCATCGCTATTAGGTACTTGCTGATGCTGAATTAATTCATTTACGTGAAACTGTCACTGAGTTCCAAAAATAAGGTTACACGGGCATTGGGTTCAAGTATCGGGTGCGAGTTTGTGAGCTCGCTATCGGAAAGCAAACAACAAACATCTGGTCCGCGACACTGTAGCTTATACAAAACATCCTTTTAAATATGGCTCGGGATCCTTAAAAATTGACCGCATCAGTTTTTAAATTGGCACGCTTTAAACTCCCTGACTGAAACGTCACAGACAAACGAGCGGACAGGCGGGGTCGCCGTTTGATGTGAGACCGCAGCGGTATCACTCCTCAGCTCCGAGCTCCAAGTCTGTCCTCTCCCCCGCATGGCCTGATGGGTAATGCCTTTTATTTCCGCTCGCCGCTCGTGTCCTTGACCGTGTGTTTGCCTCCGTCCCCCTGCATGTGCGCTGTGGTAGACTGACCGTTGTTCGCCTTGACAAGACAGCCAAGAAATCTGCTTCCAGCCATTACGGGTCCTTTTATAGACTGTAGTGTCCACAAATGAAATATTTGTGGTCAGACTCAATTATTTTACATTCAAGAATGAAACTGCTAAAGTGCTTTTATTGAGGTCTCATAGCAATCGCTTTCCCCCAGGGCGATAAATCCTATGTTTCGAAACTGAATAAACAAACAAAGCACTGCCATGGATACCGCTAATCCAGCAGTTCGCTAAATTCCTTTAAATACAATCAAGTTTGCCTCAGTTTAAAAGCGGGAACTTTTAATGGCTAAGCGTTGTTTCCTTGTGCTCTGTCTTGCCGATCTAGGTCAATATATAAACGGTTTTCTCCTGTAATTGATCAGAATTCTCTTAATTTAATTCCTCAGGAACTTTTCGACCCAGTTCTGTTTGTCTGTCTGTCTGTCTGTGTGTCTGTGTGTCTGTGTGTGTGTGTGTGTGTGTGTGTGTGTGTGTGTGTGTGTGTGTGTGTGTGTGTGTGTGTGTGTGTGTGTGTGTGTGTGTGTGTGTGCGTGCGTGCGTGCGTGCGTGCGTGCGTGCGTGCGTGCTTGTAGAGCATTTCTGAATTCACGCCCACGTGCCACTTCCTTTAGCTTTGCTCACACCCTGTGACTCTTCCACTTTTAAGGGATTCCGGGACATTTCCTAGCCCACTGTTCTTTTTCCGTTTAGCTATTGGTACATTGCTATATTTAAAATTCCAGTTTGCAGTTTTTATTTATTATATGTATTTATTCTTTATTTATATATCAAGGCTGTGAATGTCCATGTATCCCTCGACTGGGAAAAAGTCCAGGTATCCATTTGACTTGTCTTAAATGAAACCGGATCATTCCAATAATCCTGCGTTTCCTGTAAATAACGCCTGTTTTGTAATTCACTCCTCCGACAGGACCTGAAAAAGTCAAGGTAAGGACGTTTGAGAATAAAGTGTCACCATTAAAGTGTTTGGTGCCATCGCTTTCTCATAATTCTCTGTTCCCAGAGCTTAATACAAAAAATATATTTTTTTTTTGTGTGTGTCTATATATACAGTGGGGAGAACAAGTATTTGATACACTACCAAGGCAGGTTGCAGGTTTTCCCACTTATAAAGCATGTAGAGGTCTGTCATTTTTATCATAGGTACACTTCAACTGTGAGAGACTGAATCTAAAAAAAATAATAATTCAGAAATCACATTGTATGATTTTTAAGTAATTAATTTGCATTTTATTGCATGAAATAAGTATTTGATACATCAGAAAAGCAGAACCTAATATTTGGTACAGAAACCTTTGTTTGCAATTAGAGATCAGACGTTTCCTGTAGTTCTTAACCAGGTTTGCACACACTGCAGCAGGGATTTTGGCCCACTCCTCCATACAAATCTTCTCCAGATCCTTCAGGTTTCGGGGCTGTCGCTGGGCAACACAGACTTTCAGCTCCCTCCAAAGATTTTCTATTGGGTTCAGGTCTGGAGACTGGCTAGGCCACTCCAGGACTTTGAGATGCTTCTTACAGAGCCACTCCTTCGTTGCCCTGGCTGTGTGTTTCGGGTCGTTGTCATGCTGGAAGACCCGGCCACGCCCCATCTTCAATGCTCTTATTGAGGGAAGGAGGTTGTTGGCCAAGATCTCGCGATACACGGCCCCATCCATCCTCCCCTCGATACGGTGCAGTCGTCCTGTCCCCTTTGCAGAAAAGCATCCCCAAAGAATGATGTTTCCACCTCCATGCTTCGCGGTTGGGATGGTGTTCTTGGGGTTGTACTCATCTTCTTCTTCCTCCAAACATGGCGAGTGGAGTTTAAACCAAAAAGCTCTATTTTGGTCTCATCAGACCGCATGACCTTCTCCCATTCCTCCTCTGGATCATCCAGATGGTCATTGCCAAACTTCAGACGGGCCTGGGCATGCGCTGGCCTGAGCAGAGGGACCCTGCGTGCGCTGCAGGATTTTAATCCATGACGGCGTAGTGTGTTACTTATGGTTTTCTTTGGTACTGTGGTCCCAGCTCTCTTCAGGTCATTGTCCAGGTCCTGCCGTGTAGTTCTGGGCTGATCCTTCACCTTTCTTATGATCATTGGGGCTCCATGAGGTGAGATCTTGCGTGGTGCCCCAGACCGAGGGAGATTGACTGTCATCTTGAACTTCTTCCATTTTCTAATAATTGCGCCAACAGTTGTTGCCTTTTCACCAAGCTGCTTGCCTATTGTGCTGTAGCCCATGATGTCCTTAGACAGCTATCTGGTCTTGCCCATTGTGGAGAGGTTGGAGTCTGATTGATTGAGTGTGGACAGGTGTCTTTTATACAGTTAACAAGTTCAAAGAGGTACAGTTAATACAGGTAATGAGTGAAGAATGGGGGGGCTTCTTAAAGAAAAACCAACAGGTCTGTGAGAGCCGGAATTATTACTTGTTGGTAGGTGATCAAATACTTATTTCATGCGATAAAATGCAAATTAATTATTTAAAAATCATACAATGTGATTTTCTGGATTTTTGTTTTAGATTCCGTCTTTCACAGTTGAAGTGTACCTATGATAAAAATGACAGACCTCTACATGCTTTGTAAGTAGGAAAAGCTGCAAAATCGGCAGTGTATCAAATACTTGTTCTTCCCACTGCACGCCAGCCACAACATTAAAACCACTGACAGGTAAAGTGAATACCATTCTTCATCTTATTCCAGCACCTGTCAAGGGGTGGGATATATTAGGCAGCAAGTGAACAGTCAGTTCTTGAAGTCGATGTGTTGGAAGCAGGAAAAATGGGCAAGTGTAAGCATCTGAGCCACTTTGACAAGGACCACATTGTGATGGCTAGATGACTGGGTCAGAGCATCTCCAATACGACAGGTCTTGTGGGTTGTTCCCAGTATGCAGTGGTCAGTACCTACCAAAAGTGGTCCAAGGAAGGACAACCGGTGAACCGGCGACAGGGTCGTGGGCGCCCAATGCTCATTGATGCGTGTGGGGAGCAAAGGCTAGCCCGTCTGGTCAGATCCCACAGAAGAGCTACTGCAGCACAAATTGGTGAAAAAGTCAATGCTGCTGTGATAGGACGGTGTCAGAACACACAGTGCATCACAGCTCGCTGCCTGTGGGGCTGTGTAGCTGCAGACGGTCAGAGTGCCCATGTTGACCCCTGTCCACCACTGAAAGCACCTACGACACATAACTAGCAAAACTGGACCATGGAGCAATGGAAGAAGGTGGCCAGATCTGATGAATCACCTTTCCTTTTACATCATGTGGATGGGCGGCTGTGTCTGTGCGTCGTTTACCAGGGGAAGAGATGGCACCAGGATGCACTATGGGAAGAAGACAAGCCGGTGGAGGCAGTGCGATGCTCTGGACTATGTTCTTCTGGGAAACCTTGGGTCCTGGCATTCAAGTGGTGTAACTTTGACATGTACCACCTACCTAAACATTGTTGCAGACCAAGTACATCTCTTCATGGCAGCAGTACTCCCTGATGGCAGTGGTCTCTTTCGGTAGGATAATGCACCCTGCCACACTGCAAACATTGTTCAGGAATGGTTTGAGGAACTTGACAAAGAGTTTAAGGTGTTGACTTGGCCTCCAAATTCCCCAGATCTCAATCCGACGGAGGATCGATGGGATGTGCTGGAACAACAAGCCCGATCCATGGGAGCCCCACCTCCCAACTTACAGTACTTAAAGGATCTGCTGCTAAGGTCTTGATGCCAGATACCTCAGGACACCTTCAGAGGTCTTGTGGAGTCCATGACACGACGGGTCAGAGCTGATTTCGTGAAACAAGGGGGAGCTACATGATATTAGTGATGGTTTTAGGGTTGTGGCTAATCGGTGTATATATTTAGTCAATCTATGCAGCTGAGGTGTCCCAATTTTTAAACAAGTATGATAAACAAAAAAATATTGATTATTTATCTGTATCCTGTACTTGTGTGTTTTACACTACTTTTAAGTTACTCACCAAAATAAGCGTGGAAGTCCGACTAGGCATTATAAATCCATCCATGTTTGTTTACACTCCCGTTCAAACACAGCTCTCCAAGTAGGCAGCGATGCTGCGTTCAAGTGAAACTTTGAAAATGAATTTGTTTCGGAAGTGATGATGCGTTCACTGGAACTCGTAAAAACAAAAGTAATTTAATATGATCTTTTACATTTCTTTATCAATAAGTTCTTTGTGTGTTTGTTTTTATTCATTAGTTTGGTTGTGAGTTAAATGTTCTCAAATATAGAAATGTAATAAAATATAATATTTTCAAATTAATTAAAAAACTTTTCCTGTTTTGACAAATATCAGTTTAAAACATCGGTATTCAGTGGGCTAAGACTCAAAATACAAAATAATGCGGCAAAATACTGCGGCAAATAGTTAATAGCAATCAGTTTATAGTTTAGTTGGCTGAAGGTAAAGAACAGGGAAAACACCATTTTGGGAGTTCGGTTCTATTAGAAACAACATTCCGTCTGTAGATAGCACAGTAGCAGCCGCTCGTCTTTGGTACTTACCAGCTTGGTGAAATAATCGCCAGGTGTACTCGCTTCACAAGATGGAACAGATTGCCAAACTTGCCTTTTTATATTTTAAATGTGCGAAAGATAAAACGCCGTCATCCATGGACAACTTCTGCTGTTTGTCGTAGTGCTGCTGGGCAACCTTGAGTGTGCACATGTTAACATACTAAAAGCAAAATGATAACTAATTTACATACAACTTACATTTTTTGCAATTGATCAAAAAATTACCAAAAAATTGCATATACATCATATCCAGTTTATATATACATATGTATATATACAGTGTATGTCTATTGTATATTCAACAATAACTTTTTTCCACCCTGTCTCTTTTCCTCTGTTCCTTTTCACTCCTGTTGTTCTCTCTCTCTTCTTTCATGCTCTCTCCTATTTTTTTTCTATCTCTCTCTCTCTCCCATACACTCTCTCTCTCTCTCTCTCTCTCCCGTACCTCACTCTCTCTCTCTCCCTCTCCCCGGTATCCTCTCTTTCCCCCGTACACTGTCTCTCTCTCTCTCTCTCCCGTACCCTCTCTCGCTCTCTCTCTCTCCCCCGTACACTCTCTCTCTCGCTCTCTCTCTCTCCCCCGTTCACTCTCTCTCTCTCTCTCTCTCTCCCCGGTATCCTCTTTCTCTCCCGTACCCTCTCGCTCTCTCTCTCTCCTGTACACTCTCTCTCTCCCTCTCCTCGGTATCCTCTTTCTCCCCCGTACCCTCTCGCTCTCTCTCCCCCGGACACTCTCTCTCTCTCTCTCTCTCTCTCCCCGGTATCCTCTCTCTCCCCTGTACCCTCTCTCTCCCCCGTACACACTCTCTCTCTCTCTCTCTCTCTCTCTCTCTCTCTCCCTCTCCCCGGTATCCTCTCTCTCTCTCTCCCGTACACTCTCTCTCTCTCTCTCCCGTACCCTCTCTCGCTCTCTCTCTCTCCCCTGTACACTCTCTCTCTCCCTCTCTCTCTTCCTCTCCCCGGTATCCTCTCTCTCCCCCGTACCCTCTCTCTCTCCCGTACACTCTCTCTCTCTCTCTCTCTCTCTCTCTCTCTCTCTCTCTCTCTCTCTCTCTCTCTCTCTCTCTCTCCCCCCCTACTCTCCCGCTCACTATTGCAGTTCAGCAACGAGGCCCAGCAACTGGAGTGGGCCAAGCGGGAGAGCGAGCGAGCTGAGCGCGAGCGTCTGAAGCGACTCCGGCAGCAGGAGCAGGAGGACCTGGAGCTGGCCATTGCCCTCAGCAAGGCCGAGATGTCCAACGCATGACGTGCGCGCACGCACACACACACACACACACACACACACACACACACACACACACACACACACAGGTAGCCACAGTACAGACGCATACTGTATATACACATGTAATCTACTCCATGACGAACACAAACAAGGAAATACCTAACTGAAACTGAACCTCTGGATGGGTTGCAGCACGCTCCCCAGTTGTAGGAAACAGAACTATCCACACACACACACACACACACACACACACACACACACACACACACACACACTGCCACGGGTTTCGAACCAACAACAGGCGAAATCACTTGCGGATGTGAAAGAAGCGTAAAAGATTTGGAGGTGGTTTAAATGCGTTGCGTTTATGCACTGTGGCGGCTGGACGTCGCCGTGATGGTGAAGACAGCCGATGTGACCGTGTCTGGAGCCCCTGGATCGATGGACGGACGTTTAAGGAGTACCTTCACTTTCTTCTTCTTTTTTTTTTTTTTATTCAGTGTGCGTCTTATTTTTATTTATTTTTTTCTCCCCCAAACGTCAAGTCATATTGTGGGGAACGCGTTTTTCTGTCTCTGGAGAAAAAGACAGAATTTGTCGGTATCCTGTGTTGAAACCGGTGAGTGACGCTGACGCTCAGCGAAGTACCCGGCTCATGGCTAGCAAAGATATTGATATCTATGTGAGATGCTCGACACTATTTATTTTCCAAAAAAGAAAAGATCTTAAATCAGGCGTTCCCTCGCCATGTAACAATTAGGGAATGAAAGAAAAAAATGAAAATGCCAAGGTTTTCCCCAAAAGGTTTTCCCATGTTAAATTGCAATTCGATGGATATGTCATTGAATTGGCGACGGTATAGAAGACCACATTGAAATTCAGTATTGCTGAGTGGCTGCGCCAGAGAGACTACAGAGTGTTCAACTCTGTTTACAGAGTTTATTATTTGGGAACTGAAGATGGCTTCGGCGCTCAAAAAGATTGGGGGGGGGGGGGCTTTAGGTAGGTTCTCTGTTTTTCCACCGAGGTCTTATTAAATGATCGGAAGCAACATCTTATCAATATGAGGTCTGGCTTCGAAAAATGGCGGGCCTATCCTTTAACAAAACCTAATATAAAAAAAAAAAACTAAAAAAACCTCAAATGTCAAATCTCTTCTAGGATGAGCAGGAAATGGCTCCCACTATGTGAAAGAAGACGTTTGAACGAACATAAGATACATACGGATATGTCTGATATTTTGGTTTTCCCGGCCACTTTGTCACGTTGGCAGTTTTTCTTTTGCTGTTGGTATTAACATTCCTTACTCAAGCTAGTAGCTCATTGGGATTGAATGAAGCAAATGATGGCGTAAACAAGCCTTTTTATGCGAGCAGCTGTTAACACATAAAACTGCTCCTTGTGCTCCAGGTGACGGGTAAAATGAAAATGGCAGGCTTAAGTAAAAGGAAAAAAAAGTCAGCCGACATCAACAAATTGTACAGATATATTTTATTTGCCCTGGTAAAGGGCCACTTTGACTCTCCTCCTGCCCAGTGTACATAGACGAAAGGCTAAAAGGAAGTTTACCTCCAAACTTAATACTGTGACAAGCCAACAGTACACCTGATAGCTGAAGGGTGCGACCAGGGAAAGACCAGAAGTGTTTTCTATATTTTACCTATGTTTTACATTTTAGAGAGCTCTAATTTTTACAGGGGGTTGCACCCCATGCTGTGTTGATTATTTAATTAATTTTGACTGTTATTTGCTTTTGTTAATTTTTGTTGTTGTTATGGACAGCTATAAAAAAAAAAAGGCTGAATTTGGCTTAGTGTATGCTATGACTCATTGAACTGGAAATATTTTGAATAGTTATTTTTTTTTGTTTTTTTTCCTTATTTGCAGCCATAGTTTGGTGTTACGACTTGGCTTCAACCATTCACTTTGTTTGTTTTTTTTGTTTTTTGTTTTTTACCTGAATTATCCCTTTTACTTGAACTTGTAGCTGACACTTGAGCTTAGCAGTGAAGTTAGACATGTGGTCCTTTTTATGGCAGATTTCAATCTCGATATGGATCGGAGTGCGGTCGAATCCACTAGAAAGAGCCAAGCCCCTCTGTTGTCGCTTCAAATGCCATGTTATTTTCCTTATATATGTGTATTATATATGTGCTCACAACCAATCATAAGCTTTCAGTCAATGTTTTGCCATCGTACACCCCACAGACGGACTAGTGTCAAGGGCGTTTCGGCCATATTTGATATAATAAGTATAATTGTTCCGTCATTGTTTAAAGCCATACCTTGATACTTAGAATGAGTTACTTTCCATGAACTGGTGCTTGCGACCGTGTAGAAGGAGCTGTCTTCACGTTCGATTTGGTCAAATCACCGCTTGCTCGCGTGGAGTTTATTGACTCCAATGTGATTTTGAGCGGTAGCTGTTAAATTCAACAAGATGCGTACAGTTGCGTAACTTGACAAGTGCTTTCACAATGGAAAAATAACGTGCTGCAAAACTTTCCAAATATCAAGGTATTGTGCCCGACTTCCCCCGATGGAGTTCATATAGATTCGTGTTACCGCTTAAAAACGACCTCAGAAAAGATCTCAGATTTTCATGAAAACAGTAACAATGACGTGTGTATCCATTCAGTAATCAAATGGTTCAGTCATGCTGACTGACCAGTGCAATGCGGATTCCTTGAAGTTATTTTTTTGGTTGTTTTTTTTTCCTTGTTTGTTTACATATCATAAGCATTATGCATTGCTGTAGCCATTACAAACATGTATTTGAGGTATGAGAGCTCGCCCTGTTACATTTCTGTCTTTTAAGCGATCACAACCCAAAAGGAATCCATTGACATTTACAACCGTAACCTTTTTATTTTTCCTGGTCGCGAGCTTGGCCGTGTCAGGGGGGAAAAAAAAAAAGGTTTCAGTTTGACGTCCGGTGTATAGAACAAATCACATTAGGTTGGTTTTACGCTCGTCATTAAAACCAACCGGCACGGCGAGGCTCGAGCTAAAAGGCTAACCTACCGCTTGTATCACCCATTAGTTTGAACAAGTCATGTTAACATTAATGCCAATGTACTTTTTGTTTTTTTGGGGGTGGGGGGTCAGCTGAAGTGCCACTTATGGAACTTTTTGCACCCCAATGTGACAGGGAGCCCCGCGAAGAAAAATAACGAAATGTCAAAGCGGCCCTTTTAAAATTAGGCCCAAGTCCGGCTGTGGTGTTGTAATCACAGCCAGATGTCTTGGCTCGCGCGTTGGGAAAGCGAAAACATTGTGAAATGTTCAGATAGAAGCAGAAATATATCATGTAGAACAGATGTGTGGTGGGGTTTTTCTTTCGGGAGGCAGATACGGTGATACCTGTGGCTCTGGGCTGTGCAGTCCCTTGCCTTTTTTTGTTTGTTTGTTTACATTTTTCCAAATGTGAATCTGGTCACTGTTTCGTATCACCTGACTGCTGTCCTCGGGCACGGCGGACATCTTGGTAATAAACAGTCTCCACAAAACTATTAATCCCTGGTCCCTTGAACGAAAATCGCCAAGGGCATTTCACAAAGTCCCAGAGCCATAAATCAGAAAACTCTTGATAAATGATGCGCCCGCAGTTCAGTGTCCCAGGAATATCAGCGTAGTATCTTATTTTAAGTATTTTACCGAGGCCTCGGGGTCTTTATAAAAGAGGACACTTTTTACTGCCCTGAACAGAAAACCCACGGGACGTGGATAACGGTTCTGACAGGCAACTCTTGGGTTTGTTTGAAAACTATCTTCATTCGTTTTGCAAGTTTTCTGACAGAACTAGCTCCGCAAGCCACATATGGTTAGTGCATGGCTTTGCATGGTGCAATGACTCAATGCCAAGTAAGATGATTCCTCACATGTCTGTTCCACATCCTCTATTTCTGCCCAGTCTGTCGTAGTCATACCTCAGCCCCTGCTCTACCGTGTACTATTTAGGGTCGTCCGTCGGACCGCTGCCGGTCATGCAAGTCGTACGTCATGCTGTACTCGTGTTTTATTACCTCCGTTGTGCAATAGTTTATTATTGTTATTATTATTGTTGTCCTTTTGTGTCTCGAGATACCTGTGAATCCATTTGTGTGTATGTTTTAGGTTTTTTTTGTATTTGTTTTTCATATGCAACATATTTTTGAATGTTTTATTTAAGCACCGCATAGATATCACTGCCGCCACTGCCCCGACTTGTATTGTGTTCATTTTTGTGTTTGTTTTTATTTGACTCCGTTCGTCTAGCCACAGAATCCAAAATGAAATTGAAGCGTTGAAAATTGCACATTTGAGATGGTTTAACGACAACCTCGGTTGCTGGGTTAGACTCTCGCAATATCTCATGATGCGAATGCGGAGGGGATCCCCAAATTGAACCATCACAACCCAATTGGACGTTTTCGTCTCCTTTGTTGCTTTTGGCCAACTTTTGGAGACTCATTGTTATTTCGACTTTATACCTTCATGCATTCCCTGTTTCCATGCAATGTGTCTACAAACTGTGTATCATGTCTGTGTCCTATAAGAGGGAGGAAGTGGAAGAAAAGGTGAAAAGCGCAAACTTGATTTAACAACGCCATTTGGGTGGAAAAAGAAACAGAGAAGCTTGGGTTTATTTTGAATAGTAATCCTACCTACATGGTCTGTACTGTTTAATAGAATAAACATTTCAGTTAAATGACCAGAACCCGAGTTTTTGTGTGCTTTGCTTCGGTGGGATTTACAAGACGTACAACGGCACAAAGGCTGACAGAACTCTTATGTGTGCACACACACAAATACAATAAATCCCAAAACCTGGGTATATTGAGATGTACTGGGGTAGTTTCCTCTTTCATCCCTCGTCTTTGTTTTAAAGGATATATTTCCCATTGAGGGATTGCGTTGGTTTTGCTTATACCCCCAACCCCAATTTCCAAGATCTAGCGCTACCTAACATCCTTTTTGAAAGAGCTATCATTATAAAGAATTGGTGCTATCATTAAACAAGATTAGGGAAGAGTTTGCTTTTCTTTTCTTAAAAAAGAATCCCCCAAAAAAAATCCTATAACAAGAAGAAATAAGATCTACGGATGAAATGTTGGCCCTGCGGAGCCCCCCCTGTCGTTAAGGGCTGAACAGGCGGACCTGTCTCTGCTCGAAAGGCCTGGGTCCAATCCAGACTCGCTTAGATTTGAAAAGATCAGTGTCTTGTCGCGATCGCAAACTACTCTAATATTGTTAAACCCTGTAAAGCCCAAATACAGGAAAAAATGAAACTTTTTTTCACCCTTCAGATGTAGGAGGCCTCTGATGCCAAAACTAAAGGGGTTTCAAATTTTTACGTTTTAGTACGTTTTTAGGGAGATAATGTAATATTGCAGCATTGGCCCCTAGTTCGGAGCACAATTTCTGCATTTGTACTCACATTGTCTGAACAAATACACAGAACAACTAAGGGCTCATTTGCAGGGTTAATTGCTTATTTTTAGCCCCATAACAGTATGAAAAATATAAACACAAGAATCATATTTTTTATGAACAGTAATTTATTAATTAAAAAAAATAAGTGTAAAATTGAATTTCATCTTTCATCTTTGAGTGTTCAGCCATGTTCATTTGCATTTATAGTGCCAAAGACAGTTATTTTCCTCTGAAAAGCAAAGACGAAAATCACATTTGCTGCATAGCATGTTGGTGTATTGGTGTATCCTTAATCGCAGTGTCTACAGCGTCCTCTCTTCATCTTCACTGGGAAATGTGCGATTAGGTCCTTCCCTGCGTCTAGTGGTGGGTGTGCAGATGATCTCTTGGCAGGTCGCCCTCTTTTTCGTGTGTTAAGAGTTTTATTCACCTGAATTGGATTAGAGCAGAATCAATCAGAAAATTATACAGTGAAATAGTGAAACGGTGAAATTTAAAAAATGATTAATAGCATGAATACATTCTCACCAGGATGAGAGAGGATGCTAGTTGTGCCGGAAACTCCCCTGTATCCCTTTCTTAGAAAGCTTCAGAGCTTTGCAGTTTGTAGAGGAGCCAGAGGTTGATCCCAGTGAGGATAGTGGTGTGGCAGATGTACAATAGATGTACCAGCGGTAGGATCTCATGGGGAACTTGTATTTGCCTGCAAATGAGTCCCAACAAAACCACACCTCCCATGCATTTGTTGTAGGTACCCACAATGTAGGTTTTGGTGGCTTTGTCCCAGCATTGAATCTTCTGCACAGGTTCTGGTCCAGCAAAGGGTTGGGGGAAAAAAAAAAGCTCAGACTATGATGCTCTCTACTTATCGTACTAAAAGGAGGGCATGCATCACCCAGAGCACTTACATCCCCACATCCAGGAACATTCTGACCTGTCCCTGAGCGATACAACAAGCATCCCCAAAACATCTTAGAACATTCAGCACCTGTCTCTGCTGAATGCAATAAGCAGCTATTTGGGCAAACAAACAAAGCCCAGGATCAGATAAATGTACTCTATTTTTTTTAACTGATCAGATACTGATCAGAGAGGTTTAATATTGCAACCAGACATCATTTATTCATTTATTCATTTCTGGTCTAAACTCAAAATTTAAACAGAGAAAACACATTTAGAACTTAGTGAGTTAAGCGAATCATCAATGACATATTTCTATTAGTATTTGTTTCCATATGTCAACATGTGAGAAATGCAATGTCCCCGTGTAATGTGTATGTGCTATTTGACTACCAACCTCACCCAGATATGCAGAATTGCAACACAAACATAACAAGCTCAAACTTAAATGTGATGAATGTGTTCCACAATAACTAAATATCTACATATTCTAGACACAAAAAAATCTATATAATTATAAACATACATATATATTGTGATTATTACAAGGCATTTTATTTACTTGAGTCTTGAGTCAAATACGGTCCAATAAAACAAGAAGATGAGCTTGAAGGAGAGTTTGCAGGTTGTGAGTTCATGGCCAGATGGCCGGACCTATAAACACATTCACCATCCAATTGCATTGCGAGGATAAACAATAGGACCCATTCACTATATAAATCTTTTCTTTTTTTTTTTTGGAGAGCTAAAAGTTATGTATGTAGTTTTACGACTTAGAGCAAAAAGAAAAAAGGGGGTAAATGAGGATCCAGCCGTGAGTATAAACACCGAGAGACTTGTTGATGATGATGCAAAGCCATGTTTCCTGCACGACAGACGTGATTCATCCAGCGTTTCTGGAGTCCGTCCTGAGAAGGCAGAGATAAGATAAGACCACAGATGTTCTCGACAGAACACTGCAGGCCGCGGAAAAAAAATATTAAATTAAATATAAGCGGTATGTACACATATGTATAAACATCATTTATAAGGGAGCAGCACTGCTGAAGGTAGATAGATGGATACTTGATTCATCCCCGGAGGGAGAATGCTGTGTCACAGCAGCTCACGTCAAAAAAATAAATAAGAATTGAACAAAAAATATAACCCCCAAAGACCCCCCTAGAAAATACAGAAACACAAATTGTGTCATGTTAGGTACAGTGACAGTGCATAGCAATAATGTTCAAAGATAATATGGTCTGGTCTAACGCGCTGCACTTAGTCCATAGAATATAATCCTTAGAATTAGTGATTTCCCTCACGGGTCCAGGTTTGCGGGGAAAGCCGTACAGATGAGAAGTCGATGGAGGGCCCTCCCTCATTGACGGTCCCCAGAAAAACCCTATGACGACGCAGGGGAACAAGTCCGCCGCCGTCTGTTTCGAGGACACGTGAAATTAACGCCGCACCGATGAGAAGCGGGGCCGTCCGCCGGACGCATTTAAAGCGGCTTGAAACTCGAGCAAACTCGCCCGCGCTAAGTGAACGCTAACCGTCTCCGTATGGAATAACAGGAAATTCCGAGGTAGGTTTGTGTTTACCTTATGGTAATGGAGAGGAGGAAATGAAAAGGGCTACTGGCGTCTCACCGGGAATGTGAGTCAGGGAGAACTGGGAGGATGAACTCGGGTTTCGCGGTAGTGGTACCGTAGCTCCATCGCTCTCTCTTTGTCTTTTCCCCTATCTCCGCTCGAGCCCGTTCTTTCTGGGGGATTTTTATGTGTGTTTGTGAATCTTATCTCTAACTATACAGGGTTGTAACTGCCGTCCTTAAAGGATGACTCCTTTCAGGGTTTTTTTCCAAGTTTTTTTTTAACCTAACCGTTATTGTTCCGGCAACGAGAGTCAACCCATTCGATTTGGCGTCAAACTGATCCTTGATGGAAAGACGTCCTGTCGAGATGTTAATCATCAACGCTCTGGAGACGGTTGAGGCGGTGGTGGACTATCAGGACTTCATCGAGAAGGTTGAAAGAGTTTAACACACCTCAGATGCTTTTACCACCGCCATCACCGCCCTCGACTCCTCCATCACCCTCCAGTTCGCTGCTGCCGCCGCCGAGCACAAGGGCAATGCTGCGGCAGATCCTTCGTTCTGCAGGAGGTGGTCGGCTGTAGCCTTCCTTCCCTCCAGGACCTGCACACCTCAAGGACCTGCACCTCTCCAGGACCTGCACACCTCTGGGACCTGCACACCTCCAGGACCGGCACACCTCCGGGACCTGCACACCTCCAGGACCTGCACACCTCAAGGACCTGCACCGCTCCAGGACCTGCACAGCTCCAGGACCTGCACCGCTCCAGGACCTGCATACCTCCAGTTCATG
>NC_137193.1:8724140-8769140 GCF_960531495.2 Zeus faber | reverse complement strand
CCCCTCCTCTCTGAAAACATCTGCGTGTGAGAACGGGTTCAGCGGTAATCAGGGAACTGTAATAAAGGGCCTCTGGACCCTGTTTTTTTTTTCTTTCTGTTTTTCTGCTGCTTGGGTCCGGTGGGAGGGGCTGGGAGATCGCGGGGCCGCCCCCTCTACCTCCCGCACTCCCATAAAGGTACGCTGGCCCCGTCTTATCTCCCTCCGAGCCGACTTTATGGCCCCCGGCCGTGGCCCCCGGCCAACAACCAGCGATGAGATAGAGACGGTGCGTCGGGTGTGCGGAGGACAGCTGCTCGGTCGTTTTTTTACCCGGTTACAGAGGCTCGTAAAAATAAAAAATAAAAAAACCCTCTTTCCGTTATTGTGAAGGGACGTGGAATTGGAAAGTTCACGGGCGGGGGTCGGGCGGGAACGGCTTGCATACATTTGATGTAGCTCGGGCTGCAGCGGTGAAAAAAATCACTTCTCGACTGGCGTCTACGTAGGCCTGCTTTGAAATGCCCAAAAACCACTCGCTCTCCAACTCGACTGACACAGCGACGCTCAAGGTTCAAGCTTCCCACACTGTTTGGTGGTGGTGGTGGTGGTGGTGGTGGTGGTGGTGGTGGTGGTGGTGGTGGTGCCCAATAACACACCCTGGTGTACAGACGAGAAAAAAGAGAGAGGGGGAAGTGAAAATGTTAGCTACAGACAGATAGCTACAGACAGATAGATATCTATCTATCTGTCTGTCTGTCTGTCTGTCTGTCTGTCTGTCTGTCTGTCTGTCTGTCTGTCTGTCTGTCTGTCTGTCTGTCTGTCTGTCTGTCTGTCTGTCTGTCTGTCTGTCTGTCTGTCTGTCTATCTATCTATCTATCTATCTATCTATCTATCTATCTATCTATCTATCTATCTATCTATCTATCTATCTGTCTGTCTGTCTGTCTGTCTGTCTGTCTGTCTGTCTGTCTGTCTGTCTGTCTGTCTGTCTGTCTGTCTGTCTGTCTGTCTGTCTGTCTGTCTGTCTGTCTGTCTGTCTGTCTGTCTGTCTGTCTGTCTGTCTGTCTGTCTGTCTGTCTGTCTGTCTGTCTGTCTGTCTGTCTGTCTGTCTGTCTGTCTGTCTGTCTATCTATCTATCTATCTATCTATCTATCTATCTATCTATCTATCTATCTATCTATCTATCTATCTATCTATCTATCTATCTATCTATCTATCTATCTATCTATCTATCTATCTATCTATCTATCTATCTTTCTATCTATCTATGTGTCTGTCTGCTTGCCTGTCTGTCTATCTATCTCCATAGATAGACAGACAGATCTCTCTCATTCCCTCCATCATCCCCTGCAGTGTTTAAAGGGTGTGAGTCGCTCTCTTACCGCACAGACCTCCCACGGTGCTCCTGCTGCACACGGTCGCCACCGTTTAACCCCTCGCTGAACTTGACCTCTCCAAGGCGGTTCACCTCCCCCCCCTCCCCCCGTCCCTCACGTCCCTGCAACTCTTTCTTTCTTTCTTTCCTTCTTTCTCTCTTTCCTTCTTTCTTTCCTTCTTTCTCTCTTTCCTTCTTTCTTTCCTTCTTTCTCTCTTTCCTTCTTTCTCCTCCCCTCCACCAGCTTGCGGTGCGCCCCCATGCCCAGACGTGGCCCCACTCTATCTATATCTGGCCCCCCTGTAATTATGTCAATGTAATGTTTGTATTTATAGCCGGCCGCCACAGCTCGCTCTCTGGCAGCGGCGGCTTTGGTCGCAGCTGGAAAACGTTGCCCCCCCCCCCCCCACCGGGTGTCGGACAGGACGGGGACTCGGGGACGAGACATTGACGGGGGTCTTCGCTGCAGCTTGCTGGTGGATGAACCGCCCGCCCCGCCCCGCCCGTCCTTCCCCCACACAAACCACTCATGGCAAACGGAAATCAAGTCGTTCAATTAGTTTAATATGTACATTAAAATAGACTATTTACATTATATATATAAAAAAAAACAAAAAACATACTATTTACAAAGGCAGTACGTTTACCGTACAGACAAAACAAACATGTCTTAACGCCAAAGACTAAGCGCTTTTAGCCCTTTGACAATCACGTCGGGTTGAGATGGCATGCACGATGAGATTTCTTCCTAGTTCAAAGACCCTGACTTCAAATGTTAGAGGCACTCACAGACAGAACATTCAATTCAAGCCTCCGTCCGGAGAGGGACGGGCCCAAAAGGCAGTTTTAGAACAAAAACATTGTCTCGAAAGCTTATTTCATGTGCTTTATCGTTTTTTTTTTTTTTCATGGTTAAAATATAAAACATATAGTAAAAACTGTTTTTGATTGTCTCTGTAGCCAGTGCAGAATATGGCACTCGTAAGTTGTGGAATAATACGTTTTATAGAAGGCACTAATGATGGAAATACATAATGGCTTTTTTGGTTTAAAAAAAACAAACAATGCTCTTAAAAAGATTGTCAGATTCCAGTTGCTTCAGTGTTGTGTGATTAAAGGTCCTGCCTGTCATGTTGAGTGGAATGCACCTTTTTTGTTTGGAATGTAGGCTCCTCCAGACAACAAAGTAGTACCAGCTACATTATAATATTATAAAAACATTTTGTCCAAACAGAATTCCACTGTTTCTGTCCCTCATGACTGGATTTGCATGTTTTGCTTCTGCTTTTTTTCTTTGGTTGTCATAGATTCTACATGATAACGTTTAAATAAACAGAGAAATATAACAAAGAAGGAAAGCATTTCATTTCTTCTTATGCTGTTTTTTTTTTTTGTTTTTTTGGGGGGGGTTTTTTGGGGCTGAGTACGCTTTGGCTATTTTTTCTTTAGTCCTTGCTTTGGCTTGTGTGATGTCTTCACATGTGTCTCTTCATGTGCAGGGCAAGGTGGTCAGACCGAGAGAAGGCCCTCTCGCAGAGGTGGCACTGAAAGGGGCGGTGCCCGGTGTGCTTGCGGAAGTGACGCGTGAGCTCGTCGGAGCGGGCGAACTTCCAGCCGCAGCCCTCCCAGCTGCAGTGGTACGGCTTCTCGCCTGCGGAGACGGGGAAAAGTGGAGGAAGAACGGTGAGTTTTCCAGTTAACAGTAGGGTTCCAATTGACAGTAAGGTAGGGTAGGGTTCAAATTAATAGTAGGGTAGGGTTGGGTTCCAATTAATAGTATGGGCAGGATAGGGGTCCAATTAGGGTCGAGTGGGGTTTCAATTAACAGTATGGGTAGGGTGGGGTTTCAATTAACAGTATGGGTAGGGTAGGGTATAGCTCCAATTAACAGGAGGGTAGGATAGGGTTGCAATTAATACTAGGGGTAGAGTTCATACTAACAGCAGGATAGAATTCCAATTAACAGTAGGGTAGAGCTGCAATTTACAGTAGTGTAGGGCTCCACTTGACACTAGGGTCGGCTAGGGTTCCAATTCATAACAGGGGTAGGGTTCCTGTTATCAGGGAAGTAAGATAATAGACAAACGCCTCCCAAAAAAACGATGCATCACAAGTTCAAATCAACTTACCGGTGTGCGTCCTGTGGTGCGCCTTCAAGTGCGAGCTCTTGGTGTAGGTCTTGCCGCAGCCCGCAAACGTGCAGGTGTGCGTCGCCGTCCGTTTGCGCGGCCAGGACCTGCGCCCCCTCTTGGGCTTGGCGTCCATCATCTCCAGCGGGGACGACGGGGGAGTCAGCAGCACCCGCTGCGCGCCGGGCTGCGGCACGCCCATGGCAACGTCCTCCCCGTTGTACATGCCGGGGAACTGGTGGAAAGGGAGCTGCATGCCCGGGTGGGACTGGTGGTGCTGGTGGTGGTGGGGGTGTTGCTGGTTATGGGGGTGGTGGTGGAAGCTCTGCGGGAACGTCAGGGAGGTGGAGTGGACCATCTGCGGCTGGTGGCACTCGGAGCTCACCATCAGGTCGTCGGGGCTGAGCGGCGGCGTCATGCTGCCCGCCGCGGCCCGCGGGGAGTGCGCCAACCGCGGCTGCTGCTCGAAGGACATCGCGCAGGAGACGCTGCCCTCGAGTTTGACTTTGGGGCAGCTCTGCGGCACCATGCCCATCACCGGTCCGTACGAGTCCATGGGCGAGGCGGGCTCTACCTTGATGCACTGCTGCTCCGGGAATAAGTCCCGAGTGTCGTGGAAGTGCGGCGAGGCGGAGAGCAGGAATCGGCCCTGGAGGCTCCCGGGCAGCTGCGCGCAGAAGCCGGCGGCGTCCACGTCGGAGTGTAGGAGCTCGGCCATCAGGCTGTTGCTGCCGTACGGCGGCGGGGGAGGGCTTCCCAGGTCCGGCACCGAGGTGTAGCCGCCCTGCGGGTGTGGGTGCTGGTGCTGGTGCGGGTACAAAGACTCCTGTGCGCGGAAAGCCTCCCCGTCGGAGCCCGCCGTGTTCGCCAGGATGAACTCCAGATCCAAGAACTCCAGGTCCTCGTCGTCCTTCCTGCCCAGGTCCACGCCGGACACCGCGCTGTCTGCGTCGGCCTTCCACCTCTGAGGGGGGAGGCGAAGGGACAAGTTAGGAACACGACGGATGCGTCTGGAGAACCAGAGCCCCGCCAGGGCGCGGGGCGCACGACAGAGAGATTGAAAATGCAACGCGAGACAGGTCTACTTACATCTTCCCAGCATTTCTCCTTTTGGTTCGCGAAGGTGGAGATGGACGGCAGCACGGTCCCCCTCACTGCCATTTCCTTGGCAACAAAAACGTAACTCCTATAAGTATATATATATATATATTTATATATATATATAAAATAAAAAAAAACCCTCTCTCCTCCGCGTGTGCCGGAATCCCTCAGGTGCGCGGAAGGCGTTAAAAGCTACAGAAAGCGGCGCGTCTCCTGCCGTCTTACGGAGCGCTCCGTCAGAGGCATGTGCCGCCGCGGGTGGAGGAGTCCTGCTCTAACGGAGACGAACGGACGGAGTCGGACCTGAGCGGTTGCGAGGCCCGGGAGAGCGAGGGTGGGGAGAGAGAGAGAGAGAGAGGAGAGAGAGAAAAAACAACCCCGTCCAGAACGACGACTAAACCCCACTAAATGTATCCCAGGTTTTTTTTTTTGTTTTGTTTTTTTAAAGAAAAAGCCAAGAGGTTCCTTGCGGTGCGCGCAGCCGGAGCGTCAGAGAGAAGCCGCGGCGGAGTAGCGGCCGAGGCGGCGCAGCGGCTTCTTATAACTTCTGGAGGGAGCGAGACCCAACCCCCTGCCGGACCTGTGGGGGGAGAGAGAGCGGGGAGGCGGGGAGAGGAGGGAGGGAGGGAGGGACACGACCCCCCCACCCACACACACACACACACACACACACACACACACGCACGCACGCAACAGAAAAGCAAAGCAGTTTACACGTTGACGCGCGTTTCTGTGGCGAATTCTCCGCTTTCACGCGTCTTCCTCCCGGTGAGGAGTTAGTTTCGCGAAGCGGTTTCTTGCACTGA
Organism: Zeus faber; assembly: GCF_960531495.2. Taxonomy (NCBI): domain Eukaryota; kingdom Metazoa; phylum Chordata; class Actinopteri; order Zeiformes; family Zeidae; genus Zeus; species Zeus faber. Next base: position 8,763,747 of record NC_137193.1, on the reverse strand, counting down.
CATCCCAGTAGGGACGTGTGTTCACACCGGCCCGCTTGGCGCTTCATGGTGTTGGTTTACGGTGACGCAGGGACCGCTCTCCGCACGCCCGGGCGGGAGAAGAGGTGTTTGCGCGCAAGTGCTGCTCCGGTCGTATTCTGGCGCCTCGCCCTCGTTCCGTCCGGAAGGTTAATCCGCGTCCCCGACCGTCCGCGTTCCCCTCCCACACGCACGGATTGTTAAATCTCAGAAGGGGAATTTATTTGGGAGAGCGCGCACGCATTACGCGCGGACGGAGCGGTGCGGTGCCGCGGGCATTACGCGCACTTTTAAGGGACTGTGCAGACAACCATGCGCTTCGCTGTAATTACCCCAAAACATTTCATTTTGTTGACTTTACTTGTTTTTAGTCAAATGATTACAGGGGTCACGCCATTAGACGCACACAGAAGGGCGCGCGCACAGGCACGTAGGCATGCACGCGCGTAAAAACTCACAGATCCAACATCCTTCCACATCCCCACGAGCTCGATGAAGTACTTTTTTACTCAATAACTTTTTTGTATTTATTTACATGTATACCATATATATAGTATAGCAAGATGAATTATTGTATATACAACCTTATCCTCATTTTATCCCAAAAAACCGACAAGAAAACAACTCACTCACACTGAAACCTGATTGAAATGTTAATAACAGCGTCTCCCCAGCGTCCGTGGCTTCTTATTTCCATTGGTATCGACTGACAACCGCGACTGTTCCCATTCCCACGACTGCAGGGCATGGAGAGTGGAGAGTCTGTCCGTTTGGTTTTTCAAACCATAGGGTTGAATTTTAATTGGTATGCAGGACTGGTATAACATGTGGAATTTTAAATACGATCTCTGGTCTGTCATTACGGAAATATGGAAAGTATCTTCACAATGTCTACTCTGATGGGTCATCATTAAACCAGAGTGCGTTATTCCTCTGTGTAACATTGCATAACACATGCAGCCAGTTATCACAAAAGGGCGTCTCTGGTTAAACCTTTTATTATTACAATTACATTTAAAAGAAAATTGATTTATTCCTTCTACAAGAATAATAAATATCTAAGTCAACTCTCGTGTTGATTAAGAAGCGGATTATTATTTACCGAGACTCATTTGCACGTCATTTTAAAACAATCTGCCTCTTAATGATTCTATGTTTTTCTTTAGTCCTTTGTCTGTTGGTTTGTGTCATTCTTTGTCTCCCAGAGTACATCATGCAGCGCTCGCTGACTCACTCGCTCTTCACTCGCTCTTCACTCTTTCCCCTCTACGGTCATCGTGCCTATCTCAGACTCATCTCAGGCTCGTACCCTTTTCAGTTTAAAGTCCTCGCTCACTCTTCATCACGGGAACCGAAGCTCGGGCGAGAGTTCTACCCGCCGCGTTGAGACGCATGGGCGAACCAAACAAATTCATGAAAAAAAGCCAGTGAACCGCTTACCTGTGAATCACCTTCTCCTTTGAGTACCAAAGTTATCGCGGCAAACATTATGTCCACTGGCCATTTGCGTACAGAAATGGTGTGTCTCAACTCTTCGCATTGTTTTGCCCTCCGGCGAGTACAGTGTGTGACGGCGTAATTGGCGGGTTGACTGACTGGCCTTTGATAGCCGACCAGAGGTACGAAAGGATTGGCAAGTTCCAATGATATGATGGCATTCCATCGCAGTTAGTCAAAGAGGGAACGTGCGTTTACGCCAGCACGGTGCATGTACCAACCCATAACCTCAACTGCAGCAAAGGCATCACCAGTTCCATCGCCTCGCTTTGCCAACCCCTTTTGCAGATTTCACATGCCCCTCCAGACTCTTTTATGATTTTGTACCCCTAGAGCAGGGTGAAGATGTGACAGGGATTGAGCCGCGGCAGAGTCACTGTTGCTTACTCATTCAGCCAATCATCAGCATCTCCCCCCCCCCAATGTTAATAAAGCCCGGGTAGGCGTGGCGAACAGGAATCCCTCCCTTTCTAAATGGCTTTGCGGGCGTTTGGCGTGGCGCAAGTTTTAATCAGGGCTGCAGGAATGCGCCTGCTGTCTCGTTGAAGCCCGTGAGGGTCGCGCCTCGACTCATCCACTAGATCTGGATACGCTGCAGTCAGACGCACGCAGGGCGGCAAACGTCTCCCAGGATGCAGCGAATCTTGCGGTCAATGCCGTCGATCACAGCACATGATCTGTTCATCCTCAACAGTACAAAATAGAGTAGCGCACAACAAAATTACACATTAATAGTAGACCTATACACACACACACACACACACACACACACACACACACACACACTCACACATTGAGTCATATGACCGGACAGAAGGTGCGGCAAAATAGAACAGACACGGCCAGTTTACTAGTTCATCTGGATTTTATTTATTTTTTGTCCTCGGAATGAATCCAGTCCGGTGGAGGCGATACCTGGTGTCTGTCCGACACGTTTGACAGCGCCCAGAATGATTTGGACAGAAGACCCCCAGCTCTTTGACCCAACCGTCAGCCAGACTTACAGTAAACAGCCAGTCAATCAGTCAGTTAGTTGGTGGTCATTTTGACAGTAATGGACGCCGTCAGTCTCCAGGTGCCGTCTCAGATCAGTCCTTCTGCTTCTTCTATGGATTCTTTTCACGCGAGAAGTGAAGAGACCCCACCGATTCCGTCCTTTTATCAGGGTTTCCCCCGTTAGCTCGCTTGGCTAACCTGAGCTAGCCGCTTTTTGGCCGCCCGCTGCTCAGAGATGCTCTGGCCTGCACTATATCACCTCCTAGCATGTACGTGCTCCGTCTCCCCTCCGTCAGCTTCCTGATGGATGGCTTGTTCAGACGCAGTCCACCCCGTTTGTTAAGCACATGACCCGGAGCTCACTCTACGCCGTTTGTCACAACTCGCAGAAAGATCTTTCGTGAAACCCCCCTCCCAGCGTGTCTGTGTGTGTGTGTGTGTGCATTTGAGTGTGTTTGAGCGTTTGTGTCTGTATCTTTTTGGCCCCGATGTCACTGGATAAAGTACGACATCCATGTGGAAGTCAATACCCCCCTGGCTCGGCCTGGAAGAGCCCCGGTGATTTAAAACGTGCGCTTACTCCCTCGCGCACGCATGTCGTCGTCGCGAGGAGAGGCTTAAATCACGCCGTGACCCGAAGTTCACGGTCCTACAGCTACGTACGGATGACAAGCAAATGGAGAGCCAAAAGCTGCACGATGAAACGCCTCACCTGTTCTTCACCAAATGGTCGCCGTCACGATCCGTCTTCAAGTTACTGGATATCCCGGGGATAACAGCGCGCGATATATGAGGTGAACAGGGAAAGGAGCCACAAGAGGCAATAGACCGGCAAATCCTCCTTTTCTGGCAAGCTGTGATGAAAGCTTACCCAAGTGGTTCACGGCAAATTTCTGGAGAGTTTGGAAATTAAAAATCACTTGGGGCAAACTCACAGAAGGATTGCGCCGCTAAAGCTGCACAAATAGGACAAAGAGAAGCGGTGTCACTCTCAAAGCGCCTGCAAAGGGTGAAATGCACCTGTAGCTGCACTGCCAAGCAAATGGTCTGGGTGTTTCGATGCTATTTGCACGAGTTTAAATGATGTATCATTCATACATTTGGCCCATCTATGCAAAAGCCTAGTGGCGAAAAAAAGGTCCAATTCACAAACCCTCGCGCTAATAGTCACACGCAGTGAGACTGTTCACCCTCCTCAGAGAGTTGGTGGTATCTGAAGCACATTTGTAAGGGTGGTTCCGTTTGAGAAGCTTGTGAGGCATGGTGTGATATTTATTACTTTGTCCTCCTTTTCAAGCACGCCGTCTTATTTTACGTCTTTTGACAGACTGGGATATTAAATCCCAAATACGGTTTCTCTCCGTCATGTTTGAATTCCTTGGCTGGAGTTTTGAGGAATGCCTCTGTGCCTCCTCGGTCAGGACTTGTAGCTCACGGTCTGAAAATGTCCTTTTTGTCCTCTCTTGTCCTGCCTACTGTGTTCTTGGTGCAAAGCCACCGTTTATACTTGCCACATGGATAATTGCAATCAGACGCAAAACAAGGGCAAATTGCACTCAGCTGCAAAACGCTATGGCCGTGTTTGTGCCGGAATATCATTCGCTCGATATCTTCGAGCCATCGGGTCCGATGGCGATTGCAAGTGACGCCGCAATTCCTGCTGCTCATCAGCGGCCGCCATCAGTTCTTTGTGAATTTGTCCCTCGGTCTTCAGTTCTCTTCTATTTAATGAACATACCAATTAGTTACTGTACTCAATCCCTGCAGTTGAAGTCCCCTCCAAAATAATGTGTCTTCGGACTCAAGGTGAGCTTGAACTGAAACGAAATTCTCATTTTTCACATTATCAGTGGGGAACACTGGCAACGTCGATTTGAAATATTTCTTAAAATACAAAATAAATTAGTGGCGGTTCGGGACTTCACTGGTCTTGAAGGGATATTGTTTGTGTTTCATTCAAGTCTGAGTGAACACTCATACGGTGTATTGTAACCTTGTACCAACATTGATCCACTTGTGAATGGATCTCACTTCCCCGCTCCATATGCAAATAAACACGCACATCATTTCCGTTTACGAGGAGCAAATGCGAAGACCTTGGTGCGTGGGCAAAATCAAAACAACACAGACTGGTTCTGTTCCTTATTTATGTTTATTTGTTTTACGTTGGACTCGCTTCCATGATGGACTGTGCCCCGGTCCCCTCCAGCTTTTTTGAAATACCCTCATAAATCGCCCGGTTGCGATAGGAATCTTCCCGTTTCCCTTGTACTGACTCGGCCCAAATGGAAATCTAGACGGTGTGTTCCCGTGGCCTCCGTCCACCACGATCCATTCCGCCTGTTCTTGTGGCTTCTTGTTGTTTCGCACTTTTACATGACGCCGTTTGGCGCTCGGCGGGACGGTACTTACTCGGCGGCCCAGGACACATTCGCGTACACACACTGCTAAAAGGCTGCGGCCTTGTGCGGCCCACACCCCCTCCCGATGCGGCCCTGAGCGGTCTCAGTGCGCCCTCAGTGCGTCTTGGGGACATTCACCTGTACTTAGAGCTGTCCGCTTGTGATCAGATCACCCGAGACAGAAGTTAATGGCAGGTGTAAACAGCGCCGCTGACCGGCCGGGTGGGACAATAACAGCTTTCCCGAGCTGATTGACGACTGTTTGCTGCCCTTCACGTCTTATTTAACACAGACAGAACTGCTTTTTGTTTTTTCTTGCAACCCCCCCCCCCCCCCCCCCCCCGGTTTTAGCGAGTTCTGCAGGCTATTTCGGACATGGCCTCTCTCCTCGGCACACTTACTTTAACGTTGTTTATAGATTGAAAAAAAAATCAAGGTCAACGTCTTGGAAAACCCCCGCTCGGCCTGCTGCCCTTTTTTTTCCGGGGAAAGAACAGAACGAGCGAGGCAGCGGAGAGGGGAGAGCGAGGGACGGGGAGCCGGGGCCTCGCACGCTGGCCCCGGCTCGGGATGGCTGGAGCCGGGCGGGAGCGGAGCCTCGGAGCAGCTACGAGAGTGAGCGAGCGAGGGCTCTGAGAGAAAGTGGGCTCCGGCCGCTGCTTATATAGGCGGGTTATTTTTAAACCCACTCCCCCTCTTCCTTATTCCTTATTACTTGCACTTCCTCCCCCTGACTCGCTCAGGAAGCCCGCTTGGCTCGGGCTTCCTGCTCGAGCTGGCCAGCCCCGACTGTCAGAGCGCGCACGTGCATGCGCGCGCGTGTGTGTGTGTGTGTGTGTGTGTGTGTGTGTGTGTGTGTGTGTGTGTGTGTGTGAAAGAGAGCGAGAGAGAGAGAGTGGATGAAGGGGGGGCTGGCGGGGACGTCCCTGGGAAGTCCAGGCACCCGTCAAACTGCAACAGAGACGTGGAGACAAAGAAAATAAGAGCAAAGAGAGAGAACGAGTGAGGGGGAAGAGAGAGAGAGAGAGAGAGAGAGAGAGAGAGAGAGAGAGGTTAGAAGACAAGAGAGGGACAGGGAGAAAGAGCGAGGGACAGAAGGAAGGAGAGGGAGGAGAGAGGACGGCGGAGTACAGAGACACAACCCGAGAAAGGGGGAGATCCCGAGACGGAGACAGAAAGACAGAAAAAAAAAAAAAAGGGTGGGATGGTGTGAGAAGGAGAGACGGGGAGAAATATCAAGGAGGGAGAAAAAGGGAGAGAGAGAGAGAGAGAGGAAGAGAAAAAAAAGAAAAAGTTTGGCACTTGTTCAGAGTCTGACATGAAGGAGGCCTGGGCCTTTTCCAGCCCTTGTTAAAGAGTCCCTCTGGAATACCTCAGAGAGAGGGAGAGAGAGGGAGAGGGAGAGAGAGAGAGAGCGAGAGAGAGAGACGGGGGAGAGATACAGAGAGTCAGAGAATGTAAGAAAAAAACAAAAACGGTTGGACTGGAGAGTCGAGGGGAAAAACAATGCACGTCCGAAAGCCGGAGTTCGAGACCAGGGAGACCAAAAAACGGACCCAGAGGCAGGAAACTGAGACGTCGGGGAAAGACGGAGACGGGGTGAGAGAAGCGACGTCCGAGGCCGTGGCTAAGGAGCTCGCACCGGGGAGGACGCTCGCCGCCAACATTGACCTCTCGCTGCATTTCGTGCGGTTTCCCAGCCGCCGGCGCAGGGGCGATCCGCAGTAGTTTCTCACATGTGCATTTCGGTGGCGACGGCGTGCTGCCCTTTGGGTACTGAGGATGTCCCAAGCATTATCAACCCAATAATGGTCATTGTTACGTTACAGTACAAATACCTATCCATCTTATGACCCGTCAAGAGTGTAGATCGATAGAACATACATACATACTGTGAGTACATAGATAGACGGACGGACAGACAGACAGACAGACAGACAGACGCTTATTATGTCATGCTATGTCAATAACCGCCATCATGAGCAGGTCACTGAGCGGCCTCTAATCCCTCGTAATTCCTTTCTTTTTGGCTTTTTGTCAGGAATGAACAACCATGCTCTAGCGGGAATTCCACCATCGAACCCAGAACGGAGGAGGAACGGCGGTCCGAGAACACAAATGAGAGAATCCGAGGCGAAGGGGAAAGAAGAGAAAAAAAAAAAAGAAAGGGCAAGGATTCCAGGCATAGCTGTCGGCCGCAGTCTGAGCGACTCTGGTTCCCCGTCACACCGCGGCTTCTCGGCCCGCGCAGCCGGAGCGACTCGGCCGTCTCAAAGCCCGAAACACGCTCCTGCGAAGGTGATCGTCTCGCAAACGATCCGTTCGCGGCGAACAAGGCTCCGGGGACGTAAGAGCTGTTCGTTTTGTTTCGTTTTGTTTGCAGCGCCGTAAATGGCAACCGGTGTTTCCTATGCATCCTAGTTCGGCAAACGCGAGACCGCGCATTCTAAATATTAGGTATGTCATATGTGTAAGTGTGGACGTCGGAGGCGTCGCACTGCAGTGCAGCTTCACGCTGCAGGTCTCTGACAGAGTTTTCCTCGCAGACGAAGCAGCATGTGTACAGACCAGTTTGTAAAAAAACGACAAACCACAAAAAGAAAACATTTACCGCTGCGAGGTCCTAGAGGGGAACGACGAGAACTTTGCACGCTCACGGACAACGGTTCGTTCGCGGTGGTGGAGCTGGCGAGCGAGGTGGGGCCAGGGGCGGGGTGTTGGGGGTCACGGTTGAACTGAATGGGCTGCATGAACCAATCTCAGTGGTCAAACGTCTTGGTATTGTACACGGATCGATGCTCCTAAATGAGTTTACCGTGAGTGCCGCGATACCAACCGTGAGCGAAATGGCGATGCTGTTATTTGGAGAGTGTGGAGTAACAGGTTACTCGGCGGTGGCTGTTGGTGTAATGCTCCTTGGCAAGGCGTTCCTTCGCACTCGCGGCGTTTGCGAGTCAACGCGGCCAGTAAAAGCGCCCTACCTCTGTAGTAATTCGGCTCAGATGTGCGGAACGGCGGGAGGGGGAGAAGCCGAAAGCGGTAGTCGAAATGAGAAAGAAACACTTCACCTGCCCAGAAAGAACCGTATTAGTCATCAGCGGTTGAATCGCGTCTTTTAAAGACCCACATCTTCGATTTTTTTATTTTTTTATTTTTTTTATGCACGCACCCCTGGTCTGGTAGCAATTGGTGGGTATATTAAAGGGACGTTTTGTTCATTATTCATTTAAGGGAGAGTTTTTACGAGGGGGTTTAAGTGCTCGGAGGCAGCGCGGAGGTGTGAGGTCATTCCAACCCGAGCTCGAAGATGAATTTGTTGTGCGTGCATGTGTTCTGGGTCGCCCACTGAGCAGCTACTGGCACCCAATAACACCTGTGAATGGACTCAAATGAGACTGCCTTCCCGTGAGCGAGCGTGCCAACCGCCCGGCGCATCAACGGCACCACGGATAGATCGGGGTAGCACTTTGACTGAAGATAATGTGCAAAATGTGAAGCGATACGATACGAGATGCTGATGAGGGTGGATGAGAGAAGAGATGGGGTGTGATGTCGGTGAATTGGTGCTGAGGCACGCTGATGGGCGGGATGATGGATGGCGAGCTTGATGAAGGACGGAACACCAGAGTCCTAGACTCGGGATGGGGTAAGGAGTCCTAAGGGTGGTTGTTCCTAACGGATGGAAAATGGAGAGAGAGAGAGAGCGAGAGGTGGAGACCGAGCAGGTGGTGGGTCGCGAAAGCTAAGACGACCGACCGGCGGGTGGATGTAAACGTTGATTGGTCGTAGACGTGGTCGGGGTGGGGTGTCCACCCCCGTACCTCGGTTCATTCGAGCCAGATCGGGGCGCGTCGACGCGTGCAACCTCAGCTCTTTGCGGAAGCCAACCGTGAGAGCGAGGTGTAAAAGATGGAAACTGCGATGTCCCAGGAGAACATCTCCCAAGGTTTTCAGGCAAAATTTGAGAACTGCTGCAAACCGCTTTTGAAATTCTTCGTCACAACCGTATCCGCACGCCTGCCGGAAGGATCTGGCATGCGTAACGACTGGTTCTAATCGAATCGACAGTGTTCCTGGTCTTCAGAACTTGTACTGTTTTGTTTTGTTCCTCGGTCACGTGAGGTGGTGGGGATCATTTTTCATCCCTTCTTTGTGGATGTTCTTCCATATCGGCAGTTTACTGACCGCAACTATCACAAGGGGCAACATTTTCAAACTCACTGCCGCCGCCTTTCACCGTGTCTGATCTTGGCACTCTGAGCAGGAGGGGCGGAGCCTGCCGCCAACAACGGAAAAAACGCACTGAGAGAAGCGGATGCGAAATGCAAATACACGGGCGTGGCTGTTTCTTAAAAAAGCATTCCAACGCGGGGTTTTCTGAACGAAATAATGTGACGGATTTGCACTGTAACCGCCGGTCAACGAGTGAAGCCGGCCTGGTTCGATGGGCATCAAACCAGGGGTGGAACTGCCCAGATTCTCACCTCCTGCTCTCCATTAGGAGGAGGTTGCATCAGAGATCAGAGGTAACCTAAGGTAGTACAACTGATGGAGCGGAGTGAGGGTGTGCATGTGTGTGAAGGCTTTGTGAGTGTGTGCGTGTGTGTGTGCGCGCGCCGCTCTCGTGAACCGTACGGGGCCTGTGTTCTTTTTCCGAGGGCCATTAACGCGCGAGTGTGTTGATTGGCAGGTTTTAAGAGGCCGCATGTGGAGCCGATTCGCTTTCCCTCTTCTCCTCATACGCCGAGAAGAGGGAAAGTAATTTATTAGCTGTTAACAATCCACACACACACACGCACACGCACACAGACACACACACACACACACACACACACACACACACACACACACACACACACACACACAGACACAGACACAGACACACACACACACACACCACACACACACACACAGACACAGACACACACACACACACACACGGAAACAGGAACATGGACATGTGAGATCATTTAGACGTTTTCAATGCATTCACCAAAATGTGATTTCTGACTTCAATTTCAACTTTCTTCCGGCTTAATGGAAACATTTTCTGTCGTTGTTTTCCGGCTTTAAAAAAATTTTTTTTTTTTGATTTTTCCACAACAGATTTTACCAAAATTGACGTTTTTATGAACAAGTGATGGAGCTGGACAACGAAAGTAAACAAACAGATAAATATAATACAATACATCATGCTGCGCAACATGAGACAGAGAGAGAGAGACAGGGATTAAGGGGGTGTGGTGCATAATTTATCGCTGTGGTTATCTGTATGCATGTGTGTGTGTGTGTGTGTGTGTGTGTGTGTGTGTGTGTGTGTGTGTGTGTGTGTATGTGTGTGTACGGCGGGGATGAGCCGCTGCTGAGTTAGTCAGTATTGTGTGCTCATAGTGTCGCAACAGCATCGGGAAGGAGAATGTTGGCACAGGGTGGAGAAGGAAGGTATCAGACAGCCCCACCTCCACCTCTCGGGGAAGTCACACACACAAACACACACACACACACACACACACACACACGTAAACACGGACTCAAACAGAAGATCCAAAAGATCGATACGCTGCAAAAACACTAAAAATGAAACCCACAAATATCCACGTGTATCCGGGTTCAGTTGAAGGCAAATTTGAATACTGTACACACACACACACACACACACACACACACACACACACACACACACACACACACACACACACACACACACGTGCGTTTTGATCGCACCGAGTCGACGTGGGGGTGGGGGTTGGGCGGGGGGGCGGATGGAGGAACGCCCAGAGACTTGGGAGAAATGAGAGATTACAAGGTTGAGTTGAGACAAACTGCACTTTGGAATCATCCTGGTAAACCTTCTCAGCACTGGTAGAGGAGGTTCTCTTCCCCTGCCTCTCTCTCTCTCTCTCTCTCTCTCTCTCTCTCTCTCTCTCTCTCCCTCTCTCTCTGTCCTCCCCAGAGCTCCTCCACCCCCTCCCTCCCTCCTCCTTTTCTACCCTAACTCTCCCGGGCCAGTCTTTCTATCTGTCCTCCTATCTGTCTCCCCCTCACTCTCTCTCTCCCTCCCTCACTCGCTCTCTCTCTCTCTCGCGCTCTCTCGCTCTTTCTCTCGTTCTCTCCCCCCTCTCCTCCATTTTTCTAAAAGACGCCAAAGCCACAGGATTGCCGTCTTGGCCGGGCCGCCAGAAACCCAGGCTCCCTCCTTTATTAAGGGGCAGGAATTACAGAGTGAAACATTAACAATGTGGAGCTACGTTCCTGACACAGAGAGCAGGAAAACAGCAGAGAGAGAGAGAGAGAGAGAGAGAGAGGGATCAAAGATGGGTTGAACGAGGGTATGACAGAGAGAGAGACAGAGAGAGAGACAGAGAGGCCAGAGAAACAGAAGACAGCAAGAAAATGGCTCGGGCCTACAGGACTTCTTTTAGCGAGCAACTTTTGACCACACACACACACACACACACACACACACACACACACACACACACACACACACATGCTCTTAACATGTCTCCTTAAGCTGTGCCAGCTGTCCAAATATTCTGCCCTGGCTGCCGCACAGGTTCTCCCAAAAAAACAAATCCTGTATTCTCCCGCTTCTTGAACTTGCCATGGCGCGCGGGGCCGCTGCCCAGAATGCACTCTGGCATCCGTCGCCACCCGAGGGCCAAGGTTACCCCCGACCACTAATTACACCGAGGCATTCCCAGTTCTGGAAAAGGGCCGTTCGCGAGAAAGGCCGTTCACCTCGCTCTTCCTCCTTCGCGCGCGCACAGACGGTCACGGAAAAAGAAAAACTTAATTAATCATAAAAATGTAAAAAAAAGAAAAGGGGACGGTACGCGCCCGGGGTCAGCGATTGGAGAAGTCGGCCAAGCCGTGCGCGGTGACTCCTACGACTCCTTCTGCTTTTTCTCTCCCCGTCTTCTGACCCCTTCTGCTTCGTACTCCCCCCGACCCACGTCATGTTGTGCCGCCGTCGGTGTGTGTGTGTGTGTGTGTGTGGGTGTGAGGGCGTCTGGCTCGTCACTTCGCAGCCGTTGTGACCGTATTTGTGGTCAGGGTGGAAGGAGAGAACACACACACACACACACACACACACGGAAAACAACATGGTTGCATCACTGGCAGGGGCTGCCCTCCAGGCTTTCACAACGGGGTTCAACACGTTCTCGACCGACGGTGATATTTTAATTGATTCATTTCTGCTCCTTGCAGCACTCAGTCCAGATCTGAACCTGAGACCGTTTTAGTTTTTGACGTGGGTTCCCCCCCCCCCCCCGCGGCTGATATCACTTTTCTTCAGCGTCTTGAATTCTCCGCTATTAGTGGTGAAAAGTTTGACTCTTTTTTCGAGATGAGACTTGACATGAGTGACTTGGTAAAAAGTTGTTGGGTTGTGGATGTGAGCTCCCACAGGCTGAAGCGCATGCGTGACTTGGGACTGGGGGGGGGTCCTTTGGTTTGAGATAGGAGTCTCAGTTCAGCCTGTGTGTCTGGCTGCAGAGGTCGAGTCACGAACGACTCTTTTGCCGAAGTGACTCATGACCCCAGAGACGTTTAACAGATTTGTTTGCTACAAACTTATAGTTTGCGAGCCTTGCACCACTATTTGCTATAACCAGGAGCTAGTTAGAAAAGTGCTACTAGTTAGAATAGCGCTACTTAATGTTAACCTTGACTATATATATATATATAATTATAAATAATGTGCATTCGTCTTATTTCTTATCCAATTAAAATTTGTATCTCTTTCTTGACTGCACAGATTTTTTGCAGCTGTAACGTCCGAATTCTCAGGGGTTAGTAAAGTGTTATCGTATCTTAATGCGCGTGTCTATGTGTGTGTGTGTGTGTGTGTGTGTGTGTGTGATTCCTTAGAAGAAAATCAAAACCCCTTTAACCTCTTTGGTGGTGTGGGAATGGTGTGGTTTGAGCAGCCACACCTGTCCTGGGCCTAGGTAATTGGGGGCCCAGGGTCAGAGTGGCTGGGAGAGTTGCTCGTTGGTTGGTCTAATGAGCGACAGGTAAAACCCCCATCCTCACACCCACTCAGGAGAGAGGATCCCTTGTCATGACACATGTTCCATCTGCTCCTGGGCTTATTCCAAATAACCCACTCTCTACAATAAACTGGTGTGTTTTCTACAGCCCCGGTGTCTGTGTCTCTGTGATTCAAGATTCAAGAGGTTTATTCGTCACATACATACTTTCATACATATTTGCAGTGAAATGTAATAAAGTATAAACAGTAGGTGGAGGTCCCTGAAATGCCACTTGGATGGCGTGTGGTAGGTGAAGCTGCCACACTCTTATCTACCTGGGATCATCAGTGTCTTTGTTTTTCCTATGTTAAAGTATCTTAAAGGCCACACACACACACACACACACACATTTCCAACCCCCCCCATCTTACCACATCTATCTATCTATCTATCTATCTATCTATCTATCTATCTATCTATCTATCTATCTATCTATCTATCTATCTATCTATCTATCTATCTATCTGTCTATCTATCTTCATGCCTTCAATATCTTTGCAGGTTTGATTTGAAATTAATTTGATGATTGATATATAATAAATGATATATTACACCACCAAATGCACCAACACATCAAAACGAGGATGGATGGATGACGCTTCCGTCAAAGCCGCATTTTTCACCTGTGTGTGTGTGTGTGTGTGTGTGTGTGTGTGTGTTTGTTTGTGTGACAGTGCGCAGATAAACGCCCCTGCTACAGTGCAGGTTTGCCGCGCGCAGATCGGGGCAGGAAGTGTGGTCTCACCAACCACAGGAGAGGTTTTCAATACAACACTCTGCAGATTCTTGCAGTGGCTTTTTGGGCGACGCGCACACACACACAAGCATACACACACACACACAAGCATACACACACACACACACCCTTTTTATCTTGTGCAATCTACAGGGTAGATCAATGATGTGTTCCTGATATAATTCACAATAAATCCAAAAAGTGCAAAAAGACGATACACTTAGATGTGAGTCTAGCTGCTGCAGGCCTCCTAGAGCCATGATCTATGAATGTGCTCAGTATTGAATGTCTTTACTAGAAAACATTTAGCTGTCAGTGGCTTTTACTGAAAAGAAGCACTGTACGTGTGAGACTCTCTAGTGTTGCACCTCTAGCACCTCTATCTGTTGACACGGTGAGTAAACAACCTTCAGTTGCAAAAAAAAATAAAAATTATGAGTTCACCCTCCCTGCAAGCATTTTAGGCTTTAACCTTTGAGTCCAATCAGAAGATAATTATCCTTCGTTATCATTAAGACTTTCGGGATGAACCTAGAACACATATCTGGGCCGGGTATTACCACGACTAATTTGAATCACCGTTTTGTCATTTTTCCTCTGCATATGGAACGCATTTCGGTTTTTGCATTTCGGTGCTTAGTGAACGGTAAGATGAGCTGAGAACTGTATTGGCATTTAAGGTTGTTGACCCAGTGTTTAAAGAGCTAGAGGTGAGACAAAGTGCACGGTACACAGTGCACTTCAAAGGAAGAGCAAACTGGGGAACAAGCCCCCAGTACCAATACCAAGTGTATTTGCCATGATGTAAAGAGGAAATTAACCTGAAAAGTGTAGACTTTGTAGACGTGTCCCCACTGTTTACATCCATCTTTAATGCCAAAACATCTTAAAAACAGACTAAAAACTCTACGTGGATCGTATCACACCTCAAAAACAGACTAAAAAGTCTACGTGGATCGTATCACCACCCGCAATTGATATTCACCAATTTGCGAGAGGTGTTTTCTTCTTTGAAATTGCTCATCCAAACATCCCATATAGCTTCAGAGCATGCGTCCCATGAGCGGTTGAGTCTAGCCAAGCAACTCCGGGCGCAATGAACTGTGCCCGAGGCTTTTCCTCTGTAGCAGCCAATCAGGGTGGAGCAAATATGTGACCAGAAAGAAAGAGATCCTCCCCCTCCTTTGAACACCAGTGTGGCGCACGCTAATGGCCCAAGGGCAGGAAACAAAATGAAAATATGAATAGAAAACGAGAACACATCCAAAGAATCGTTTTGATCAACACCGGATTTAAATGACTGGGAGGGGGCGGCGCCCTGGTGTCCTCTGTTGACCGTCTGTCACTGCTTCGCACCGCGTTCAGTTTGTCGTTTAGCGGCCTCGGCCGCGATTCATTTACAGTGTGGTTCAGCGTAACTCAACAAAACTCAACACTTGAAAGTTTGCAGACGCACAACCACCCCACCCCCCCCCCCCCCCGTCCTCACCCAGCCCCCCCACCACCCCCGGCTTTTCCTTAAGCTTGTATTTATAGTGTAATGGAGTGTTTGCGTTGGGTTCGGGACCGTAACTCAAGGCCACAGGTTAGGAAACCTTCAATATTACAGTGGTTACGGGGGGGGGGGGCGGTTACAGTCAGCTGTAAAATGTTTTTTTCTTTTTTGCCAGGGTGGTCTTTTCTCCCTGTACAGTCCAAACACAGTGGAGAGAAAGCTGGATGAAAATACAGGCCATTTGCAGCTGGGTGGCTTCAGGGCTCAAACGGACACACACACACACACACACACACACACACACACACACACACACACACATGCACACGCTCAAACACGCGCGCACGCACGCACACATGCACACCTCGGCATGCATACCGATGCCGAGGTAGACGCAGCACGGTAATGGTATGTTTTTATTTTCTATGCCTCGGAACATTTAGGCTGCGCGGTAATGGGTGGCGGGGGCACCGTTTCGCGGTAAGTCACCAGACAGGCACTGGAAAAACACCAGTTGGCTCAGTCTTTGTTTGGCCGAGTTTGATCGAAAAAGGAAAGCTGGGATGAGTTTGGTGCGAGACGGTGACCGCTGTGTCTCTGCGGTGGACAGTCGAATGTCTCTGTTTGTCTCTGTAATGGAAGGTATCGCAGAGACCTGTGTGTCACATCCAGCGAGTCTGAGTGTAAACTGTCTGTTTTGGTGTGTGTGCGTGTGTGCGTGTGTGTGCGTGTGTGTGTGTGCGCAGGCGCTGCAAAAAGTCAAGGTAAAAGAAGATGAAAAATGTTTTAAATACACTATATATGCATATATATATATATATATGTATTTATTTACATTTAAAGATATAAACTTTGCTTTTAAAACAGCCCACAAAACAATTTGAAAAGTGAAATAGTGTCTTGATCATTTCTTCTCTTTGAAAAAAAGTGACTTTTTTCACTTAAAGCAACATTCTAACTTTTTTACTTTAAAATAACAGCTTCAGAATCATTTTGATGGTACACTGACTTGTAATATGGAGAACGGCGCCGCTTTCACAAATACCAAAAGTTACATAACGCTGCTTTAATGAAGAGAGACGAATTAAGACTTTTCTCATAGCTTGCCGCATAATTGGATAGATAAAATTCGAAGCAGGTCATTATAAACGGGTAAAAGAAATATACTTGGCAAAAAAACTACTGGTTGGATTGTCCAAAAATTCACGATATCAGTCAGAACTACACACAGACCCACTGAGGCTGCAGTAGCGGTGTTCAAAGTGGTGGTGGGTGTTCCTCGTGCCAATCCATTAGGCTGCCTCTCGCCTTTAATGAAGTCTGTTTTATTAGTGAGGGGCAATTACACACACACATGCACACACACACACACACACACACACACCACACACACCACACACACACACACACACACACACCGCTCTTACGCTGGTTTACGTGCACCAGCACGTGGCTTACCTCGACTGTGCTTGTAATTAGGCGGAGTTCTCCACATGGGGGGCTGGTAGCGTGGCCTCCAGCCTTCTGAACTACAGAGGGGGAATTAAACAACAGCTCCAACCTCATAATTATCCCACTCATCACCATCTCTGTTTGATGCTTACACACACGCACACACACACAAACGCGCACAGGCCAGCCGTGCACACACATATACAGATACTCTTTCACATATGAAAGAAATAGTATATACGTGCGACGCCAAAGTACACGGGCATGTACTGGAGACATGCACAATCACACGTACAAACAAACACATCGACACGTTCACACACACACACACACACACACACACTTCAGGGGAGTCTTTCATTTGCCCATCCTTCACCATCTGCTCTTTCTTTAAACCAGGAGGGCTAACTGTCTAGACGAGCACACAGTGGCTGCACTTCACCACGGCCGTCCACGGTAGAGTGCAGACACTTGTCATTTGAAACTCAGTCTTCAACTTTGGCCCAAAATCACACACGTTCCCACCAGATTTCCACATTTGATGTCCTGAATTGTATGTCACTCTGTTGTGTCATACGTGAATTTCCTCAGGCTTTCCTCGTCGGAGTGAAGCACAAATACGTTTCCCGGAAAGCAAAAAAAAAAAAACGCCCCGCGCCCCCCTCCTCTGAACACTGGTGTAGGCGTGCTGCAAAATGCGACCATTTGCCATTTTCTTTAAAATGCTGTGAGATAGCACTGGAAACGAGTCGGTTGGTCGCCCGTCAGCCCCTTCAGCTCAGACTCACAGTTACACCGAGGCGGTTACACACACCACGCCCAAGCGCCCTGTAAGAGCCCCGCTCTCTGAATGAGTCCACAAAACCCTGTTTCAATTCCGAGAGAACCGTTTCACAACGGTGATCACTGATTTCTGAATTCTCTGAGCGTTTCCAATACTTGTGGCTTGGCTGTGATTGTTTCTTCTGACTGAATTGGTGAATTTCATTTCGCCCTTTTCTTTTTTTTTTTCCCACGTGTGCAATATTCAGCCCTTTTATAAGGTGGGGCGGATTTGATTACGAATACACCGAGAATTGAAGAAATCAGTCGAATTTTGAATTTAAAAAAAGACGTTTTCCTTCTGCCTGCGGAGCTTCTCCGTCAGCCACAAGACGACAGAACCCTCGTCGAACGGTCTGCGTTTTGCACCACTTCTACTACTTCTCGGGAGGACAGAAATGAATGAGAAGAGGGAAATGGACACGTCGGCCGGGTTCACAACCGAGAACAATTGTTTTCTATCGAAAGAGCGCGAGGGCTGAATAACAACCCACTGAGGTGTTTTCCTCCCCACAGAACGAGTAAACCACATCCTCCTCGCTCCCTTTTCTTTTTAGTGTGCCTACAACCGTGCTGCTGAGCGAGAATACACTCTTGCATGCACATTTGTGTGTGTGTGTGTGTGTGTGTGTGTGTGTGTGTGTGTGTGTGTGTGTGTGTGTGTGTGTGTGTGTGTGTGTGTGTGTGTGTGTGTGTGTGTGTGTGTGTGTGTGTGTGTGCGCGCGTGCGTGTGTGCGTGCGTGAGTTGGGGTGCGTTACGCAAGAAGTGAACAGTGTGTGAATAAGTGTGGTGTGGAACCATAGGCGCGTGTGGGTGCGTGGGTGTGTATGAGAGCAGTTGCTCAAAATCTGTTTTTCTGTTGTTTCTTTTTTTTTCGCCCCCGTAGCTGTTCGCGCCAACCAAATCGGTCGCCAACTATACCCAGAAAACCTCAGTCTTTCACACGCGCTTGCAAGGCGCGCAGTCAACCCCGGGGACCGAACCAAAGACGTACGGCCTTTAAAGCTTTGGTTTTTATTTGTGATGGTTTTTCCTTTTTTTAGCTTAGCGGGACAATTTTGCATACATTTGTCAATATGTATTCACTTTCTTCACGGTTGACGTCTGTTCCCTTAAAGGAAAAGTCTTGTATTTTGAACCTAATTTATCCAGTATTTCGAGAATAGCTCAAACCGACTACAGTACACTACACAATGGGGCAATCGGAGTCGCCGAGGAACATGGTCGCGGTTGCCCCGTTGCACTGACCGGAAAAATACCAAAATTTCCCCCCAACATAAATACGTAAAATACGTAAATACATCAGTCCTTTTTTTTTTTTCTCCAAACACGCTTTCTGTTTGTGCCGCATCTCACGCCAAAACATCCCGCCGGCGTTCGCAAAAGGCGTCGTCCCTCGCAGCAGCTGAGCAGTCGTTGCGCTGGTGATGGTGTGTTTCATTTTGTTTTCTTTTGGCAGATCCGAGCGGAAAAAAGGGTTGTGGAATGCGGGATCTCCGTCCAGCTCCGACCGTGGGAGATGCCCGGCCATTGGCCCGAGCGCGGAGCCAGACGGCCGGGGAGCGAAGCCAGCTCTGTGGCACAGCGTCTGGCCGCAGACACGCAGGCAAACTATTTGGCTTGACCGCCGCTCGATTCTTCCTTTATTTAAAAAAAAACGTCTTTTTGATGCCAATTCCCGCCTGAGGTCATCCCTCTTCACTCTTCCTCTTTATTCTCTCATCCTCCTCCATTTCTCTCTCTGCCGTCTTTAATTTGCGCCCGCGGGCTCCGTCGGTGGCTTTGGACTCAAGGACGGAACCCCCACCGCCCGCCGTTGGGTTTGTGCTCTTCCGCCGTAAAAGGAAGTGGCGGGAAGGCCTCCAAGCCCGGTCCGTGCGTGCGCAGAGCTCCGGCCGTCTTCAAGCCTTTAAATGGTCGACCTTTAAAACATTTGGGGGAAACTTGACGATTTACGGGACACCACCCTGCGCAGCGAGCGGAGGGCAGCAGCTGCAGCGAAGGCCAGAGATCAACCCCGACTACTGCGCGGACGCTCCGGGTCCGAGAAACACCGACCCTGGGTTCGGAAACGCAGTTCCGAGGTTTTCTAAAAGATACAGCAGCTCATAGAATTTCACGGGTGATGTGCGTGTAGCCGACAGGGAGGGGAGGGAGAGATCTGTTCCATTCGTGCTGGTGTGTGTACACAGGCCTGTTTGTTTAATCAAAGTTTGAAATATATTGGTGATCCATCATGAACTGGCAACATAAAGCTACTTATATCGAACTGGGGAACAGCTGCGCGGAGAGGGGAGGATTGCATAACGGAAAAAAAAAACACCAGGGGAGCCGGAGGTTTGGTACAAACTGGTACCGGGCGAGCGAGAGAGCGCGGATGAGGATGAAGGCCGCGCGAAGGGCGAGAGACGAGAGCGAAGCACCTCGGCGCCGAACGGGAGGAGATCGAGAGAGGTCGAGGCCGAACCCGGCCGCCGCTGGCCTGTGCCGGCAACCGACTGGCGTTCTTGCGGGGCTTGGGCGAAGCAGGCGGCGGTTACGTTCCCGCGGTCGAAGCCCCCGGCGTTTTTTGGGGCTTGTTTGAGTCGTGTGCGTGCGGTGTTTGCATGCCATGGAGAGGGTTTGAGTTTTCTACACGCAAACACACACGTGCGCGCATGCACGCACGCACACGGGCACGCACACACGTACGACACTCAGACAGGTGTTTCTTATCCACCGAGACACGGGCCGAGACATGTGCGTCCTGGCGGAGCGCTGTGTATATGAGTTGCATCAGGGGGCGCGTGGTTCGCTTTACAACTCGGAGGCGTGTTTAGATGCAGGAGTGAAAGCATCTGGAACGCTCCCTGGCACTGAGTCCAGCAGCACCAGACTTCTATGTATCTTTGGAGGGAGAGTGTTCTCTATCTTCTAAATCTACGTTCTGTCTCACATTATCGCCTTTTTTTTTTTTTTTTAACATTTTTGTCATCAAAGAATGTTCATTTTCAACTGAATGATGTCATGACGTCCGAGAAGAATGTCTATGCCTAAAAGTGCGATCGGCGGATTGTTGTTGTTTCTGATATACTGTATGTCGTGAACACATGGTGTGGTGATTGTTCCTGACAAACGGAAAAAAAAAAAACTCACCAGAAATCTAATTTTTTAAACCTGTACTGTCAGCATGCTGGGCATACCACACAGAGTATTTGTGTGCCATTTGCATCTAGGACAGTCAGTCTGCAAGTGGAGTTCAACTTCTCAACCTGCAATGCAACTCTTTATTCATTCTCAAATCATCAAGAACTGCTGCAGTAACTCTGTCCTGTGGACGACCTGTAGGACGACAAGAGCACAGTTCTTTGTTACACAGAACCACCACCAACCCCCCTCTTTGGAGAACTATTTATCATGTTGGGGTCTATAAACAACTTATCACTACTCCAAGCGGGGGAGATTCACCACTGGTGAGACAGTTTAATATAGAACCAAACAACATTTACACAAAAACATAAACATTGGACGTTGTGTATTGAAAAACAGTTAATTAGGTGCAGGAAAACTGGAACTACAACTGGTCACGTGGCCTCTTCCTGTCATAGTTATGGCAGCAAATGAGGGAGGAAAGGAGAGGAACGCAACCAGGAGGGTGCTGGGGGGTGTGTGTGTGTGTGTGTGTGTGTGTGTGTGTGTGTGTGTGTGTGTGTGTGTGTGTGTGTGTGTGTGTGTGTGTGTGTGTGTGTGTGTGTGTGTGGTGTCCACCAGTGGTGTCCACCAGTGAGCCTACATGGTTTTTGGTTCAATTGGTTCTGGTGTATACTGTTTGTATTGTGTGTACTGGCTCCAAGCAGTAGAAAGAAACCCAAAGCCACCCCCGAGCATTGCAGCCGCGTCGACACCCTACGGCTGCAGGAAAGCCCCGAGCACCCTGCCCTGCAGCCACAGAAGGCCCCCAGGTCCCCAGAGAAGCCGGAGGGCCGCTGAGCAACCTCCAGACCTGGCCCCCGAGGAGCATTACCCAGTCCCAGGGAGCACGAGGAGACCCTGCACCCCAGGGTCGCACCTGCAACCTGGCCCCAAGTGCAGGCACAGGACACAGTCGCAGGCGCAGAACCTGGGCTGCGGGCGCCAGGCACAGACCGCTGGCCCGGACACCCTGCCCGAACTGCCGGGGACTGCTGGCGGGGACCCCCATGCCCACCCGCAGCACGCACAAGGGCGAGGCCTGCCCCACCGCAGCCGACTAAACGCCCTACCCAGTCGCGAGCGCCGAGTGCCCATCCACGTAGCAGAGTGTGCTCAGCGCGGGGCACCTGGATGTTAACACCCCCCCCCCACCACACATGGGCCCTCCACCACCCACCAGCGCGTGTTGGCCTTTGCACCCGTCGCACCCACTGCAGAGAAGCCGCGCAACGGGAGCAAAGGCCAACAGCTGCTCCCTACACCCCAACCCACACCCACAACAGCAAGCAGCCCCCCCAAGGGCCGCCGAAGGCCTCCGCAGCCTCGCCAGGTCGCAGAACACCTTAAGCCACCAGGCGCAAGCCGCTTAGACTCCAGCCATGCCAGCAGGGGGAGCCACCCGGCCGCCCCCCAACCAACCATGCCCCAACAACGACCTGTCAGCGACCCGCCACCCCAGAAAACCCCAGTGCTCAATGTGCGCCGTTGGTAATTGCAGTTAAAGTTGCGGGGTGTGGGGCTGTGAGTCCTTCAGGCAAGTCGAATCCGAATCACTCGCACCCCTCCTGCCCCGCAGACCCTGAGTGTTATTCAGAGTAGGATTGGTGAGCGAGTGTGTTCTAAACTAATATGAGGGGGATTAAAATTTCGGGACGGACGAGAAGCACGCTGGGGCAGGAGCGTGACAGGCAAGATGGCAGTTGCCCGCTGCATCCCCACCCACATAGCTCACACCCCACCCATCCCGCAAGCCCTCGGCCTATGTGTGGTGTATGTACTGAGTATGAGTTTTGGCACTCGGAGAGATAGGCGAAACATGACCAGATCGACTCAGGGGCGCAGCAGCCCGAGGAGCAACCACACGGACCCCACCCCGGACCTGACCGCACCCTCGCACGCCTACCTCCTGTACCTGGTGGCACCCAGCCATCAGCCACGGCTTCCGCCATGCTCTGCGCCCCCATCAGGCCCCTGGTCAGCCCCCAGCGGCCGAGCATGCGGACCACAGAACAGAGGGCGGCAGACGGTCCAACCACCCACAGCCCGAACCTCCAGCGACAAGCGCCCCGCGCACCGAGAACGCCAGAGGACAGGTTCCCCGGCAGCCCAGTGTGACGACAGGAATCCCAACCGAAGGAGGCCACATGGTGAGCCCCGGGCCGAGCACACCCAGCCAGGTTCAGACCCCCGGGTGACAGGACCAGACGGAATGCCTAACCAGCCTCGGCATGACGGGCCACCCCCAGACCCCACGGTAGGGAAGGACACGCAAGCCCCGCCACCCCGACTCTTTCTGATGAAGAGCCAGAAACTGCGTGCAAGGATCCGGATGTGTGGAAATCTTTGAAATTCTCGCGACAAATTTTGGCCTGACACGACGACCGGAAGAAACCGTTGCTAAGCATCCGGCAAGATAGCATTATTGGGACATAGTTTAAAATTGGGACTTGCTTTTATGGATATTATGACGTTACTAACGTTGTTTGTCACCATGTTTACCATCAATATTTGCACTGTTTACAAACACTATATAAAGGACATTATCGGCTCTTTTTCATTGAAAGTGAAAGTGGTGAATGTCGAGCTAAGCGATATACTTACAATCTCGCTACTGCAATGGAGAAGACGCTGGGGGGGAAACCAAAACTTTCTCATGCATATTTCGAGGTGCGAAATCTAGACACGTGCGCGCACACGTGGTGAGGGTCCCCGACACTTCCCCGATTCGGTGTAAAGGCGGCCCCGTGCTGTTGGTTCCGCCGCCATGAGCGCTGCTGAGCGTCCCTTTAAGAAGCCAAGGAGCGCTCACTCCGTCAAGCGGGTGAGACAGCGAGAGGCAGCGGAGGGGGAGGAGGGGGAGGTCGATGAGGTTGTGTGTGGGTGTACGTGTGCGTTGCAGGGCTTCGGGGGTGTGTGTGGGGGGGGGGGATCGGTCCCTCTCCGTCGGGTGCCGTCCCAGAAGAGCGTCAGCGGCACCAGCTGACGTCGAGTTTTGGGGGGGGGACTGGGACCATCTGCTTTGCGTTAGAGGGAGGGTCGGAGGAGGGGGCGGGGGCGGGGGGGGGGGGGGGTGGCGTGATTTGGAGCCCGTCCTGAGCAACAGCCCCTACACACCCCTCCACCGCCACCTTCCTCCCCCGCCAATCAGGAGCCGGAGGGCCCGGAGGAGACGTAACAGTAACTCCGCTGGCTGGCTGACGTGAGCCCGCCAACAGCTGTGTGGGTTTCCCCCTCTCTCCGTTGCCTTGGCAACCCCGCCTCCCCATCCAGTCCCCACACAATAACAAACTGCTGGCTGCCTGGCTAACATTTATTCTCTCTCTCTCTCTCTCTCTCTCTCTCGCTCGCACACACACACACACACACACACACACACACACACACACACACACACACACACACACACACACACAGTCTCATGGAA
Source organism: Zeus faber (assembly GCF_960531495.2). Taxonomy (NCBI): domain Eukaryota; kingdom Metazoa; phylum Chordata; class Actinopteri; order Zeiformes; family Zeidae; genus Zeus; species Zeus faber. Next base: position 8,739,694 of record NC_137193.1, on the reverse strand, counting down.
GGATTGCTGAGGATTTTGACCTCAGCCCGTACCGAGCGAAAACACCGACCAAAGCTACGAGTTAAAGAGCAACGCGGCCACGCCCCGTTCCTCCGACCCTCGCTCGCCCGGATGCATCGCTCTGCTCTCTCTCCCCTCGCCCGCCACGCCGTGGCCGGGCGGCTGGAAAGGGCCGGAGAGATGAGGTTTTTCGTTGCGCCAAAAAACCCGGCACGTGGGGCCAAAGCTCTATGAGAGGCTGCGACGCGCGAGGCCCCGAGGAGGTCGAAGGTGTTGGGGTGTTTCGGGCGTCGCACCGTGAGCAGATAATGAGGGAGGAGGCTGCGATCAATGAGTTTGTACCATCGTCAACAACGAGTCTTCTTCAGACTCGGTCAAATGGTCGGCATCCACGGTTCAAAAGGAAGGGTACTTGAGCCGAAACCTTGAGGACCGTGAGGATAACCATCTCCGGGACCTGGAGACGTACAGAGTCTTTGTTGCTGGACTCCAGGAAGGGAATAATATCGGACAATGTGGCTTCAGACGTGGTCCCGCTCTGAACAGCAGGATCCATCACACGACATTCCAGGAAGTAATGAACTGAAAACGGGAAAAACAGAAACCGACTCCGCTACAGTACAACTCACTAAGTGCTGCATGCCCGTAGATTTGCATCACTCTCTCTCTCTCTCTCCCTTCTTTCTTGCTCTTGCTTGCCTGTCTCTCTCTCCTTCTGCCTCCCTGTCTCTCTTTCCCACACTTCTCGCTCCTCGGCCCTGTTGCTTTCCCGTCCCCGCGTCTTACATCATCTTCGCCTCCAGTCTGACGTGCAAACTTAGGTCAGTTTTATCCACACACACACACACACACACACGCGCACGCACGCACACACACACACACACACACACACACACACACACACACACACACACACACACACACAGCTGGGCCCTTAGCTCATTCTCTCTAGTGGATGGCTATGGGGTCACTCCCTTGCTGCATGCGCTGATGTGTGTGTGTGTGTGTGTGTGTGTGTGTGTGTGTGTGTGTGTGTGTGTGTGTGTGCGTGTGCGCGTGTGTGTGTGTGCGCGCGCGCTTGTGCGCTACACTCCCTCTGAGGTAAGAGCAGTGTGACTAAGTACAGTAATCGATGTACTTCACGTTATTGACAGCTGTTGGTGAGTTTCTAGGGAGGCAGGAGTCATTTCTGTGTGAGGTGAACTGTTTCTTAACTGTACACACACACACACACACACACACACACACACACACACACACACAGGCCACAGGTGTAGCACATGTTATAAAACCCATGTCATCAGCTTTTTCAGAGTTTGTCAGAGTAGCAAAATCATTCTGCGTTCATCAATTACATTTCTCAGCTGTCAATGGACGTCTGTCAGGGCTTTGGTTATTTCGTTTATTTTGTGATGCTGTGTTCCTGCCTTTGTATGGTGTGTGTGTGTGTGTGTGTGTGTGTGTGTGTGTGTGTGTGTGTGTGTGTGTGTGGTTTTGAGTTCCTGCATTTGCCTGTGCGCAGTGTATTGTGTGTGTATATCTGTGGTCTGCATGTACACGTTTGTTGGTGTGTGTCCTTGCATGCCCTTGATAACCTGTGGGCTTGTGTGGTGGTGCGTACGTTCAACTGTGCATGTGCGCGTGTGTGTGTGTGTGTGCGTGCGTGTGCGCACTCCAGCGTGCTGCAGCCCCAGCTGCACACAACCACATCGGTAGGCCACACCTCCCGCAGCAGCCCGACCATATCGACGACACCCTGCGGTGCAGGAGAAGAAATAAGAACCAACGCTGATCCGCGCTCCGTCAAATCAGACGTAGAAAATCATGGAAACCGGTGAATGTGACACCGAGACGGGACGAAAAAAACCCCCAAAAACACAGTTAAGCCGGTAAAGTAAAGGTGTGCTGCTGTCAGCACCAAAGCTTCTTTGGTGGTGAAATAGCTAAACAAATAAACAGTTGGACCTCGTTTCCAACGGACCGCCGGCGGACCAGAGGTTAATTCAAGGTTAATCACAGGTCGTATTTTCAAATTTGTGTTCGATACCGGTATGTCACTTGTCATTCAGAAACTCGGGTGAAATGCCGTTCCGTCCAAAACCGTTATGAATCAGTTAGTTCATCCTCAGAACCAGTTGTTGTACCCGTGTCATAATGAAACCCCAAGGTCCTTGAGCTGCCTTGGATCGGGCTTTTCATTCAGGAGCTCACGGTCGGAGACGCCGAGACCAAGCCAGGCCCTGAATCTCCCTCACTACCATCCAGAGCCATCGGACGCGGTGCTCGGGGGCGCGGGGGGGATCGATACAAACAATGCCGCCGGGTTTTTTTTTTTCGGCGGATGGGCTTGCGGTAGCCTGTTTGTCAAATCTACGCAGATCACAATCAGCATCTGTGTGTTGTTTCGCGATGGAGGCGGGAAGGGCTGGGTTAGACCTCAAATCTCTTCTTCTGTTTACTGCTCGGTCGCCTACACACACGCGCGCACACACACACACTTGCCCGTGTACGCGCTCACACACAGTAGTTCCGCGTTATAGGGCTTGGTTACCAGAGTGATCGCTGGTTCAACCGTGAACACTTCCTTTTCACACTTTCGAACCCTCGCGTGCATCTGAGGGACCTCGCGCAGACGCAGGGGGGATCGGATCAGCGGGCGGGGCTGTTGTGGTGGGGGTAGTTAACCGGGGCCGTTGGACGCTGTTGTACATGTTATAATCTGTTCTAGGTCCTGCTCCATCAGCAAATATCAACAGCAAAAATTGTTTCACACGATATTTGTGTCATTGTTTTTTTTTTGTTTTTTTTTTATTGTTTCTCCACCGCAGGAACCATTTGAGGATCTAGGCCTCAGCCACCGAGGAGGGGACGCTTCCCCGGCGGAACCGGAACCGTTCAGGCAGAGATTTCGGGGGGGCAGAAGCGTTGAAATACAACAAAGCAGCTGATTTGAACACTCGCCGCCCGCTGCTTTTCCTTGGGAGAATATAAAACTGGAAGTGCCAGAAGTTCAAATGCAGCGGGCGATGGCCCCGATGGAAAACAATCCCACAACGATCAAGTCCGAAGTCCCACATGTGGTGTCACCTCCTCCCGACCTCCAGGGGTTCCCGTTTCGTGAACGTCCCAGCCCTAAATGCTTCCTCATTTAGTTCCTCTGCAGTGAAAAGGCGGTTAGTGGTATATTAACTGGTGTTGCCATTATCTCCGGTTCCAATGTGCTTGTACAATGCCACGCTGCATCCCCACGCGGAGCCCCGCCCTCGTCGCAAACACTCCTGGCGGAAAAGATGTGGAAACAAGTGGGGACGGAGTTTTCCAGTGAGCCAGGGTCACCCTGAAACGGCCAGGCCTGAAGAGCGGGCCGCTGGGCCGCCCCTCGTAAAACGCCGCTCCCCTCCCCCCTCTTACGGGGCGGCAACACCTGACCTCCAGCCGCGACCTCTGACCCCGTGCCTCTCGCTCTCCTCCGCCTGCGCTCCTTCTGTCTCGGGACGGGGACGGGGAGGTGGAGCTGCTTTTAACAGGTGCCACGTACGTAAGCCCCACACACACACACACACACACACACACACACACACAGAATGGGTCTCCCGCAGCGTGGCAGATTTGGTGAATGCCATTCATTCGTTTTTGGCCGTTGGCACACTTCTGCGGCACCCCCACTCTGGCACAAAGCCTGAGAGGAAACCTGGAGCAGAAAAGAGTGTATGGTGGGGGTGGGGTTGAGGGTGGGGGCGAGGGGGGGGGGGGGTCGGTCGGTTGGTTGCGTGCTGGAACAGTTGGCCCTCCCCCAGGCTAAAAGAACGTGGACCGCTGCCAAATGTTAAGCAGAGAGGGCAAGTTTCTCTCCCGCTCACACACACACACACACACACACACACACACACACACACACACACACACACACACTCTCACGCGCCATAAACTCAGATGAAGCAGCACACCCCATGCCTGGGTCGAGGGCATCGGCAGGAGTGTCTCGCCCCCACATGCTTGTCTTGGTGGTGGTGGTGGTGGAGTGGGAGCACCAGGAGGAGGAGGTGCAGCCTCCGCACGGCGAGGCCCCGCAACCTGGACGCTCCTCAGGCCAGTGCTCACCGCCACCCAGTCATCGCGCCACCACCGGGCCCGTTTTTTGGCATGAGGGTGTCCGTGGGTTCGTCCGGTCCACGACGTGGTTCACGTCAACACTGTCGGCCTGATCCCAGCGTCTCCCAGTCAGAGCTACGTCCGTCGAGCTCCGGGGGGAAGCTCAGATATCCCAAATCTTTCCTCGGGTTCGGTCCCGTCCTCCCGTTGTATACCGCGGTCGCTCAACCATAAGCGCCAAGTCTCGAACGCGAAATGCGAAAGTCTCGGTGTCGCTTGCCGAGCACCGGAGTCGAATCATTTGATGACGGAGGGAGTTTCTGAAAAGGAACCCAGGGAAACGTGAACTCACCTGTTGACAATAAACTCGTACAGACGACTTCCCACACGCGCAACAAACACAGGTGAACTCAGGCACATGTTGTGTTGTTGGGTGATCTGAAATGGCCCAGGACCTCAAAAAAAAATAAAAAATACAAATGTAACAAAAATGAAACAAAAAAATTAAAAATAGCCCCCGATCCATACACCTGTCATTCTGATCATGCGTTGAAGCCCTCGACAATAATATGATGTCGTTGATCGCGGAGAGGGAACCGTTGGGGGGTGCAATGTTTTGCGCAAAGTGCCCCCCCCCGGCGTCCAGTCAGGCATCAGTCGGTCGGAACCAGTTAAAATTCCTGTGGGCCAGGTGGAGCTCTATAAAGCCAGACCTTAAGTGAGGCCGCACTAGTTTCCACTGAGTCTATAGGAACGTGTTATACGATACACATGTGTTCACACAGGCACTTAGAGTATGTTAACACACGCCTGCACAGATTTCAGCCGATATACTTGCACGCCGGCGCACGCACGCAAATGCGCGCACGCGGTAGCCGAGGCTGGTTTCCCCTCCTCGGAGCTCGCAGCTGGCTCCGCGCCGCGCGCTCGGAACGCCTCCCCGCGTAGGTCGGTTTTCGCGTCGGACCGCTCTGCTCCGTTTGAGACGTCCCCCGCAGCAGCCCGGTTCAAGTCCAGTCGGCTGAAGTGCACTGGGGCCGACCTCCGCCCTGGGGAGGCCATAACTGGCTGAGGTCGTCGAAATACAACTGACGTCCCAACGGCCTCCGCGAGGGAAGCAGGAGCTGATCGTTGAATTCAGCAGGTACACATGTGGTGGGCCACCCGTGCAGGGTTAAAGACCAAAATAAAAGACTTGACGTGAAATACCAGGAAATGATTCCATATTAGGTATACTTTGTGGTCAGTGTGCATGTGTGTGTGTGTGTGTGTGTGCGTGTGGGTGGGTGGGAGTGTGCACATCTGAGTATATTTACATTGCTTTTATGGGGACCCTCTGAAACCCATGTTATATTAAGCCCTTCCTCTACATTGGAAATAGAGCCCCATCTTGGTTTCGCACGCTCGGTACTGTCTCGGTCTGCTCTATTTCTGACACCACGGGTAGAAGAAAAGGAAATATATATGTATATATATATATATATATATATATATATATATACATATCTCACAGGATAAAATAAGGGAAACAAGTTAATTTTAGCTTCGCCCCCAAACAGCTCTGGAGCACAGTTATCAAGGACCTTCTCCAATCCCACGCCATGGGGGGCCACCTTCCTGAAACCAGGAGATGAACCGACGCGCCCGTTCACCGAGAATGTGTATAATAATAATAATAATAATAATAATAATAATAATAATAATAATAATAATAATAGTTCATTTCAATTTGAAATGGCACGGCGCCTGCTACGCTGCCCAGTCGGTTTTGTTTTTAACGGCGATGTTATGTGAGCGTCTTTATTCCGTGCTTTTTCCCGACGGGAAATTCATCACCGCAACCGCCATGAATGCACCGCGGAGCGTCCGCCCCAAGGACGTCCGGCGGGGAGGTGACGGGGGAATAGATTTTCACACCATCCAGGGATAATGCTCAGGACGGGTGGGGGGGCAAGGGTCCCACCCAAGGTCAAAAAATACCGGACGGAGCCAGCGTTGCCAGATACGGGATGTGAGACGGTGGCTTTTTAGGGGCCTGGGGAGGTGACGACCAGAAACGCACGGTTTTCTAAACATCCTCCTCCGTGCATCCTTCGCTCCTTCCCCCCCTTTCTTTTTTTTTTTTTTGAAGGCGGCCTCATTACAAACGCGGAAAAAATCCAGCGGAGCTCTCCACGCCCACGAACCGTCAGTCATTAGGGAGGGAGAGAAACAACACAAAACCCAATTGTCTAATTAACCAAAGAGGAGCTGATCCCAGTTTGCTGATTTTTAAACGCTGGGAACCTTTGGTCTCGGACTCAAATCAAATTGTTTGTTTGTGTCCCCTCTCCTCCCTCCCCTCCCTCCCCTCCTCTCCTCTCCTTTCCTACTCTGCTCTCTTCTCCTCTCCTCTCCTTTCCTCCTCTGCTCTCCTCTCCTCTCCTCCCTCCTCTCCTTTCCTCCTCTCCTCCCTCCCCTCTCCTCCCCTCCCTCCCCTCCTCCCCTCTCCTCTCCTCTCCTCCCTCCTCTCCTCCTCTCCTCCCCTCTCCTGCTCTGCTCCCTCTCCTCTCCTCTCCTCCCTCCTCTCCTCTCATCTCCTCTCCTCTCCTCCCCTCCCCTCCTCTCCTCTCCTCTTCTTTATCTCCCCTCCTCCTCCTCAGGGGAAAAGCCTTGATTACAGAAGGAATTTGAGCTTATTGTTATTATTATTATTATTATTATTATTATTATATTATTATTGTAGCTGCTTGCAGGCACTTCCCTCGGTATGCAAACAAACATATGCACGCGCACACACACGCTTACGGCATGCGTGCGTCAACCCGTCATCGCGGTTTCTTCTCCTTCTTCTTCTTCTTCTCCTTCTTCTTCTTCTTCTTCTTCTTCTTCTTCTTCTTCTCCTTCTTCACCTTCTTCTTTTTTTTTTTTTTTCTTCTCATTTTTTGGACTCTTCCCAAATTGGCAGCGCCACCTCTCTTGAAGGAGTCCCAGGACGCCGTCCCCGCGTCTTGTTCTTTGGTCGCGCTCCATCTCCCTGTCTCTGGGAGCTGATGTTTCCCTCCTAACGTTCTCTATCTGTCTTTTTAAAAAACTTCTCAACCCGCAATCCATCCCTGTCTCTTTCCTGTCCTGGCTTTTTTCTCGCCGTGGTGTTCTGTGTGTGTGTGTGTGTGTGTGTGTGTGTGTGTGTGTGTGTGTGTGTGTGTACAGGGTCTACGTATGCAGCGCGTGCGTCATAGTTCTCTGTAAACCTTCCATTCTCTCTCCACTAATCTATTCCCAGCATTCCTGGCAGCGGCTAGAGGTGCTTTTCCACGCTGAGGAGTTGAATGGCAGAGAGGGGGAAGCGTGCTGGCACCAAAACCATAATAAAATGACCTCACACACACACACACACACACACACACACACACACACACGCGCGCGCACATACACACACGAACACACGTTGAAGCTCAAATACAAACATATGTGGCCAAGCCAGCATGCACACACACACGCGCACGCACACATACACACACACACACACACACACACACACACACACACTCACACACTGATACACTCACAGATGTTACAAAGAGTCTCTTACATGCATACACACACAAACAAAAACACACTTACACACACACACACACAGCCACCAAACTTTCTCAGTTTCCCACCCATTTAAAACGAGGGGGTAATCACGGTCGCCATGGGGACCGGCCCAACGGGGCCACAGGATGGTGTGATTTCTAAGCGACAGCCACTGGCAGCGGAGGAGCAATCAACGCTGGCTCCGCCCGACGAGGGACGTGCACACGCAGACACTCGCGCCGGGCTGTGACGCCCGGAGCTTTGAACTGTGCCCCGTGACGCCGAGCCAGCGGCGGCCAGATCCCGTCCCGGCGTCGTCTCCAAATTGGGCTTCAAAGGGATTATGTCGGGCAGTGCCAACGCCGCCTTACAGGGTGGTGGCGTTCTGCCGACGAACTGGGAGGCCCGGTGTCGCCGCGCCATCACAGACATCTTTGAACACGCATTCAAAAGGGGAATAGCGCCCATTTTCAGCATTAAAATGGGCAAAGCTACAGTGTATCCCCCAACCCTAACCCCCGCAAGTTGTACTGTGTAAAACTCTATGAATTGAACCAGGGAAGGTGGAACTCCAAGTAAGGGCGTATACGTCACAGCCAAGGTGAAGCCACCGCCCCTATTGGTGGATGAAGAGTGAGCAGAGTCCCACAGGGTCTTCTGTGGCCGCAGGGCGAGGCGCTCGGGGCCTCCCTGCGGCCGCGGGGTGTCTGCACGGCTTTGTGGCCTTTCCCGCTGCTTGGAGGCGCCGCGACGTAACACCGACCGTATACACCAGAACCAATCGGGAGGAGTCCTGTACACTCACCGGTGGACACCAAACACACGCACACACACACGCACACACACGCACACACGCACACACACACGCACACACACACACACACACACACACACACACTTACAGGCACACGCACACCACCAGAGCCTGGTTTGAACACACCCCCAACACCCTCCTGGTGACTTCCCTCTCCTTTTCTCCCTCGTTTACTGCCATAATTATGACAGGAAGAGGCCACGTGACCAATTGCTGTTCCAGTTTTCCTGGAATTAATTAACTCTGTTTTTTCGAGTACATGATGTGGTCTGACGTTTGTTTTTCCATGTACATGTTGTTGTTGTTTGTTTCTATGTTTATGTTTTTACAGGTACATGTAGTTGTTTGTTTCTATGTTTATGTTTTTCCGTGTACATGCTGTTGTTTGTTTCTATGTTTATGTTTTTCCGTGTACATGCTGTTGTTTGTTTCTATGTTCATGTTTTTTTTCATGTACATGTTTAAAAAATAAAAAAATAAGAAGAGTGAGCAAAAGTCACAACAGTAAGTCCAGGAGGTTTATGGTAGCATATGATTATATTTTGATTTATGAGATGGCCAGAAGAGTACACTGGTGGTATAACACAGTCCAGCCACTCAAATTGCCTGGTAGCCTTTTCCCAGATACAGATAATTGTAGGAGCTGGTTCTATGGACCACATAACAACACAGGTGGTATTCATTTTGTTCATTTTCAGCATGAAAATGGCTGCTATCCCCCTCTTATAACAGGCACAAGGACTCACCAAATAAGTAAGAAGAAGTAAGAAGTTGAGTAACCTCCAACTCTCACTTAACCAACACACTTAACTCAACTACTACACTGTAGAATACAGATGTTAAACCCATACGGCCAAACCAATATGTTAATTTAAGTTAAACCTCCTAATGCATTGCATTTAGTACTTTCTTGTTATCATATTTCAGATAACTGTAATCCAAACAATCGGTCTCTGTATACAGTCATGCTGAGTGTTCGCAGTTTGCTTTGTAGTGGAGGATAGAACAGAACACCAGAACACCACCCTAATAGAGTCGATAAGTTATAATAAAGTCATGACAATTTTCTAATATAGAAAAATGTGAAAATGTAGCTCTGATAAAAACACAAGGTCTGGCCACTATTATATGTGTGTGTTTGCTGCTATATCTGAGTATTTCGCTTTTCCTTTTTTATTTTGTCATTTTTGTCGACACTTGGGTATAGACGTGTGTGTGTGTGTGTGTGTGCGTGTGTGTGTGTGTGTGCGCGCGTGCGTGACGACCAGATCCAGCTCCAGCCGGAGACGCTTTCATCAGCTCACACCACCATGTGTCATGCGGCCGTGACGGAGTGCAGCTCCACAGATACCTGCGGCGTGGGATCATCCCGTACAGTCACACTTACATATCTGCTGCATAGCTTCTCTGTGACAGCTCAGGCGAGATGGGAGCTTTAGCCCCCCCACCCCCCAGCGGTGTGAAAATATGCGGGGCCTATTTTTGATTGCTGATTTACCGATTGACCCCCAGCGGAGCTCGGACGGATCCAGTTGTGCGTGTGTGTATGGGGGGGAAGTCCTGACAACTGAGCAAGGTTACGGTCACGCTACATAAAAATATCACAGTGCATGAGATAGAGGTATTTACTTTGTTTTCCCTCCCCTCTCATCTGCGGTGTAATTTAGATGACACATTAGCGTGAGGCCAAGTGAAGTCAGCCTTGGGTAATAGGTCTTTGTTGGACGGGACAAACGCCCTGAGATTTACTGGCGTAAAATAATTGAGCTTTCGGAAAAACATTGAATGTTTCGGGTAAATACGCAGCGGTGGAAAGTAACACACTACAAGTGCGTTGACTCTACTGCCTTTTAAAGCAAATATCTGTGCATTTTACTAATTTTGTTTTTTTATTGTTATCTGGATTTATATATATATTTCATTTTGAAAATATGGATTAATATGCACGTACATTTCCTAAATCAGGATTTATATTTACAGTATATCTAACAAAAATAAGACAAATAAAGATCTGTGCTGTTCATATTATAGACTGAATATGAGTATAAACTTGTACTTGTAGTACTTTCAGTACATTTATGAGTTAGTACTTATCTACTTTTAACCTCAAGATGGTTCACTTTTACTGGAGTCATTTTGTGTGTGCATACTTGTTCTTTCACTTGAGTAAAAGCTTACTTTTACTTCTTCCACCACTGTGGATACGTATGTGCAGGCTCAAGTGTGTGTACGTGTTTCTGTACCACACGCACACACGCACACACACACACACACACACACACACACACACACACACACACACACACACACACACACACACACACACACACACACACACACACACACACACACACACACACACACACACACAATGGGACAGATACACAGGGAAAGAGGAGTGAGGCAGAGCAGAGACCAGCGACTGGTCACTGCTGGTGCGACTCGGTCTTTTTATACCTGCCCCCAAAATAAGAGCTCCGTGATTGGCCGAGACGCGCTTCTCACTGAATCACACCCGGCCAATTAGAGAGCAGCACTTCCTGTTCTGCAAAAGATGTTTCCTGTTGATAGTTGAAAGGCAGGGCGGCCTGTGCTTGTGTGTGTGTGTGTGTGTGTGTGTGTGTGTGTGTGTGTGTGTGTGTGTGTGTGCGTGCGTGTGTGTGTGTGTGTGTGTGTGTGTGTGTGTGTGTGCGTGCGTGCGTGCGTGTGTGTGAATCGGGCGTGTTTTGCTGACCTGCGCGTGACTCGCGGAAGCGCTGGCGGTGATAGCGCTGTCGCCGCGGTGTGTCCTGACACATGGCCCGGCTGGAGGGGTGCGTGAGAATCCGTGTTTTCGTCGGAAAGTAAACACGGGAGTAGCGAGGACCAGTATACAGCCGTCGCAAAAACACGTGTCCCCGAGAACGAGCTGCTGACCTGTAGTAGCCCCCGACCAAAGCCACAACGTTGTGCCGTGTGCGTACACCGCTGCAGGTCTCAGGGATATTTCAGTATTTTGAGCTATTTGGAGGATGGAGTTATTGGAGTTTTTTGGAGGATGCTCCCTTTAGATAAATGGAACTTTGAGGTGGAGTTCATAACGTGGAAAGTGACTTTAAAGTCACTACAGATATTTATGGAGTATTTGGGGCCACTAAGGTAGAATTTAGGACCGCAAAGAGAGAATTTAGGGCCAATAAGGAAGAATTTAGAACCACAAAGAAAGTATTTAGGGCTGCTAAGGGTGTATTTAGGACCACAAAGACAGTATTAAGGGCCAATATGGGAGTATTTAGGGCCTCTAAGGGAGTATTCAGGGCATCTAAGGGAGTATTTAAGGCCTCTAAGGGAGTATTTAGGACCACTAAGGGAGTATTTAGGACCACTAAGAGAGTACTGAAGGCCACTAAGGGAGTATTTAGGACCACTAACAGAGTACTTAAGGCCACTAAGGGAGTATTTAGGACCACTAAGGGAGTATTTAGGACCACTAAGAGAGTACTTAAGGCCACTAAGGGAGTATTTAGGACCACTAAGGGAGTATTTAGGACCACTAAGAGAGTACTTAAGGCCACTAAGGGAGTATTTAGGGCCAAACATATTATTTCCTGCTAGTTGGTTGTACAGGTTTGGTGTGTGTGTGTGTGTGTGTAAATACAGTGTATGGATACCCACCAGCATTAAGAGGACACTGGAAGTGTGAAGACATTTAGCGTCCTCGTAATCCGAAAGGCCTTTAATGCTGGTTTAAAATTCCCTAATATCTGATATGCGTCTTCTGATTTCCTCTCAGGATTCAAATTCTGGATTCTGTTTTTGCTCCCTTGGGGTTTGTACCCACTCATATGAGCAGCTGCCAGCCATACCATTTTAAAGACCCCCTTAAACCTATTCCTGAGTTCAGTTTTAAGACTTCACCCAGTCCAGAAAAATCCCGTTGTGATGACACAAATTGCTTTTTCCGAGGCGGACCTGCCTCGCAAGTGTTTCAGCAGCAGCTAAGGTTACAGACGAAAACAACGCCACTGGATGTGAAACGTTAAAAACACTCAAGCTGTGAGGTCACGCTGAATCGCTCGCGGTACGGGGGCTTTACTGCGTGTTTCCGGGCGGGGAAAAATAAAATAAAAATCTGTGAAAACGTCTGTAAGTCTGTGGAACCAGCCCCCCCCAAAAAAAATGTGTTTACTCACTTCATCAGCTGGGTTTGAGACACGCACAAATACAAACGGTTGTGTTTACCCTCTCTCTCTCTCTCTCTCTCGCTCTCTCTCTCTCTCTCTCCCTTTCTTTCCACCCACTTTCTATGTTTAGCATTTCTACCTTCTGTTTTCCGTGTTCCGGAACTTAGAGGGAAACATTCCATCTGCACAGGAAGAGATGTTTTATGTAATATTTGCTAACCGATTGTTCCGCCTTTATCCTGAGGCTGTTCAGTGAACCAATGCATGGCCCTCCCCAAGGAATAGACCCCCCCCCCAAAAAAAAACAAAAAAACTGACAGGATGTTTTACTCCCAGAAGTAGAGTGGCCACATTTCAAAACCCCCAAACCTGGGGCATCAAGTGTACCACACATTCGAGGGAGTAACTGATGCACGGTGCTTCTTTTTGTTTTGTTTGAATAAGGTAACGGAGAGGCATGGGTACCCACAGCGGAGTCGCCTATAGTAAGCGGCGGCCCTACACACACACACACACACACACACACACACACACACATGCACGCCCACCCCTGAACGCAGCCCACAATTCACAGGGAGTGAGTGGGCGTGTTGATGACGTAGGGATCTCTCAACGACCCAAGTGGGATCCCACTTCTCCTTTGGGATCTTTGTGCGCACTCTTTTCCGCTTGCCTCCATGCAGCATATCAACTGTAAGTGCCGAAAACAAGTCTCATATTATTATCTTTATATCAACTGTGCTGAAAAACCGGGACAGTTTGGTTGTAAATGTGGAAAACCGGGACATTTCTGTGTTCTACAGATATCTCTCGGGACCCCGGACACACACACAGCTCGAAACCGAGACGGTCTTGGTCAAACCGGGGCGTCTGGGGACCGTGCTCAGAAAGTCCCCTGGACCAGGCTTTCGAGTCCCACCGTTGGAACCGTTCTGAATGTTCGTAATCATAAACCGGTCCGGGTGCGATGGCCCTGCGGTGCCTGGTTGGAGATATGATCGCTGTCCCTTCGGAGACGGCAATTAGGAAGCCTTCAACCCAAGCCAACCGCCATCCGTCCGTCCGTCCATCACCCAACTCTTCCACACGTCCAGCAGAGCGTGGACGGGGACACAGGGGCGGGGACACAGGGACAATAGACGGATGATAAGCACTCGTTGCTTTGACTAAAAACAGTTTTGATATGTTGGACAAAGCAGTGAATATCGACTTCAGAGTTCCACTATGTGGCTTGACCCTATCAAGTTTTTGGACATGTTTAGAAAGCAGGAACGTGACCGGTGCCCGCGAGGAGGGGTTGGTGCTGTTGGTCGGTGGTAAAAGTTCTAGCCTGGTGGAAGGAGGAGGAAGAAGTGAAAGTGCTTTCGCCAATATCTGCTCAGATGCACTCAATTGAAAAGATTTCCTAATTGAAGTGTGGCGGAGCACATGCGACCCGTTACGACCCCAACCTCTGCCCGCGATCGCTGGACAAACTGTCTCCTTACAAGATCACCTTTTTAAAACATTCGGTGGATTCTCTGGACGAGCGAAGAGCAAATGGATTGGGTGGAACGGCGATCACGGTGTGGTGCGTCCGGGAAGCCGTCCGTCTTTTTACTCGCGTCCTAACGTACGCCGGACCACGCAGTGTGTGCTACTCCATTTTTGGACGCGGCATTTGATCGGGGACCGGAGGGTCTCTGGGATACGATAAGGTCTTCCTTTAACCCTACACCTTGCTGATGTGTGCGGATAAAGGAGAAGCAAATTTATTAAGTTAAGAAAAAAAGATCAGCGATGTGGTACATGGTCGATGACGTCGCCCCGTTATTTTAGTTTGTTTGACCACTACCAACCAAATAAAACCGATTGTGAGTCGCTTTGGACAAAAGCGTCTGCTAAATGACAATGGTATAGAAGGCATCAAAATGTATGACTTTGGCCTGTGACTCGACGGATACAAGCTCATGGACCGTGAATGACAGAACACCTTTGTCGACTGTTTGTTGTCCTGAGTCGCACGTGTGGAAAACCCAGCCGTTGCATATTTCCGTGTGTTCCATACAGCACCTTTAGATTGAAGCCCACGTGACACGCACACATCATAGGCGTGTGCTGCGACGCGCTAATGCGGCGGATAACTCTTCTAAATGCAGTTGAGTGATTGTGAATAAAAATCCACCCATTCATTTCTTTTATCTGCCACACAAAGTCACTAAATATTAGGTGAACGATAAAAATTATTACATATATGTATTTCCCGATACAAGATCTTTGTCAAATACTCGATATCAGCGCCCGTGAAGCCTTTGACACGGCAGATAGCTGTGATGAATATAGGTGGGTGATAAAATGTGATGCATGGTGGCTTTATGTAGCTGCTCTCTTGATGTCAGTGTGACTCATGTCGGTTCAGTGAAATATATCAGCGCAGCTTTCTTATCAGCGTCCACGGGGCCCTGTAACAATGAGCTCAATTGAAAGGTTAATCTGTCAATTTCTACAAATTTTCAATAATTAAAGTGTTGTGTGTGTGTGTGTGTGTGTGTGTGTGTGTGTGTGTGTGTGTGTCTATATGAGTATGATTGACTGTCTGAGGGAGTGACTGTGGGTTCTATGTATGAGTGTATTAATGCCATGTGATTGTGTGTGTGTGTGTGTGTGTGTGTGTGGGTGTGTGTGAGTGTGTGTGTGGGTGTGGTGGTCACAACTACTACTACTTACAACTACTTCAACACGTCACGTGTGTGTGTGTGTGTGTGTGCGTGTGTGTGTGTGTGTGTGTGTGTGTGTGTGTGTGTGTGTGCGTGCGTGCGTGTGTGCCCACGCATGTGTGTGTGTTTGTGTGTGTGTGTGTGTGTGTGTGTGTGTGTGTGTGTGTGTGTGTGTGTTGTGGACATGGTGGTTACAACTATAACTACTCACAACTACTTCACTAAATA
>NC_137193.1:8704140-8721640 GCF_960531495.2 Zeus faber | reverse complement strand
TATCTATCTACCTGTCTACCTACCTACCTGTCTATCTACCTACCTACCTACCTACCTACCTACCTGTCTATCTAGCTACCTACCTGTCTATCTACCTACCTACCTTCCTACCTGTTTATCTACCTACCTACCTACCTACCTACCTACCTGTCTACCTACCTACCTACCTGTCTACCTACCTACCTACCTGTCTATCTAGCTACTTGCCTACCTACCTACCTGTCTATCTACCTACCTGCCTACCTGTCTGTCTGTCGGTCTATCTATCTATCTATCTATCTATCCACCTGTCTGTCTGTCTGTCTGTCTATCTATCCACCTGTCTGTCTATCTATCTATCTATCTATCTATCTATCTATCAGTCTGTCTGTCTATCTGTCTGTCTATCTATCTATCTATCTATCTATCTGTCTGTCTGTCTGTCTGTCTGTCTGTCTGTCTGTCTGTCTATCTATTTATCTATCCACCTGTCTGTCTATCTATCTATCTATCTATCTATCGGTCTGTCTGTCTGTCTGTCTGTCTGTCTGTCTGTCTCTCTGTCTCTCTGTCTGTCTGTCTGTCTGTCTGTCTGTCTATATATCTATTTATTTCCAGTGCTCTTTTATCCTTTTCATAATGAAACTTTGCTGTCATTTATGTCACGTGGATGGTAGCTCAGGCAGTAGAGCTGGTCGTCTAGTAATCTAAACGTTGCTGGTTGGATCCCAGGCTCCTCCTGCTAGCATGCTGTAGTGTCCTTGAGCAAGACACTTAACCCCTAATTGCTCCTGATGGCTGCGTCCGTCGCTGTTTGAATAATTGTAAGTGGCTTTGGATAAAAGCGTCTGCTAAATGTAAATGTATTTACCTTCCCCGTGACGTAAAACACTTTTCCACTTTGTTTTTTCTTTAAAGTGTTGTGAATATAAATGAAGTTTTCTTTTTACCAAGTCTTGTTTATCCACATCTGCTCCCTCACTTGTGTGTTACTCGCTCACTCTCCTCCAGTGCACCGTGCTTACAACTCAGGTTCCTGTCCGCTTCAGGTTATTGTTTGCACTTTGGATGGAAGGGACACACACATGGAAATGTGAGCGCACACACACACACACACACACACACACACACACACACACACACACACACACACACACACACACTCCAATATACATACATACACTACTCTATACTCTATACTATTCCGGTGCAAAATACACAATACATATTGAGGACAAACACAAATATGCACCTGCATGAGCGAACACACACACACACACACACACACACACACACACACACACACACACACACACAGTTCTCACTATTCAGGATATGTGTAAGGGTAACATTACATCATTCTTCTCCTTCCAGAAAGTCAGGCCTCGGTAACGCAGGCCGTTCTGAAGCGTGAGGCTGTTCTGCTCACAATAGAAACTTCCTCCCTCTGTGTCATAGCTCCCTGGAATGTGAGAAGAGGGAACTGTTTCATGCCTTTTCACTGTTTCATGCCTTTTCACTGTTTCATGCCTTTTCACTGTTTCATGCCTTTTCACTGTTTCGTGCTTTTCACTGTTTCGTGCTTTTCACTGTTTCATGCCTTTTCACTGTTTCATGCCTTTTCACTGTTTCATGCCTTTTCACTGTTTCATGCCTTTTCACTGTTTCATGCCTTTTCACTGTTTCGTGCTTTTCACTGTTTCGTGCTTTTCACTGTTTCATGCCTTTTCACTGTTTCATGCCTTTTCACTGTTTCATGCCTTTTCACTGTTTCATGCCTTTTCACTGTTTCATGCCTTTTCACTGTTTCATGCTTATCACTGTTTCATGCTTTTCACTGTTTCATGCCTTTTCACTGTTTCATGCTTTTCACTGTTTCATGCCTTTTCACTGTTTCATGCCTTTTCACTGTTTCATGCTTTTCACTGTTTCGTGCTTTTCACTGTTTCGTGCTTTTCATTGTTTAATGCCTTTTCACTGTTTCATGCCTTTTCTCTTCCCTCTTGTTACCTTTCTCTCCCTGTCACCCCCCAGCCCCACGAGGCTTAAATTCAGTTGTTTTTTCTTCATCTGCATTGGCCAACCCAGTGGCAAGTGGCAAGTATGGTATACATGGTATGGTATGGTATAAATGGTAAATTCCTCTCTTGGACAACAATATGCCATCTTACTCATATAAATGTATGTTTCATATCACGTATGGCTGGCTGTGTGTGTCTGCATTTGTTTCAGTACAGGAGATATCTCCATTCCCAAAAGGTTGAAATAATATTACTAAATCAAACCTGAAAGCTGAAACAATTTATTAAAAATCTGGGGGCAGATTTGCTCATCCTCACGGGAACTGAACTGAGACACCCAAGGTGGAGCCCAACCTCGCGCTGGAGACCGAATTGTTGGCTTCCACCTCGGCTCAAACGTCCCAGACAAATTTCAGCTTTTAAAATGTTTTCTTTCATTTCCACGGAGGCCTGTCGAAATAACAAAACCAGTACAACCGGGCGCGACCCTTCTGTCCTTTGAGACGGTGTTCATGTGCGCCACCCGCTGTCACGGTGTAAGGACAAGCGTAATCGCTCAAGTCCGCCAAAATTGGAGTGTAGAATTTTACTTGAAGGGGAACACCACCTGTTTCCAGCAATAAAATGGCCAAAACCTTACGGTGTGGTCCACAGAAGCGCCTCCATCTGACAGGTGTACCGCCCATGCACTCTTTGGCCACGCCCGCCTAGAGAGCATCTTGGAGATGAATGGACGACTTCAAATACATTGGAAATGGTGCAGCTTGAAGAAGACATTCATGCTTGCAGAGCTACATCAGAAGCTAGTGCTACGTCTTTTACGACACAAAATATAATTGATGCTATATAATTGAAGGAAATGTAATTGATTACCTTGGCATTGACATCTATGCCTTACTTGGAGTTAATAATAAACTACGTCAATGAATAGGTCCATATTCAAAAGGAAATGTTGTCTTTTCTTGATTGCGTGTGATTCCCATCTGGGACGATTCCTTCCAGTATTTGACTTATTCAACATTCCAGATCTGTGTACATAACAAGCGTAATGCCATGTACAACGAGTTGGCATCTCCATTTCTCGAGCTCCTATTAAAACCATTCACCTGTCAATGAACCCAATCATCCAATACCGATCCAAATTTAGGAAGTAGAAGTCGCTGGACTACAAATAAACCTTGCGCTGCACCTTTGGCACCGTTCCCTCCTACGTTCCGTCATTTTTACGGGAGTTCAGCCGACGTCGTCTTCCTGTCGGATCTAATCATCAATAATCTCAAGCCTGCGTGTGTGTATGTGCGCTCCCGTTGGACCCGCTGTTTGTTTGAGCTCTGGGCATCTCCTCATGACTGCCGCCTTTGTCCGGCGTCCACGCCGTTGAGCAACTCCCCGCTCCGCTGAGGAGGGAATTACTGTACATTTGGGACACACTCTCAGTCGGCTCTGTCAATATTGACTCCTGTCCGTCCGGGGAACACACTCCAGGTTCGGGAGATAAGGGCGCCGGAGCTCCGTCACACTAACAAGGAGAGATATGACAGATGAGTAGGGATAAGGGAGATAGGGGGGAGGGAGGGAGGGAGAGAGGTTGACTTTTGCTCAAAAATAGTCTCGAAGGAAACCTTCGAAAACAAACAGCGGGTACGATAAATAACTTGGCAAACACACTCAGCCCCGCCGCCCAGCCACTCACCAAGGCTAAGAATGAAACTAAGAATGCAATAGATGGAAAGATAGACGGATGAGGACGAGGGAAACTTTTAATGGCCTTTAATCAAACATTTTGCAACAAGTCCACGGGGGAGGTGGGCAAACATCATATTTAACAGGCACTATTTCCTCTCAGTCTAAAGATTATTCTTTCCAACAGCTGTCCCTTGACATCCCCTATATTCTTACTTACTTACTTGCTTACTTTCTTACGTACCTTAACCCTGTGATCCCATATGGGTGCGTGGTGTCAACGGGGTACTCGCAGTGACCGTATCCCTTCCCGAGTCACGCTCGCTCTGTCTTTGACTCCCGTGACCTTTTCTTCGCCCCTAACGGATCTTGACTGGAATGAATGAGTTTCAAACACACACAAGTGCACGAAACATGAATGCGGCGGTGCCTGTAGGTGTGTGGTGAACCGCTACGCCAACTTAACCCCGCCATCATTGGCGCAGCTCTTCTGATGGCGTTCCCCTCAACTGTCTCCCTGGGTGCCAACCTCAAACAGTCAATTCACAGGAACTTAACAATGACCTGGCAGACGCGGATTACAATCCCTTACAGTGCACCTCCAGGCTCCCCCGCGGTTATTCCTCATCTCCATACAAGGTAAACAGGACCAAATGTGATCTGGTTCTTCCATGTTAGAATTGACATTGTAGAGAGAAAGAGCATTTCTCTTTACATAAAGTTGGGGGCTTCCTGGGAAAACAGAGGCAATGTTTTGAAAAACTCCCCCTCTGGAGGTAGAGGCCTTTGTCCCCATTCAAAATAAATGATCGTAAGCATTTTTCTCTCACAGTAGGTAAAATTTGTAAAGTACAACCTCACCTTAAATGTCCTTATCCTACATTTTGTGTTTGTGTTGCGCTGCGGGCGTAACGGAAGGTCTTTCGCTGGCGTGACAATTCGTGTCACTCAAGCTTAGAGCGCAAGTTCATCGTATTAAAAGGTGAAGCCGAAAAATGTCTCCCGAGGTACGATCTCCCCCTCTCTCCCCCTTTCTCTCTCTCTCTCTCTCTCTCTCTCTCTCTCTCTCTCTCTCTCTCTCTCTCTCTCTCTCTCTCTCTCGCTCTCTCTCATACCAGGGTGCATTAGTGCATGAACCACACTGATGTGTGTGTCAGGATGTCAGGTCACATCAGCAGAAACACCGAGTGCAGAGAACATGCCAGGTAATTACTCTTCCTTTCTTCTCCTCATTCTCCTTCGGCACAGCTCCGCCCACCTTCTACCTGGCGTCAGCTCTGGACTTACTTCTCCTTCCGCCGTTGTCTTCTCTGCATTCTTTTCTCCTCCTCCTCCTCCTCCTCCTCTTTTTTTCCCTTTGCCTTTTAGGAGCGTACTCCTTCACGAGTCCCTCATCCACGGGCCTAGTGGGCCGTTTCTATGCCTTTGGAGAACTGTGCTTCGGTTGGTTGCTCAGCTGACTCCTCGTCTCCATTCTCGCTCTCTCTCCGTTCTCCTCCGTTTCTCTCCACAGCTGTTTTTTCCACCAAGGCAAAGGAACAAAAGCAGGAATCATTTGGTCCTGAGCCATTTAGAACCTTCCGAAACAGGAACCTCAGTGGTGCCGAAAAGAGTCGGTGGCTACTTTGCCATCGCACTCAGATCAAGAGGAGGAGATGCCGAATGTCCAACTGTGAGGTTTGATATGTCATTCCTGGCCACATTGGTCAATGCATTTTCGAATTCTAATTTTCCATATTCTTTTATAAGTATAAGTAGCAGGGGAAAACGAATACTACCAGCAAGCAGCGATTGGTATTTACAAATGTTGGTTGGTGTGCTTCATGACCAATAATCGCTGTTCAGTAGTACAAACAGCTTCCTTGACAAGTACTACCTCACTTGTGGGGACCGTTTTTGAGACCGGGAGCTATCTAAAGCCCCTTTTCCCACCTGCACTGAAAGCTGTAAATCTACTGGCAATGTTAAGTATTGGCGTCATGTGGGAAAAGGAGCCGGGCTCGATGTTCCGTAAAAGTCGTTCCATAAATCTCCCAACTCTCGACGTAGTATAATTTCCGGCAAATTGCCGGTTCAGCTGTGAATGTGAGTGTGTGGGAACGGAATCAGTAAGCAGATTTATTTGTTTTCGGGAAGAAAAATAGAAAGCATTTTGAAAAATGATGAATCTGATCCGAACCGTGGCGCTCGGCTACAAAGACGAGAAACCGAAACACGTCCAGTCTCTACGGAAACAGGTGTTTTCGTTCTTAAATTTAATCATTTTTCTTCTTAAAAATGCCACTCTACCCCCTGTGACTTTTGCAATAAGGGGTGCGGTGCGCTTGCTCGCCAGCTGCACCGCAGCGTGGAGCTGGAGGGAGAGTGAGCGGACAGGGAGAGGTAGAACAGGTGGAGAACGTTCCTTCTCCGGGGGCAGAGGGTGTAGGACAGGTTGAAGACGATGACAGTGATTTAATAACACTGGATTAGGGTTACTGTGTCCGGGGACGGGGGCTCTGTCCCCTCTCAGTCAGCGGAGGGAAAAGTCCGCCAAGCAGGGAAGACGGGAAGCGAAGCCCTGCTCTAAAAACCGATTCTGTTGCCCAGTCTCGTGTGATATTAAAACACCTCTCTCGTAATGTATTCATATCAGGTATCTATATGGTTATCTATATCTATATCTATACTCCAAATGGAACTTTTCCATAAAGGAGGCTTTGTGGGAATGACGGCCTACCGCCTTTGTCGGATATTCATTTACCCAGCAATGTTATGTATTCCATGTGGGAATGGGGCTTAGGTATAACTCATTTGGCACTCAGTTCCTCCTATGGAAAAGCCCAAGTTTCTCCAGGTACGGGGAACTAAATTCCTGGTTCCTGAAATCATCCTTGCGTTTACTCTGCCCCTCGACTCTCCTCTTTTCCCCTCTCTTTTCTCCTCTTCTTTCTTTTCGGTCACGCAACCGTCATATTTGAGGTGCAATAACGTCTCACCAGAATCCGCTCACGGTTGAATTTTTTTGAATGCTGAGTCGGAGATGTGATATTATTTCAGTCAAGGTTGGGTCATGAGGAAATGAAGGGTATTAAGCTGTTCACGCAGCGAGGGGGAATTTCTGGTGACGAACAAAGCTCAGATTACACGAACAGGTTACATTTTAGAGGACTTCTTGTTTTTGGACCGCAACTTGTTATTTTTGTATTGAGCAAGAATATCAGCCAGTATGAGTCACATTCTGTCATTAAGTCCTTTGTTGTGGCAAACAAGCTCTTTGCTCTCCTTTGCAGGAGGCGCGTCATTAAATTATTATTTGATGGGTTACCCACTCACATTTTTAATCAGTTACATGAGGCTAAGAAGAACAAGGTCCTCATTGTTGATGTTTCAAAATGGATTATCAATAATACAATATATCCAATGGTGTAAAAAAACATTTCATGATCAAACCTTTCAAGGCCTGGACCTTTTCAAATGACTGATTTTCTAACTCCACATTCAAGATGGAAATCAGTTCCATTAATATGATGATAAATTAATTATATACAAAAAACGAGTAAAAATATCTCTTTTTTTTTTAAATCTCAGTTTTTTAACATTCATCTTAGAATACTGAATTTATTCTCAGGATTCTCACATTTATCTCATCTTTCTGATACGAAACTCAGAATTTGAATTTCTAGAACAAAATTGTTGGCATGGCAACTGTTTCACGTGGTCCTGACCTTCTCTTTCTTTTCTGTTGCCCTGGACGTCAAGGCACTGATAGATCTTCAGAAATATTCCAGATTGAAAAACGACCCGCGCATCCGATAGGACGAGGCCATTTTTCTTGAAGAGAAAAAAGTACAAAATGTGAGATCATTCATCTTTCCTGTTTCCTTTTGCCTCAGTGCTCAATAAAGAAGATAAAATAAAGACGAATCTTTCTTCTTTTGTTCTTATCGTGATTTTTCGTTATCAAGGCACGCGTGCATGGAATGAAATGCTCATGGCACCGGTCCATTTATAGCCGGGGTTACCTGGATACCTGAGCACTGTTTTGGTCTGTGTGTGTGGCGGATGCCCTGTTTATGGTCTGTTTACGGGGTGTGTGTGTGTGTGTGTGTGTGTGTGTGTGTGTCTGTGTGTGTGTGTGTGTGTGTGTGAGTGTGTATGCGGGTGTGCATGCGTGCATGTGAGTGTGTGTGTGTGTGTGTGTGTGTGTGTGTGTGTGTGTGTGTGTGTGTGTGTGTGTGTGTGTGTGTGTGTGTGTGTGTGTGTGTTTGCGAGCGTGTGGAGAGAGAGAGCCCATTGCGAAATAAAAGCAGAGTTGGAGGCCGAACAAGCTTTTGTTACTACTGTCCAAGAAAAGTTCCACTGGAATGGAGTTGAGGAGCACAGGAATAATTGTCTCTGGTACCGAACCTTTCGCTCTGTGTTTTTGTAGTCTCCTTCGCGCGCTCTCTCTCTCTCTCTTTCTCTCCCTCGCCCATATACACAAACTGACCCTCTCTCTCTCTCTCTCTCTCTCTCTCTTTCTCTCTCTCTGTTTGCCCAGTGACTCAGTGTGTGGCGTTGGATACATATTTACCGACTGCAGTCACAACACCGCCGCTGACATTCAAAAGCAGGAAACTCAACAGGAACTCGCGAAGTCCACAAACACACACACACACACACACACACACACACACACAGTGACACCCACGCACACACACACACACACACACACAAACACACCAGGGTCAGGGCATAATTGAGTTATTTTCCCTTATCGATCTATAGTATCTCAAACTCTTAAACCTTACTGCACTGCACACACATTACTATACTGTTTGAAGAGCTTAACGTCCACCCGGAGAAAGATGGTACGGTGTGTGTGTGTGTGTGTGTGTGTGTGTCTGCTTATCTTTGTTTGTGCTTAAAGGCCCATGAACGCAGGTGTAGGTGCGAGACCATTGCACGGGCCTCGTCAAGCAAACGCACAGAGCCGCACGTGCGCGGCCCTGAGCTCCCTCGCCAGGATCAGCCCCTCGACCCCGTCTCTCGGTGCACGTATCGGCGGCGTGCGTTCGTCGTACTCACCAGCGATTAGTTGGGAGTGAAATAAACATTTGAAATGACTCAGGAGTTGGGAGTCGCTTCAAAAAAAAAAAAAAAATGTGTTCCTTTGTTTTGTTTTTAGTTTCAAAACGAGCTGCGCCCAACGAGCTCCTTAAGTTCCGATTCCGAGTGGGCGAGCGAGAGAGAGAGAGAGAGAGAGAGAGGGGAGAGTGAATCTTCGAATCGTGAGTTGGGAACTGAAAATAATGACTGAGGATTAAATTCAGGTGGAAAAAAAGGCATCATTCATGTCCAATTGGACTGGGTTTACACGTCTGCGTTCGCCAAATAAACATCTGACAGAATCAAGGATTCCCTTGAGAATTCCCGGTCACAGCCCTGAGCGGGGCTGGCCCCCTGACTCCCGTTCGCCGTTCACCAGGAGGCCGAGGAGGCGCCACGCCACGCCGACTAAATCAAACCCACGAAGAGTTTGGGCGACTCTTTTTACCCAGAGGCTCGTCGGGAACCAACTCTCGAGAAAAAGGAGCCGTGCCACCGTACCTCCATTACACCCTCGACACCTGCGCGGCGTGCAGACTGGCCGGCGGTGATTTCGGGGGCCGTCGGCTTTACTGGGCGGCGATTCCTCTCAGCCCCCGCTCGGACCACCTCGGCCCCGAGCGGGTTTGGAACCGCCGGCTCCCCAGCGCCCACCGGCCGCCACGAGGCCCCGCGCCGATCCAGTTGCAGCGCTCTGCCTTTCCTGTTTTCCATCACAAAATGATGTTTTTTCTAGACTACACAAACAGGACGGGGAGGGAGAGGGGAGAGATGGAGAGCGAGAGAAAGAGAATGATAGAGGGATAGAGATAGGGACAGGGTGATTGGGAAAGAGCGAGTGAGAGAGAGAGTAAACAGCCGTATATCAAGATTCCCCCCATAATGTTTTGATCGGAGGGCTGGCGCAATGTTGCATTCTTGGTCAATGTTGTCTCCATGGAAACCATTCTGGCATCCAGCACGCTTCCAATTGCCGTAAAAAAATATAAATAAATACATAAAATCTAAAAAACAAAAAAAACAAAAAAAAACAAAAACGCCCTGGTGACGTTATGTAATGCAGACGCGCAGCAGTTTAGACCACAATCAGACAGCCATGACACAGAAACGAGGAGCCAGAGCGAGAGAGAGAGACATGAGGCATTTTCCCCTGATAAGAAACAGACAAAATGCTGCAAAAAAACGATCAGCGTAAACAGCCATTTTTTTTCGCGAGATATATCGGTATTACGGCATTTTTTGCATCAGGCTTTTCTCTTAAATGTGAAGTTCATGTAAAGCAAAAAAAAAAAGACGATAAAAAAGAAGGAATTATATAGATTTTTCAGTGTATTCAATTTTAGTCCAATTCAATATTGACTATTTTATTTCATAACTGCCAATGAATAGAGTCATAGTAATCACTTCCGAAGACCATTCGCATTCTGCATATCACAGAAACAACTGGAAAACTTTCCGTGGCAGTTTGGCCTACCACGCGCCACCAAAGTTCCATGTTCAGGGACCTCCGGCACAGAGACACAGGAGACGGGGTTGTAGACACCAGTTTATTGTATTGCGTGGGCCAGTTGGAATAAGCCCAGGAGCAGATGGAACATGTGTCATGACAAGGGCTCCTCTCTCCTGTGTGAGTGTGGGGATGGGGGTTTTCCCTGCTGCTCGTTAGACCAACCAACGAGCAACAGGCATGCAGCCACACTGATCCCAATCACCTAGATCCGGGTCAGGTGTGGCTGCTCAAACAACTCCCCAGCACCACAATTTCAGTGCTCATCTTTTTGTTATTTTCAAAACAAACGTTGCAGCGATCGAGGTTGAATTTGATTCATGATCGAGAGGGAAAAATCATGATTCCCTGGGACTGAAAGTGAAAAATAGATTTTAAATCATTAACATTTTACAAGGCAGGTATTATAACTTCTCAGTTATAAGTATAACTTATAACTTCTCAGTTATAAGTATTATAACTTCTCAGTTATAAGTATTATAACTTCTCAGTTATAAGTATTATAACTTGTTGCGGCTTTAATGGGATCAAAAGTTGGAATTTGCTGATTATAGTAGTGTATTAGTAATAGTCGAAAATAAAACAAAATAAAAAAGAGCTTTAAAGGACGGAATAAAAATATTCAACATTAGACAGTCATCTTTCACGGTGTGGGATTGTAACAGTTATGTCTATGAAAGCAATTCTCAATGAATGATGGCTCTTTTTGATATGCATGCGTGTGTGTGTGTGTGTGTGTGTGTGTGTGTGTGTGTGTGTGTGTGTGTGTGTGCGTGTGTGTGTGTGCGTGTGTGTGTGTGTGTGTGTGTGTGTGTGTGTGTGTGTGTTTGTGTCTTCCTCCTGAACGTCTGTCTGTCTGTGTCTGTTAGTGTTTTCGCCCGGTGGCATCATTTACCCTCCAAAGTCATATTTAGAGCATCTTAATGACAGGACTACAGGGGCTGATGGTGCGTCACTACTACACATTAAAAGCGCGTGCGCGCGCGCACACACACACACACACACACACACACACACACACACACACACACACACACACACACACACACACAGGGTCAGCTTCTCTCCTAGGTGTGTGTGTGTGTGTGTGTGTGTGTGTGTGTGTGTGTGACTCTGTGGTATATTTAAGGACTTAAGCATCATAAACAACAAAGCCCACACCGGGTCCAAACGCTCAGATGCGAGGGCTAAATTGCCCATAATGGAGTGGCAAAGACCGCGCGGGGAAACGGCAAACACCGGCAAACCGGAGCCTCGGCGCAAGTTTAAAAGTCTACGGTCTAGTCTACGGCGGCCTAAACAGTGTTTTTAGGGGACCGAAATTACAGTTAAGTAGGCGGTGTGTCTACCGACAACGCACCAATTTCAGGGGCCAGCGGTGTGATGGGAGGTTTATAACATCGTTGGTTCGTTCATCCATCACTTCAGACTACCACAGCACGGGTGTTGGTAGCCGGTGACCCCCCCCCCCCCGAGACATCCTTTCCTCCCGCCCCTGACTGAAATCATACAACAAAGACGTCGTGGCGCAGGGTTTTTCAACCGCCTCAATTCCACGTCAACAGAACAAAGACTGGAAATCAGCTTTTCCGTTGCAAGATCAAAATTGCGAGGCTGCACTAACTCATTTAATTCACCAGTTCCAGTGGGAAGGGCAGCGCCGGCAGAACGAGCTTCACCCTGAAAGCGAGGAAGCGTCGTCGCAATGAAAGGTTCCTTTTTTGGGGGGGGGGAGATTCGGTTCTTGAGGAGTCACTCGGCAAAGCGAGTCGTTTCTGATGTTCCCGCTCCTCCGTTCGCTCAATTCATTTGCCGTAACACGAGGCCAGCGAAGGAGGACTTCCTGAACGATAAGGGGGAGTCGGTGAGAGTAGTGAATGGAAATTAGAATAGAAACATTTTTGGAAACATTTTTCTGAAACATTTTATTTTGGTGAAAAGCAAAGAGTAAATCAATCACATTAAATATTATTTGCGTAAAATGCCTTGGCCCTACTTTAATTGACAAATTATTTTCAGCTTGTGAGTCGAAGTCCGGCTCGACCGCTCTTTTGCCGTGAACGACTCTGCCCGACGCCCGACTCACTTAGAAGACCCGATCGCTACGAACGAATTTGCGAGTCGTGCATCGCTGTTCCTAGGCCATAATAACCAGCACAGCTCTACGCCTTTCTGACGTTTTCGTCGGCTGACAGGGCCGCCGTGGGAATATTTCATTGCTCTTGCAAAAGTGCTCTGTGGCAGAGGAGCGGTCAGCCGGAAAATAAAAAAATTGATAAATAAAAACATCGAACCGCGTCAGAAGTTATTGATATTGAATACTGTCACGTGTTCCTTTAATTTAGAGACATTCTAATGGTAAAAAAAAAAATCATGCTCTTGAAGACTCTCTTCCATGTACGTGTGTGTTGTGTACATATGTCGATATTGAGTCCACACTTAAGCTGCTAAGTGTATTTGCCTCCGGTATCATATCCAACGCACCTGGACCTTTATGTGCTCTGACAAAGACTTTTATCAGCGACTTCACACAAAGCGTTCCGCCACAGCTAATCTGCGCTCCCTTATCGAGGCTGCGTTGCTGTGGCCGTAGGTGCGCTCCACTTCACACTCCCTCCATAGGCTAACATTAGATAAGTGGAGCCTCAAGATACGATTACTTATATGCTAACACACATTAGGCTATTATTAGCGGTTTGCTTAAGGCTAAACTGTTTATGCTACTTGGACGTATATGGCCCTCCGTCTAAAGCAAATGACACCTATAGCCTCTCCAATTCATGGCGTTTGTAATAATACGTATTATTCAGGTATCATATTGTTTTAGTAGTTTAACATTGGATTTAAATATCCATAGTTTATAGGTCGTAAAAGTGGAGAGGCATTAGCGGAGGCAGCTAGCGGGCATGTTGTGGTTTATTGGGGATGTGCTGGAATGGCTCTGGTGATAAGCCAGCAGCTTTATGAACACAGGTGTAATGTTGAGAGGGGAGAGGGAGGAAAAAAGCCTCGTGAAGTCGCGTCTCGAACGTAGGTCAAAAAAAAAAAACTGACAATTTTTCAGATAAGGGGTTAGGCCAAACAATTGGGGACCGGCCATTGTTGGCACGTAGCAAAGGGAGCAGAGGGCCCCATGTTCCGGTGCACAAAACATAACATGTACAAACCTTCATTTAATACCTTCCAACAGGTTTTCACCGTGACGACACCGGTGCCTTTTGAATATGAGAGAGCGTCTTTGGAAGCAACTTGTCCTCGAACCCCCATTTCAGACATTTCAGATTACTGAACTAGCATGATCCCATTGTGTATATTTCTTGATATATCAGAGGTGTGGAAACTACCCCTCTCTTTACATTGAGGGAACACAGGATTGGGGGTAGACGGAGAACACGGGGCCGCTGGGAACGTAGGGTGGACGCCCGAGAAGCGCGCGCGCCATAAAACGTCTATCGGAAAGAATTCCGGGAACTGGCGGGGAAACTCCAAGACGGACCAAAAGGGAGCGCCGCGCGACTCCGTCAGCTTGATTCGCCCGGCTGGATGTGTGTGCCGATTCTCAGAAGCCGACAAGGGCTTACCTGGAGGAGATGCCGGGGCCAGCGTGTCGCGGAGGAGGCGCCCCTTTCGTCAGCCGGAGGACGCGGTCAAGGTAAAAACAAAGGCTCACGGCGCTAAGCCTGAAAAATCTGCTCCACTGACAGATTGACATGAGAACTAACGTGGAAGGGCGTGCTCTGTGGTACGAAAGAGTCTACAGTGTGTGTGTGTGTGTGTGTGTGTGTGTGTGTGCGCGCGCCAAATGTATGGGGATCTTGAAATACCTAACTCACAGCAAGAATGAGTCACCCTGACATGATTTATGCAGCTCTGACAATAGGGCCTCAAATGTAAAAAGCAGTTTAAAGTGACGCTAAGCGTTGCGTATTAAGCGCAATAAGCTCCAACTCATAATTAGGGCCTCCTCTCGCCGCTTAGCGTGGCTATTTTCTCTGATTGCCAGGGTTATTACAAGAGATTGATGGCCCTGTCGCCTAGTTACATTATTTTAGTGTAAATAAAAGGGAGGGGAGCCCGGCTCGTTTTGGGTAAGTACGGTGCTTGAGCAAGTTTTCTTGCGGGGCTTATACTTAACTCGCGCGGCTCAGTTAGAGATTGCCCTTCTGCTTCCATGAGATTTCAAAACAAACGTTGTTTTTGTTTTTTTTTTCTTTGCAAACGACTGTGAGGGCCCTTGACCCTTGGAGCCTGGCGGAATATCACCAACCAGCGTATGTGTTGGCCACCATTTAAATAGTCTTCCTTTGTTTAGTGTAAATAAAAACAGCTTTATAATCATTAACTTGGGCCGGACAACTGCTTTGGTTGACGCAAAGGTTGGGTTTCCGGTGCAGAAGGCCCGC
The DNA here is from genome assembly GCF_960531495.2 of Zeus faber. Taxonomy (NCBI): domain Eukaryota; kingdom Metazoa; phylum Chordata; class Actinopteri; order Zeiformes; family Zeidae; genus Zeus; species Zeus faber. The sequence continues at coordinate 8,706,977 of NC_137193.1, read as the reverse complement.
TTTACCTGCCTATGGTTTGAACCAAATAGTCCGTAAAAGGGCAGTGAAAGAATGAGCTCATTCTGCACCTCACGGCATAAGTCCTTATTTGGCGGTGGGCAAATAAGCAGCAAAGGGAGTGAGTTGTGAGACTTGTGTGAAAGCAGATTGGAACAGATAAAGGTAAGCAAAAATGCACGCGCGATGGAGGAGGTGGAGATGCATCGATCTGGACCCACTGCAGTGAATGTGTAACTCTTTTTTTCAGGCTGGGTGTCAGACCCAATGATGCGACCGAAAATAAAAACAGACCTACTCTTTCAGACCAACTCAGACCCACCAACTCAATTTAAGGATTTGTTTGCTACGAACAAATCCTTGGCGATCGTTTGTGAATTCGATGTGGAGCGGATCTCCTGGTCGGCGCGACTGAAGGAAGGACACGCTTTCACGACAGATACGACCAAACGTCGACCCAAGCTCTCCGCAAACGACGCAGAGAACGCTTTTCCCCTCAGCTCTTGCTTATCTCGGAGTAAGGAACAATTTTTTTCAACAAAGAAATTAAGAATTGCGCGCCGCCCGTCTGCCGCGAGAACGGCGCGCGCGCCCCGGCAGTGAGTGTGATGGCAGCGTTTAGCCGGGATGAGGGTGATTACGGTGATGTATAAGCGGGTGCTGTTATGGTTGGAGTCGACAGCTGCGGCCAAACATTTTCACACAAACCTGTCTCGATGGTGGTGGTGGTGGTGGTGGTGGTGTGTGTGTCTGTGTGAGGTGTGTGGGGAGTTGCTGTCAGGTTTTGTTTAAAGCCAAAAGAAGTTGTGTTTTTTTTGGTTTTTTTTCTCGCTTGCACTCCTTGGCAATCAATCTCTCTTTATCTTGGGCTCCCTTGCTCCTTCTCTCTCTTTTCTCAATCTTTTCGTCTCTTGTGAGGCTGTTCGTTGCTCTGCTTTGGTCTTTTTCCCCTAGTCTCTCTCTCTCTCTCTCTCTCTCTCTCTCTCTCTCTCTCTCTCTCTCTCTGTCTGTCTCAGTCCTCAACCTAGGTGGGCTCTGGAAACAATTCTTCAAGCCCTGCTCCTCTCCCATTCCCCTCTCTCTCTCTCTCTCTCTCTCTCTCTCTCTCTCCTCATCCCTCTCAGGTGCAGACACATACAGTAATTACCGCACAGGGCTCTTGCCTCCGGTTTCCCTTCATTCTCTGCCCTTTTAATTGTGTCCAATCAGGTGTTATTTTGTTCTGTAGCACTGGGACTGAATGGACATGTACAGTATGTTTCTCTTTGTGCAGTTTCTAAGCATCTGTGTGTGTGTGTGTGTGTGTGTGTGTGTGTGTGTGTCTGTATGTTTGTGGTTGGAAGTCTCTTACGTTGAAGCCGCTACTACTAAGAGTGTCTTTTGTTTCCTCTAAATAATAATAATAATAATAATAATAATAATAATAATAATAATAATACAGGCAGATAAAAGGGCTACGGCAAAGCCATACACACGCACACGCACACACACACACACGCACACACACACACACACACACCCACACACACACACACAAAGTCAGGAAGCAGCTCCCTGAAATGAGAGACACATTTCTAGAACAAAGAGAGAGAGCGAGAGACAAACTATGTACCTCATCAGACACCGCTGGGGGACCCACAAGACAGTCAAAACACACATACACACACACACACACACACACACACACGCACGCACACACACACACACACACACACACACACACACACACACACACACACACACATAATCCACCCTGCATGTTCAGTCGCGACGCTCCCATCCCCAATTCTTTTTCCATTGGTCCTCATGCGACTTGGGACCGTGAGTCTTGTTCTGGGTTTTGATCCACGCTGAGCACTCAGTTCCTGTTCCAAGTTCTCTGTGGCGATTAGCAGATATGTCAACTATGAATGCTAGTTTTAATGTGGCTCTAATGCTGCTCTCGGGCCAAGCGGCAATTTTAGAATCCTCATACGAAACAGATTTGTTTTAATTCGATTTTATTTTTATATATTTTTTTATTTCGTATTAACGCAGTCCTTATGTGGCGGGCACATGCGTCGGGTTTAAAACCAGGGTCTCACGAAAACAGGCCCTGTGGAATTGTTGTCAAATGCCCCGAAAAAAAAAGAAAAAAAAAGTTGAAAGATCAAACTGAAAGAAAATGTAATCCCCATGAAAGGACATTACTGCTCCCCGCCGCCGCCGTCGCGTTCCATCCTGTTCCGTACCTGCCAACTCTCACGTTTATCCCGGGACTTTTTACGTCTTTTTTTTTTTAAAGGGCGTCCTGGAAAACCCTCCGATTTCCCCCAACCCTGACATTATCGTGCCGAATTCACTTGATCTCTTTAGGGGACGGAGGTGTGGAGCTGCCAGATTAGATTGTTAACGATGCCGCGCGCTCTACACTATCTCCCCCATGCAAACCTGGCAACCCCAAGCGGGCTCGGTTCAAGGAAAGAGGGCCGGGTACACCAATGTACCAACACCCCAAAATAACCCCCCCCACTTCTTTTTTTTTTAACTCTTTTTTATCGTATGAAGAATTTCAATCGATCCGCCTATCTGATGGTTGCCACATTAGATTTATAAATATAATAGACAGTTTCCAGCCGAAATTAATAAATTCTGCTGATGATGTTTGTGTAGGACTTCTTTCGTTTTCGACACCAAAGTGTAATCGACGGAGCCCATTCTTTTTGTCTGGAATAACACGAGGCAGCGTCACCGGACATGGCCTACTCTGTCTTGGACGCGGCCGCGCTATTAGTTTGAGGTGATGTATAATCTCAGCGAGACTCGAAAAAAAAAAAAAAAAACCCAAACCCCGAGACGGA
>NC_137193.1:8656640-8701640 GCF_960531495.2 Zeus faber | reverse complement strand
ATACAGATAAGAAGTTACGATAGTGTCAAAGTGATTTACTTTGGTGGAATGCACAGTGTAAATCAGTCCAATTTAATATGAATTACGACAAATTCTTTAAGTTGTTTTTTTTTAGTTTTTTTTTTTTGTTGCCTTGGACTTGAATTTAGTGCTGAGTAATTATTCTCGGTTTGTAAGTTGAAGGTTGGCTCCTTTGCCAGAGTGACTCCCGACTCCTGATTAATTTCAAACGTTTGTCGACTACATCCGAACCGTTTGCAACTCTTGCATCACTAACTATTAATAGGCCATAATAATAAGCGCTACATCGATGTGTTTGTGACGCTTTTTGTTGTGAATGGGATAGTGTTGTGGTTGGCATTATTTTGCGGTGAAAAGTCTTGCCGCGGCAGGAAAAAAGGTTGGGAAACACTGAGTTACGATCCAGTTGGAGATTTATCTTAAAAATAAGATAAGATAAGACTTTACATCGTCCACAGGGGTTGATCCAGGTTGAACTCCTTGGTCAAAGAGCAAACATCTTATTCGTCAAATTTGGCATTTGAGGACAATGTTATCCTTGAGGTCCCCAGTGAAGACATTGAGAACGTGCTCGGGAACAGTGAGCGGGAGGTTTTTATTGGCTAAAAAAGGCGACAACAGACATTTACGGTCAACTCAACAAATATTTGAACCGTTTGTGAACATGCGAGAAGCATGACGTAAATATCCATCCAAACTGTAGAACGCGACTGACTCGGATGACCACAACCGAATAGAAAAGAAAACCTCGATTTGGGTTTTCCCTAACCACCGGGGTATCTACGGTGGCCCTGAGAGCCCGACGCGCTGTAACTTAATTAAACACATGCAGATAGTCTTTTGTCCATTTGCATTGTTTTTTCTTAGGTTGCAGCGTGTTGAGCTCTCCGGGCAGCCGTAGAGGAATGCCCTTTCTCTGCGCGCCAGGAGTTAAAGAAAAAAGAAAAGAATACTAAAATAATAACATTCAAAGATCCCGTGCCGTGACTCATCTGACGGCTATTCCAACCTGAGGCAGAGCGCTGCGCCTCGGGAACATGGCGATCATTTTAAGATGGTGTGTAAATTACCGTGGTCCCACGGAATTCAAGCAACTACAAAGGCAAAACTGCGGAAGCCTTGCCAGCAACTAGTCTGTTACTGTCAGGAAGAATTACAGAGGTAAAAAAAAATGTATCAAAAGACAGCGAGGGTTAGTTGCGGTGGAAGAGAGAGAGAGAGAGAGACAGACGTGCACATAATTTGTTAGCCGACCCATGTACCTGTAAGAGTCACACACCTCCAAAAGCGCAGAGAATTCAACGCATGTAATCAACATGTAATTATGATTATTAGCTCCAGCAATTGCCCACACATGATGATGAGACACCTTTGGGTTTGACTACAAAAGACATGCTTTCCGCTCTGAGAGAGCCTACGTAGCCTTTTATTTCACCCGGTGGTCCCGCTGACGTCACCAGTCGGCAGACGTTTCAAGTCGCCAAATTGACAATCAAAACAAGAGCCCAAAGGAAAATACAGCCAAATGCACACACACACACACACACACACACACACACACACACACACACACACACACACACACACACACACACACACACACACACACACACACACACACACACACACACACACACACACACACACACACACACACACACACAGACCAGACATTGTGTCTATTTGTCACCAGTTTAAAACTGTACCCTGCATGCGGTTTATGATGCCTCTAACTGGGATAGGCGGAAATGGATACCAAATATACACAATTCACAATTCATTGCCTAATGCTGAAACACTCTTTCAGCATTAGGCCCCAGTCGCACCAGAAGCAGCAAAATTCCTTTCATTTACAGCTATATAGTCGGTCAGCATGCTGAGTATGGCAACTGTAAACAGTTAAACAAACAAAAGAAAACATAATAACACCGATGCAAATGCAAAAAACATCATGTTTGATTTGTGGATCAATTTATTTTGTGCAAATTCGAGTGCTTTTGACTTCTGAAGGTCAATGCAGCAAGGCCGTTATGCTTTCGGTAAACTCCTCAATTTTGCATGTCAAAGTTCCCCAAGAGTGAACCCTACAAGGTACTTTGCGACAGTTGTTTTCACTAATACTAGTTTGGTTACACCGAAATGAATTGATTTCAGAGCTAATCGTTCAAATTAGCGGGGGAAGTGATTGTTTGGACTACAAACCCGATTACCTGGCAAGCCTTGATGGCGTGTGATTTCCTTCCCTGGTCTATGATTTACATTAGCTTATATCTACGGGATCGGGTCTATTTACCCTCAAGCCTATATTCCATCATCCTCAGTTTCTATTAGCCCTATGTTCCCTCCACTATATGTTATATGTTATTTCATCCCTATGTTCCCTCAACTCTTTTTCACTCATCCCAATGTTCCCTTATCCCTACCTTCCCTCATCCGCGTGTTCCCCCAAACCTACCTTTCCTCATCCCTATGTTCCCTCAACCCTTTGTTTACTCATCCCTATGTTCCCTCGACCCTTTGTTCACTCATCCCAATATTCCCTCATCCCTACCTTCTTTCATCCCTATGTTCCCTCATCCCTACCTTCCCTTAGCCCTATGTTCCCTCAACTATTTGTTCCCTCATCCCTATGTTCCCTCAACCCTTTGTTCACTCATCCCAATGTTCCCTCAACCCTACCTTCACTCATCCCTATGTTCCCTTAACCCTACCTTCCCTCATCCCTATGTTCCCTAAACCATTTGTTCCCTCATCCCTATGTTCCCTTAACCCTACCTTCCCTCATCCCTATGTTCCCTCAACTATTTGTTCCCTCATCCCTACGTTCCCTCAACCCTACCTTCACTCATCCCTATGTTCCCTTAACCCTACCTTCCCTCATCCCTATGTTCCCTAATCCATTTGTTCCCTCATCCCTATGTTCCCTCAACCCTACCTTCACTCATCCCTATGTTCCCTTAACCCTACCTTCCCTCATCCCTATGTTCCCTCAACCATTTGTTCCCTCATCCCTACGTTCATTAAACCCTACCTTCACTCATCCCTATGTTCCCTTAACCCTACCTTCCCTCATCCCTATGTTCCCTAAACCATTTGTTCCCTCATCCCTATGTTCCCTTAACCCTACCTTCCCTCATCCCTATGTTCCCTCAACCATTTGTTCCCTCATCCCTATGTTCCCTTAACCCTACCTATCCCTCAACCATTTGTTCCCTCATCCCTATGTTCCCTCAACCCTACCTTCTCTCATCCCTTTGTTCTCTCATCCCTATATTCCCTCAAACCTATGTTTTCTCAGCTCTTTGTTCCTTCCCTCAGGATTGACCAAAATTGATCTTAAGGGAACATGGGGTTGTTCCCTCAACCCTATGTTTCCTTAACATCGATTTGGGTTTTATGCATCCCTCATACATGTACGATCCCACAATGTTTGATCCAGGCGTTACCAGCAGCAAGCAACTGGGGAAACAGGGTTGAGGAAACACTGGTTTAGGGAACACAGGACCCCAAATCGGAAAAGAAAAATACCTTTGGGGGAATCTAGGGCTGAGGAAACCCAATGACATTAAACCAAAATGTTGGTATGCCGAGGCTGTTGTGAAAATATGCTATACTCTGAAAGTAAACCCAAAATGAATCACTATTGTGTCGTGGCGAGTGAGTTCCATAGCCATACCTGCGCTAGCAAGATACTAAAACCCTTAGCAGCTGCGCCATGAAACCTGCTGACCAGAGAGGTAAAAAAGAGTGTGGGCGCCCGCTGCGAACGCACCTGCGTTCCCAGGAAAGTGTGTGCAGCGTACCGTCTGAAATATGTCCAGTCCTGGCTGTGTTTGGTTTTCTTTCCCCATCTCCCCTGTTGACACTGGCTCCAAGAGGGTGAGAAGGAAGGAGAGATCTGCGGAGGAATGAGACGGACGGAGGGAGAGCGAGAGCGAGAAACAGACAGAAAAGATGGAAGGGTGAGGGGTGAAACGTAAAGAGATACACAAACATTGGAAACAGTCGGCAAGTAGAGAGAGAATTTTTCAGGTGAAGATATTTAGTGAAGAGGGTGTTGCAGTGTGGGGTTACACACAGGGAAAGTGAATTTGTGTGTGTGTGTGTGTGTGTGTGCGCGTGTGTGTGTGTGTGTGTGTGTGTGTGTGTGTCTGTTTCATAGTGTACTAAAGCTGTGTTGACGCCAAAGACACACACACACACACAAACACAAACACAAACACAAACACACACACACAGCGACAGTGGAGGACAATATAGTCAGGAGGCCACTGCTTGCTCGGTTCCCACAGCCTGTCAGTGGTAGCCTGCGGAGGGGAAAATATTTGGCTTAGAGACCTGGAAGCCAAAGCAGCAGAGCCCAACCAACTGCACAAGGACCTGGCCCAAGTTAGAAGGGAACGAGGGAGAGAGAGAGGGAGAGAGAGAGAGAGAGAGAGAGAAAACCAGAGAGTGGCCCAGGGGCAAATACCAGGCTGCACTCGAGACTTTGGTTATTTATGCCCAAACTTGACACAACCTGACGGGGCTTGTCGGTCCCGGGTTTTGGAGGAGCGGAATATCCTGCTGGATCGTTCATATTTTTGGGTCTGGTTAACACAGAAAGAGAAGGAAGAAAAGAAGAAAAGAAGAAAAAAAACGCCTTGTTGAAAAGAACTGTTAGAAATTGTATTGTGAGAAAATAAGAATCGGCTGTTTCGGGTTACGGCCAGGTTTGGTCAAAAACCTCACGCGGCGCACAGACGGTGTTATTGAAATATTGTTTTTCCGAGTCAGTGGAAATATGGAAATTGATGGCGGTACCGCAAAGCCAATCAACACAATGACTGTGATAAAGGGCTATGTCAATAAAACAATCACGATCGCCTGATTTGTGGTCGAAGTGGACGTGTATTCGGCTCGCGCTGGCAGCAAATCACGCGTCCGAGTTTCAAGCGTCTGAGAATCGCTCAGACCGAGCCGTCAGCCAGCCCTGCCACCCGCGAGCGGACGGTCGACAACTGGAATCAGAAGTCCAGACGCCCCCGTCAAGTTCAAACTCCGGCGAAACATAGAAATCACTGCGAGATCCGACAACCGAAGCCGTAGAAACGAAAAATGCTCATGCTCGCCCAAGGTCGAGTTTGAAATGCGATACGTGGCCAGTAAAACAGCGTGGAGTGCAGTATAGGGGATTGGCGGGGACGAATGGGAGGAAACAGTTAAGGTACTTATCGTGGTGGTGGTCTGCTTCGGCGTGACTCTCTGGGCGCGCTGGGTTTTCGGCGTAATGGCCCGGGCTGTGCACTCGAGGCCATTAAAGAACACTTAACAGAATAGGAAAAGTGCCACAAATAAATTTGCGGCGTAGCACCGGAATGCGCGGCAGAAGGTCGCGTAATTAAACGGATGCTATTTCATCTCGGTGTCGAACAGGAATTACAACCTTGTGACTGGAATGGATATTAGTAACAGGCACCGAGTCGATGCGGGCCGAACAGTGGCAGCGCCGCATACCGTACTACATGTATTTTCACATGAATGATATATGGATATCTGGCAAAGTTATATTGAAGCTACTCGCATACTTTTTCCAATTAGAATAGTTCAGCTCTGCAAATCTGTCCGTTTCAAATTCCCAAGTTTCATCTTGAGTACATCCCCGTCATCACAGATTAACAATGGCTGGAGAATTAAAGTCCGTGAGGGTTGGTTTATGTTCGTGTTCTTTCTCTTTTATTTATTTATTTTTTTTTTCCCACCCGGGGACCTCACATTAATTCTTTTAACACGGAGACACAGCAGCAGCCACACTTTAAATGTTTTTTTTTTCCTCACAGGATTACGTCGACAAGTCAGCACATTCAATTCGTCGAGGTGTCGGCGTTGGCATGGCTACAGCGGGATTTTTAACCAAACGGGGGAGTTCCAGGTAATTAAAAACTGGGTTCTCTCATTTTAGAACGTGCGGCATCCTGCATGTATATACAGTATATAACCACAGAAAACAGTAGATGGTCTTCAAAATGGTAAAAAAAAAAAAAACAGATCTGACCTGGCGTGGTCTGGCGTGTGAACAGGAAGTCACGATCAAAAGTGTCTCCACAAATCAAGGAAACTATTACAATCCTAAACGCAAAATAATTCACATAGCAACATGGTACACCGATGAATGAAAGAAAGCCAAAGGGTGCATTTTCCAGAGTTAATCCAACACAGTCTGTCTGATACCTATGTTTTTTTTGTTTTTTTTGTTAACAAAACCTTTAACAACCAATTGAATATGAAACGGTGCCCATACACTTAAATTTACCTCGACCACATGGAAATGTGATATACTTGCCTGCATGCCTGCAGGGGCGCACACATCCTTCTCAGCATGTTGTCGAGGTATCCAGCCCACAGGCTGCATTTACTATGGGGAGAGGAAGAGAACAAGACAGGAAAGATAGGAAAATGTAGATAAAGACGGATAGACTGAGAGAGCGAGAGAGAGAGAGAGAGAGAGAGAGTCAGACTGCTGAGAAAAATCCAACCGACAACCTTTCTCATTCCAGCGGGGAATCCAGCAAATCCGTCTCCCCGCTGAAAGAAATAAACCGCCGGACGGATTTCCAACTATATTCCTGTTCAGAGGAACCCAACCGCACGCTTGGCCTTTTTTTCGGAAAACCATGGACACTAATTTACATGAAGACTGATATTGTTTTATAGCATACTGTAAAAGTAGCCTCATGAGAAAGAACATCATGTTTTTTGAAAAGGTCGCCGCTGATGTTTTTGTTTAGATAGTGATTTTTTTTTAGAACTCTCTAACTGGGGCTGCTTCCCAGGTGTGAATGTGCGTACAGCAACTCCAATACACATACTGTACGCACTTGAATATCTCGGCTTGGCTTAGAAACATGCACATTTTATTGCATTGAAATAACCTTCCTTGGCCAATTGCAGGATGAAAACAGTAGCGCAGCCTCGAAAACTCCAGTCCGGTCACTGACCCCTTTAATCAGCCTGCCCCCGCCCACCCCCACCATCCCATCCCTCCTGTCTCTACTGTTACGCTGATAACGTCTGCACCAGTACAGCCTGTCCAGCCACGGACCGAGCAGCCCAGCATGACAGGTCAACAGGGCCACCGTGCACTTTGAAGGCACTCAGACTCTGTGGAGACAATGGAGATGACAACAAAGATAAGAAAACGTACGAGACCCTCATGCTAAAAAGTCTACACGCTGATAGTGGCAAAAATTGTTTTGGTTCTTAATACTGGGTTGTGCCTTTGTGTTTTTTTTTTTTTCATTTTCCATTTGAGTCGATGGAGCACAATGCTCCATTTGTAAAATTTCTAGTGCTCAAAGCATAATGGTTAAAAATGAGCTGCCGAGATATGCGTGATTTCAACCGGAATTTTTTTATTTTTATTTGTAAGCAGCAGCCCCAAAGATTATATCAACCTTTGATATTATAATCACCTTTAACGCAAGCCCTACTTTTGCTGACGATGAATATCACAGTATATCAGCAGTATAATTTGCAATTCTATATTGTACGGTCACCTGGCTGTAAGATTTGCATATAACTGCCCATAATTATGAAAACAGCGGTCACTTGAGCGTCAGGTTTCAAAGTGACACATCTTGGAATATCCATCAACTCGTTTATGAGCTTTGTTGTCCAGGTAGCCCGGGCTGGAGTCTTCCGAGACTTCTCCAGACTTGAGTGCCTGGTAGTAATACCTTTAACAGAACACGGCAATAAATCCCCAGCTGGCCCCGTAAAGCCGGGCCCCCTTGGTATGGATGGAACCTGCTGCCGTGCACCTGACCCCCTTAAACTGCATGAGCCCTGCTGCCACAGAGGCTGCTGGGAGTTCTGTTTCCATATCTGTCCCTGGTGGGGTCTATTGTGAGTCGTGCCAGAGAAGTGTCATATCATTATGTGCAGTGGTATATTATTGTTTGCAATGCAAAATTGGAATTATAGGTTTATGAGACAAACTAACTAAACAATGTCATCTTCTCACACAGTCTCTTGAAAATAGCTCTTTTTTGAGATTTGATTCCTGACAAGTCACTCCAAAAAAACGATTTGTTAAACTTTCCCACTCTTCGTTCCTTTCATACCATCTGTGTAAGGCATGGTGAGCGAGGGTGGAGTCAGAAGAGACGGTTTACCCCGGATTTACCAAGAATCATTTAATTCTCGGTGTAAATCAGTCACATTCAATATGACTTACGTATTCAACTATTTTGCCCGATTGACTCCCAACTCCTGAGGCACTTAAAAGACTTAAAAGACGAACAAATTGTTCACGAGTCTTGCATCTTAACTTGAAAATGTGCTTAAATTAGTCACAGACTTCTTGGTATATTTCTTTGTATTTAATTGTAGAATTCTCTACGAATATAATGCCTTGACATCTTTTGCATCATTGACCTAATAGAGCTAAGCCCCTAAAATGTGTTAAAAATGACGACCAACCCATGCTGGTACTCAGCAGTAAACTGTTCACCCCTTCCTAGCTTTATTCAGCTTAAAACGCCCGTCCTCCTATGGATTGTGAAGATGTTTTTTTATTTCCTCATCCCTTACCACCCACACAGTCCAGAGCCCCTCTCACCGCCTGAACTCTGCGGTCCATCTTTTCGCAGCGTACCCCTGTGATCGTAAACATTCCGTGTGTATAGCGAGCCTTTAAAATTAAGCTCTTCCCTACTCTTACTTGTTCCTGGCAATACCGCGGATCATGATGTCAAGCAGGGATCGAAACTACACACGCATGAAGCATATGTCAGATGGGGAGGGTTTCAGGGGGATTATTCCATGTCATCCGTGAGACGCCCCTGGTTGAACAAAGACACACGCAGCAGGCTTTACCAGAGGCCGAGATGTTTGATTCGTATTCTTTTGGAGTAGCGCAGGCCATAACTCATCTCTACGGTAAAAAGAATAAAAAAGAATACCCAAAGAGGAAAAAACATGTGTGTGCCACTGGTTCGGAATCGGGGGAAAAACACAAATATAGAAACATCCCGTTCGCGAAAAGTGGCTGCGTGAGGTCAAGCTCACGGTGCATTAGGTTCATGCTGGTAATGTTTGTAATGGATTTCAACATGTGGACTCCATCTTTCTCATCGCTCGCTCCGGGAGCAGACTCGGACACATGTTTATCGGTAGTTCTACCAACTGGAGCTCCATTCTGGAGCGGATCTCTCGGCGTGCATGTTTTGCGTGATCTGTCCCTTTTATATGTGTACACTAAGCGAAACACAAGCCAATGGTCATGACGTTTACCATGACATTCACATTTACCGTGACAGTAACCTAAAATAAGAGGTCATTATCAAGGAAAGCAATGAGTGCATCCGTCGAAAATGCTCAAAGAAGCCATTGTGTTTACAGAAATGACATAGCAGGTCTTTAGCGATTCCTGCTGCAAGATAAGGTGGAGAATATGCCCGCTGTACTGCCACGTTCTGTATACGCGTTCTGTAAGCCTTCTGACATGATGTTTGGACACTGTCGATCAACATGGCGATAATCACACCGAAAAAGCCGACTTTTCAGCCAGGTACTGCTCCGGGCGAAGATAGCGGTGGAATCTCTCTCGCACGGCTCCGTCAATCAGCAACGGCTGGTGAACCCGACGGGCCAGAGCACAGCTGTGTTGTGGCGTGTCCCGGCCTTCCTCCAGATCCACTCAGCCTCGACCTCCGACCCTGACCTTGCCCCTTATAAGCCCCTGGACGCTCCGCTCCGCTCCCCCAGCTGATCGGCCCTACGTGAGGGAGGGCCGATCCGCTGTTTCCTCTGGGCTGGTACTCTCCCATCCTGTGGGGCTGCCTGGATCCACAGGCACATGCACACTCACAAACGCACACACATTAGTGCACATACCGACATAGGACGACTCGTGCCACCTCCAAAGTGCACATTAATGACCATGAAGAGAGACACGGACACGGGGTCAAAGCAAAGTTATCCAATCAACTGGCAAAGGGGTATGGTCACAAACGCGCCCCCACAAATGGAACAGCCTGAGTTGAATTAAAGTTGAAGTTGTGAGGTTGGGAAGCTGAATTGGTGTGCACCACCACTTGCCCAAACTCTCCCTCCAAACCATCTCCTCACCTTGAGCGGCGTCAATCTCCCGTCGTTCCCGACCCGAGCGAAACATCCGCGGCCAGCAGCAGTACCGCAGGAAGCCTGCGAACGGATGATAAGAGACTGTCAGGATGCAGCGAAAGTGGAGGAGGCCGACGGTCTCAGAGTGTTTCAACACGTCAGGAGGAGGTATTTTACTGTGTGTGGAGAACTGCTGACACCTCTAAAAGCACGGTGCTGCACAGCCTGTTACCGTGCATTACAAATGGACAATGTGCCCGATGGTAGCAAGATTTATTTTATCTTTTGAGATATGGTTCTTTGAGCAGGGGGGGGGGGGTTAAAGCGTCAGTTTCGGGGGTCTTTTTTCGTGCGACTTACATGAACGTAAGCAAGTAACCAAACAAACACGAATTACTGTTTTGAGTGGCGCCAAAGCATGCCAAACGCACTCTAGTCAGATGAAATGGCGGAAAAATATGTGGACCCCCAATTACTGGTCCCAAATATAACCAGTTAGTATTATCAATGGATAGATAGATAGATAGATAGATAGATAGATAGATAGATAGATAGATAGATAGATAGATAGATAGATAGATGATAGATAGATAGATAGATAGATAGATAGATAGATAGATAGATAGATAGATAGATGATAGATAGATAGATAGATAGATAGATAGATAGATAGATAGATAGATAGTGCCGGCCTTGACAACAACACTGTTGCGAACTTTTGAGCTCGTCATTCTATTCCATTCTTTCCTGCTCTGCTCTGTACACCTTGGGGGCCGTTTGAGGCGTAGTCGCCGGGGGACGAAGTCGGCCCAGCTAGCGCTATAAACCAAAACTGAGAGGACAGCTTTACAGCTGAGGGTGTAAACCGCTCAGTGTGCTCGTCACTTCACGGCTGCGACACTAATGTGATTTCACTGACCCTGCCCTGCGGCACCGTCATCATTTCATCATCTTCATCGACACCGCTGCCGCCGTCACCGGGGAGAGGAAACGTCGCGCAGAGCCCTCCACGCGGGCTCCCATCCAGGGCACACATGTGAGCAAGACATACCACATTTTAAATGGATTGCACGGCGGGGGAAATGATATATCACGCGCAGACATGGACGTTCTCTCTTTCTCTCTCACACACACACTTTCAGCTACCCGGCTGGTGTGCTTGAAGACATCCTGAAAGTGCTTTTTAATTTGGCAAAAAAAGAAAAAAAAAAGCATGCATGTTTTCACTGTTGCCAAGGTGAGTGAGGCCCAAACAGAGAGACAGAGTAAGTGTGGACGCACACTTCATTTCACTCCCGAGCTCACATCCTTTTCCGTGAACACACACACACACACACACACACACACACACACATCACTCAAACACACACACACACAGACACACACACACACACACACACTAATACACATCTTCGCATTTATTCCTACAGCACACATGACATCGATTCATTTCATTCAATACACACGCACACACTTATCATCACACTCGCATACTCACCCACCCATACGCACGCCGACAGATGCACGTGCTTATGCATTCCTAGACCCATATGCATTTACTCCACACACAAACACACACACACACGCACACACACACACACACACACACGCGCGCGTGTGCGCACACACACGGACACACACACAAACACGAGCCGGGGTCGGACGGCCCTCTCTGACGCTGAGAAATCCCTGGAGAGCGGGCAGGCGTGTCCAAGAAGGCTTTTCCAGCACAATCCAGCCGAGTATTTTTTTCCAGCCCTCTCAGCCCCTCTTCCCCATTAGCCTGGCTGGCCTACAAAGAGACTCTGGCAGTAAATCCACTGTGGAGCTTGTTATGGCACAACAGCTCTGACAGGCAGAAATGTCACAGGGCCCTCCTGCCAGGCCGCAGCCAACGGCTGGCGAAATAAATAAATAAATAGATAGATAGATAGAGAAATAAATAAATAAATAAAGGCGGCCGAAGAGAGAGAGAGAGAGAGAGAGAGAGAGAGAGACGGGGGGATTCCTGCACGTCAGCAGAGGGCCCTCTGCGGGTTGGACGGGAACCCGAGTGGGACAGGGGGGGACGCAGTCTGCGTGATGTGATGTGTTGTGTTGTGTTTCTTTCTGGGTGACAGCACGAGTCATAACCGGACCGTGCCAGATTCAGTGTGTGTGTGTGTGTGTGTGTGTGTGTGTGTGTGTGTGTGTGTTATCAGAACTGCCAAGATCTGACTCAAGAGACTTGACACAAGAGCAACACTTGGGAATCTTGGAGTGATGCTTGAAAACCACACACACAGACACACACACACACACACACACACACACACACACACACACACGTGCGTGCATGAGTACATCCATGCACACACATATCATCGAGCATCACTCAGGAGCAATTAATTTCAGCTGTCCGGCAGCAAGCGACGCGACGGCTTTGACCCAACACCCACACACACCCACACACACACACACACACACACACACACACACACACCCACACACACACACACACACACACACACACACACACACACACACACAATCCTACATACTCCCCTTGGTATCAATATCTACATTGCCAGTGTGCGTGTGTGTGTGTGTGTGTGTGTGTGTGTGTGTGTGTGTGTGTGCGTGCGTGTGTGTGTGTGTGTGTGTGTGTGTGTGTGTGGTGGTTCGGGTGGTGGGGGGGAGACAAAGAGCCTAACCACAGTAAAGGGACCTGGCTCTCGTTGTCGGTAACCACTCTAGCTTGTTTCTGGAGCGCGAGCTGACAGAGAATCCCCCTCACACACAGACACACACACGGCACACACACACACACACACACACACACACACACACACACACACACACACACACACACAGGCACGCTCAGAGCCCTGCGAGCGTGACATTGATCCAGCGGGGTTCCCCCCTCGCTCCAGAGGAACTCTATAATAACTTACACATGTGGCTGGGCGCGGGGCAGCGCAGGACCCCGTCAGCCCACCCCCCCCCCCCACCCCCCCCCATGACATTCCAATCGTGATTAATCTCACAAAATACCCCCGCCTCTCTTTTCCGTGACTGTTCCCTCCGTTTTGCCGTCTCTTTTTTTTTCTTTCATTTTTTCTTTCATTTTTTCTTTCATATTCCGCTGCCAATCCACTCGGTCATCATCCGTCTGCCCGGCTATCCATCACCTCCGCTCACTCCACACCTCCGTGTCTTTCCATTCCCCCCTTCTTTCCCTCATTATTCCCACCCCCCCATCTTTTCGGTTCCCGGTCCTCGAGTTCGGTCGACTCAAAGAAAAAAGAAGAACAGAAATTTTAATGACAACTTGGCGAACAGTGCCCAGTTTAGCTTGGTCCACGATGCGAACGCTGTTTTCGGGGACGGGTGACGTTATTTACGACTGTCTACTTAAGATGTTAGCTTTGGTCTGGAAGAACAGGTTTCTGCATGTGCGGGGCAGTAAGTCATCTTTTGTCCGGCGTTTCTTTTTTTTTTTTCTGTAGTGACATTCACCAGGGCCTGAGAGTTTTTTGTTTTTTTTTGTTTCTTTTTACGGCGCCACGATGTGACTTAATCCCAACAATCCTGAAACAACGTGCAGCTGATCTCCAGCGTCCCGTCCAGATCGTAAAGCACGGAGCCTGAGAGCGCCGCTTTCAGGTTTTTGGCCCCGCGTTGACTGCGTTAGCAAATCGAAGGCGGCCTCAGTGCCTCAGGTTGAAGTCGTGTTTTTGTTGGTTTTTGAGCCGCGATTCATTTCTTTTCTCCATCGGGTTCAGCGTCCTGCTTTGAAACACCGTGAGGGATTCGAATGGAGGAAGAAGCGTTTCGTCGAATGGAAAAAAAAAACACTCGTGGGACTGAGGTCAGACCAAGGTTTGATCATTTTCATACATTTCTACTCAACTGCCCTTAAGCTACACTAAGCATCGGCGCCTTACAAGAGAGCCGGTGTGACTTCATGTCAACAAGTCTGAAACAATGTCCCTGTGATCTTCAGCGTCGTGTCCAAATCGTAAAGCGCGGAGCCTCAGAGTGCCAGTTTTAGGTTTTGGCCTCGTGTTCCCTACATTACTAAATCCAAGGCATCAAATCGGTTTTGGATCCTGAGCCTCAACGGCACAGAAACGTCTTTATTTTGTTTTGGGCCTTGGTTCATTTATTTTCTCCGTCGGCTTTTCCCCGCTCGGCCTTACCTTGCTCCGTGTGTTGCTTTGGAAGCGCCACCAGGAAGCTCCTTCAACCCGAGGTTCTATAAAGAAGCGTTTATTCTTTCCATTCTTTGAATGGAAAACAAAAGGATGACCATTTTCATACAATTCTGCACAATTGCCCTAATGTGATATTCTGCTAATACCATTGAAACACAGTTCTGCGTTTAGAGTTTTCACAGTATTTAGTAATACTGCTGATCGCCCAGAGAACCAACTCCCCAATCCGCTACGGAGTCATCAGAATCTTTTAAATTGATCCAGTATTGAGAGAACTGCTTCAGCCAGCTTCAGCAATTTAAACGATTCTGTCGTGTGGGATGACTCCCAGTGATTGAAAAATAGGTTTTCCATTGAGAGCCATGTTTTTTTTTCCTGTGTCTTTATTGAAGTGCTTGGTTGGGTCAACGAGGAATGGCAGGAATATAACTGCTCTCATCGCTAGTCAATTTAACATATCCACATTTCCTAGTGGATTTGGGCTTTATGGATTTTGGATAAACAACTGGGTTGTTTGTCCCAGTTTTTTTCAGCTGCATTGAGCTGTCTTCGTATGTAAGACCAAACAAGTACCATTGGGCTGAAATGTTTCCAACATTCACAGCAGGAAAAGCCATCTGCAGATCTGATCATGACGTCGTTTTTCAACACGATAAAAAAAAGGTGTATTTTCACTACATTCATTTTAAACACAATATCTCAACCTAATCTGAAGTGATTGTATTTTGGACACAGTGAAGGACAGACAGAATTGTATTTAAAGGAAATATATATATATATATATATATATATATATATATTGTTTTTCTCATGACGTAGATCCTAGTTATTCTTGTTTTGGAGCCACTCCATCGTGGCTGTTTTAGTCATTGTTGATTGTACAAGCTCGCATACACCCACACACCCATCCAGTCCACAAAAATCGCACTTTCTCACAAATACAATACAAGCACTGGGATAAGAGTGCATGCACAAAACACACACACACACACACACACACACAACACACACACAGACATACACACACACACACACATACACCCAACATCGTTCACCGTGTCAGTATCCAACGGAAATTCAGCGAGGATGATATTTATTATTGAAGTGCTGGTGCGGTGGTCTCGGGGCATTCCTCCAGCATTTACAATAGCCCTCCTCTGCTAAAAGAATCACATCGTTCCTTTTAGCAGGAATGTATTGTTTCAAAAATCCCCAGGCCCCCGGGGAGCGGAGGAAAAAAGGCCAAGGGGGCCAGGTTTCTCATGAGCGAGCCGCTGCGGAGCAGCACCTCACTTACCTCACCTACAACACGTATTATTTGAATGTAATTCCATCGTTTTGATGTGTGCATTTGTTACACTTGGTCCGGATATTTCGAGTGTTTTAACAATGCGCGGAGATTATTTTCAGAATGAAGGCTCTTCCCAGTCACAAGGTCTTTATGCATTCTTTGGACCACAAGGGTAGGACTATAATCATTATTAATGTTATAATAACTCATGTTGCACAACAGTGTGTATGTGTGTGAACTTTAGTTTACAAGACTTTGTTATTCCTCCCGGGGAAATTGGGAACGCAGTATCCCCGAACCAGCACTCAACCGAGTATGTTTGCAGGTATAAAGAATTCAACTTGATGTTTCCTAGAATTAACACGGTTGATAACGATGAAGTCAAATAAATCATTCGAGACAAACATGTACAACAAGAGCTTTCAACACCATCAACAAGGATTGTGGTTGGATCTATCCTTTTCGGAATTCCCCATGTAGGAGTATCTAAATAATATATACGTGTACTGTACATACCTTGCAGATACAGTCAAAATCGACCTCCCTTTAAGGAACAATTCAGATTTTTTTTTTGTTTTCTCCCTGTTTAATACTAACTTCCTCCTGCAGTCATTTTCATTGACACAGCAATCCAGACTTCTCTCCAAACTGGACATGCAGCTGCAAGCTCCCATCACGGTTCAATGCAAGTAATGGGAGACATTACAATCTGCGTTCAGTGCAAAAACTCAAATTTCAGGCAACGCTTACAAGATGTCAGCAGTCTGACTGTTATTTTGGGAAGATATTTAAAAACAATATTTTAATTGCTTAAATCCCTGTTTTTGCCCTATTGTCATCGCTGTGCCGCAGTGTTGTTACTGGTGTTACTCCCAAATATGTGACCTGTCAAAATATTTGTTTTCACAGTAAAGCGTATCAATTGCTTAATTAATTTTCTAATTATAAATTATTTTTTATCATTATAAATATTAATAATAATTAATACACTTTTTTTATTTGTAGGAAATGCACAGAAAAAATAGTGTCTCAAAATTTGGTAGCTCATCCATTTGGTTGTAACACTATTAACAAGAATTTAGCAATAAAACCAAATGTAATTTTTATTCAAGAGATTCAAGATTCAAGAGGTTTATTTGCAGTGCAATGTCTTTGCAATGCAACCGAGGTTATGCACAAGGGTTACTAAACCGAACATAACGACTAACCTAATTCCTACCAAGCAGCTAACTGAAACTAACTGATTCCTAAAATGTCATGCAGTTAGTGAACAGAATAATATAAAATAAAATTAAAATAAGACCCAAAAAGATAATGCATAGTCATACTGCCGTGGCATCTTGAAATGTTGAGTGAGTTTCTGATTGTGATCTTGCCCCCCCCCCCCCCCATTACTTGCACTGAACCCCTGATGGGAGTAAAGGAGTCGAACATTCAGTTTGGAGAAAAGGCTGAAGCCTACCTACGTAATGCACGAGGGGCGAACTTCAAAACTGTTCCTTTAACCTACGTACAGCATGAATACCACTGAGCGTACGAACAACACTCTAAGACTTCACATCCAGGCATAGACGTAAAAAAGTAAACACCCAAACACTGTTTACATTCATCATTTCACATACACTTGCACTGTGCACATATAGAAAACCAAGTTCTCTCTCTCTCTCTCTCTCTCTCTCGCTCTCTCTCTCTCTCTCTCTCTCTCGCTGAGTTGACGTCCAGATGAGAAACAGAGCAACCGTCGCAGCGTGGTATGGTAGACGCCTGGTTTCCCACAGAGGGGGAATTAGAGGGGTGCGGACGCCGCGCCGTAACGCGCTGATGAAACCCACTGCAGGGTCACTGCAATCACTGCGATTCGCAATCATCGCCGAGGACTCGCTCCGGCGTGTTCCTTGTGCCGGTGGTTGGGGGGGTTGGGGGGGTTGGAGGGGGGGGGCCCGCGGGGGTTGCCGGGCAAATCAGCTCCAGATGTCGGTGATTTGCGGAATTAGGTGGCGTGTCGAATAAAAACGTTTGGCAGGTTATCGATTCAACCTCGTCGACGAGAGCGCTCACATCTGCTGCGTTTGCGTCTCGTCACGGCGACACGGCGCAGATGTGTGCGCTCGCCGTTCGGACGCTTTTTTTTTTTTTTTTTTTTCCTCCTTCCGGGAGAACGGACAACGTCGACAGCATTTTGCGGGGATAACAAGCGAACGGCTCGGGGGCCAAAGCTGGAATAACTCCCAGAAGAAACACGTTTAAGCTATTGCAGATTATCGTTCATGTCCTTCAGGGTAGCAGACACATTCCTTCACTAGCTGTTGTTTTATTATCCTGCACGGAGCTTATTACGGTAAGGTAAGGGGATCTTTCTGGAAAAGCGCCGCTTCCCATGTGTCTCCGTGGCTTTTTTCAAGGGTGTTGAGTTATTTCGGGGACCCCGGACCCGAAAGGCACCGCGACGGTCACAAATTAGGCGCACTGAGATCGGGGACCCCTAAGTACCTCAGCAGATCGTCGGCCCCGTCAAAACCCGTCGGGGTCGCGACACCGTCGATTGTGTCGGCGTTTTCATATCCGATGCACCTGGTTCTCGGAGAAGCTTTCCAGAGAGGCGCCCTTAGAACTCTCCGCTTGCTCCGCGCGCCAAAGCTGTCACCAAGTGCTTCTCGCATTCAGGAAAACCAGGCTTAAAAAAAAAAACCTCCAGCCGTGGCTTATCTCCAGCCATTGTCCTCACCTAGCCAGCCCTGCGTACGGCTGTGTGTGTGTGTGTGTGTGTGTGTGTGTGTGTGTATGTGTGTGTGTGTGTGTGTGTGTGTGTGTGTGTGTATGTGTGTGTGTGTGTGCATGGAGGCCTATATGACGGAGACTTATATATCACATATAACCGCTGTTACGCAACGGTGGAAAGAGCAGGTCCACGGGGGTAAAGTCACCGCTGATACACCTGGGGAAAGTCATCACTCAGTTCTGTTTCCTTGCGCTCAGTTGCTGACCCGCGAAAAGGGCGTCACAGGAAACCCCCGCGTCCGAGGGGCCGAGGCGGCGGGGCATCGTCAGAGCGCGGCGCTGGCGCGTCCGTCGACAGATTGGTTGCCCTGAATGTTGACTGCCTGGCAGTCCCCGCGGCGCCGCCCGTGCGCCGCGGTCCGCATTCCTTTCGAGTTGGCAGAGTGTTTTCTGTCTGTGACCCGTCACTGTCCCTCCCCCTTTCCCTTTCGATTATCATTGTCGGACTCTTTGTTTGTTCGTCTGATTTAGGCTGATTTTAATTACGACTGTTAACACCCTGGTACGGAGCAATTACAAAACAATGTCATCCAGTGCATCAGGTTGAACAACAAATATCGCCACATTTCATTGCAGATTGCGAAATAAAATCACGTGCAAAAAACACTTGACTTCAGTGGGTTACGAGGTTATTCACGGCTTAACTGCATTAACTAGCAGCTCACATTGAGCACTGCGGTTTCCGGGGTGGCGGGGTGCCGGTGGGTTGGTGTGGGGGATGTGGTTGGCCGGGGGGCGACCGGGTGGGCCCCCTGCCAACTCGGCTCGGGTCCTGGCGGCTTGCGCCTGGTACCGGGTGGTTTCTGGCCTGCGCCGGCCCCTGCCGGGCGCTTTCCTGGGCTCCTTGGAGCTTGCGCACCGATGTGGGCGTGGGTTGCAGTGCGGGAGGTGGCTGTCGGCCTTGCTCCCGCTGCGTGGCTTCTCTGCGGTGGGGGCCAAGGGTGCCGATGGTGGTGGATGTGGGCAGGGGGGGGTGTCCTGCACAGCCCCCCTGCGCCACCCAAACCCGGCTACGTCGGTGGGCGACTGGGGCTTTTGGCCGGGTGGGGCATCTAGCCGGTTGTGGTAAGGCCGGTTTCGCCTTTGCGAGGGGCGTCGGTGGACATGTAGGCCCCATCAGCTCGCCTGCAGGGCGGGCGGTTTTGGCGGGGTGATGGTCTGTCGGCATGGGCCGGAGGTCCGTCACTGGTGCTAGGGTTCTGCGCTTGCGGGTGCATCTCATGCATGCATGTGGGGGTGGGCTGTATGTGTACGATTGTGGGGTGTAGGGTCTCCTTGCACTCTCTGGACTGGTTTATGCTCCTCTGGGCCATGCGTGGGTGCTGGCTTCTCTGGGGGCTGGGGGGGGGGTCTTCTGTGGCTGCAGGGCAGTGAGCGTTGGGCTTTCCTGCGGTCATGGGGTGTCTACACGGCTGCGGGACTCGGGGGTGGCTGTGGGGTTCTTCTGCTCCTTGGGGGAGCCACAATATAATTCTGACCTCATGCACCAAAACTTACTGGGACAAGTTCTTGAGTCACTCACCGGTGGACACATCACATACACACACACACACATACACACACACACACACACACACACACACACACACACACACACACACACACACACACACACACACACACACACACACACACACACACACACACACACACACACATACATACAGGCGGACTCACACACACAGGCACCCACACACCACCCCAGCACCTGCTTCGACCACCCTCCTGGTTATATCCTCTAACTTTCCTTCCTTCTGCAATAGTTGTCACAGGAAAGGACCATAAGCCAAATGGCTGCTCAAATTTTCAAATTTCAAATTTCAAATTTTCATAATAAATGATGTTTTGTCGATACATGTT
Source organism: Zeus faber (assembly GCF_960531495.2). Classification (NCBI taxonomy): domain Eukaryota; kingdom Metazoa; phylum Chordata; class Actinopteri; order Zeiformes; family Zeidae; genus Zeus; species Zeus faber. Next base: position 8,681,390 of record NC_137193.1, on the reverse strand, counting down.
AGGGTGGGATGTTTCTATGTTTGTGTTTTTCCATGTATATTTTGTTGTTTGTTTGTATGTTTATTTGTATTTTATCGCCCCTGTGGTGATGCCCCACTCTTGGAGAAGTAATGATGATTAGTTGTTCAAGACAAAAACATGGTGAGATGGTTCTCCAAAGAGGGGGGTTGGTGGTGGTTCTGTGTAACAAAGAACTGTGCTCTTGTCATTGCACAGGGCGTCCGCAGGACAGAGTTACTGCAGCAGTTCTTGACGTTTTAGGAAATAATGAAGAGTTGCATTGCAGGTTGAGAAGTTGAACTCCACTTGCAGACTAACTCTGTCCTGCAATGGCACAAATACTCTGTGTTGTATGGCCAGCATGCTGACAGCAAAGGTTAAAAAAAAAAGGGTTATTTAAACACATTATTTTGAGGAGAATCAAACAGAGCAATCAAACAGAGCAATTACATACATAAGAGGGGATGATTTGGCTGAAACCGCTGTTTAATCTACCAAAGCCATCTAAAGGGCCGACATTTGCAGTACTGTAAATGTATATATTGACATATAAAAATCTAACGAGGGGGGTGGGCCTTTACTCTGAGACGCAGTATGAGGCGTGTCACCGTGCTGCATCTTTAACTCTGTTCCCCGGCTCATAAACGCACACGCAGACGATGGGTATAAAGTGTCAGCGCAGGGCCGCAGCTTTTACTGCTTGGGCAAAGGCGTGCAACAATCTGCATACATGTTGCTCTGGCAGCACTTCAAAGAGGAGCCTCCAGAGCTGGCGATGTCATATATGCGTGTTATTCTGACTGTGTGTGCGCGCGTGCGTGCGTGTGTGAGAGCTTTAAATGGGACCAGGCGCCTCCTCCGCCGCCACCAGACGAGCTGCCAGGTCCAAAGGGAGCATCCATAAGGGAAATACAGACCCGTAGAAAGGCGGCGATTGAATCACACTCGAGAGTTTGGAGTTAAATATTTGATACCAGCGCTTTCGCGGTCGGTTCTCTGTCCCTGGTGGGGGTTAGGGTTTGGGTGTGCGTTTGAGGAGCGGCACAGAGGGTAGAATTGAACCAATGGCCTGGGGCCAACATCGCTGGGTGCAAGGCCCTTATGCTGTTGGAAAATTGGTTTAATGCCGTCGTACAAAGTGTTGCAATGAGGACGTTATGTTTGTTGCAGCACTGCGGTACTTCTATGAACACTGGGTATGAACGCCTCCGAAATGCCACAGGCAGCCCATTGAAGAGGAGTGGAGGGGAATTCAAGTGCTTTTTCAGGACCGCTGGACCCTAGAAGGTCCTTAATGAACTAGTGAGAGATGCAAGACACAGGTCCACAGGTGAGAAGTGGACCCCCCCCCCCCCCCCCCCCACACACACACACACACACACACACACACACACACACACACACACACACACACACACACACACACACCCCACGGTGCTCGCGTCCCAGGTGGTTGCCGTGAGACTAAACAAACATTCGCCATTCCTCGGGTTGGAATGCTTATCACCTGCCAGCATCAACGCCCGCTACATCTCAGACAAAGGACGCGCGCTCACACTCGCACGCGCACACACACACACACACACACACACACACACACACACACACACACACACAATCACAAACAAAAACAGACGTGGGAAACACACACACACACACACACACACACACACAATCACAAACAAAAACAGACGTGGGAAACACACACACACACACACACACAAAATTACATCTCATCCCCTTAGCTCTGCGTCGGTGTCCCTTTTTGGCAGACACAGATGGAATCAGGGCATTAGTGTCAGAGGAAGATGTACAAGCTTGCCGATAGCACAACCGCTCGCTGAATGAGCGATCGCCGGCCGAATCCAAATTTGGCGTTGAAGACTTTTGCTCTAATGTTGTACTCCCAAGAAGTACTTTCACTGTTGTCGTGTTGCACACAACTTAAAGGATATGTCCGCTATTATTCTCGATCCAGGCCTTACTGAAGTGTCGCTTCCCATCATTTATAACTAACCCGGCCGAACTGTTTACGACTGAGATCTTTTTGATCTCTTTTATTGCGAACGGGAAGTTCCCATGATAGTCACGCCACAATTTCTTTAGTATTTCTGTGTTTTTTGAACATAACACAACTTGAATAACAGTAATATATCACATTCTATTTAAAGATACTTTTTTCCAAAGCACAACGTTGACTGCGAGTAGGTTGTCAGTAGGAAGCAGCGCAACTCCCTGTTTCTAGTCACTTAGAGTCAAAAGAGTCAATAAAACCCCGAAAACTTGATGAAAATGCACAGTTTGAGGCCATTTTCTTTCTGATATAACAATATAAAGACTGTCTGACAATAAGCTTCCCATATTTGAAAAAAGGAGATTCGTTTTTTTTGTTCATACTTGGACGTTTGCCCCATTGAACTGCACAGTGTAGCACAGTGAGAAGTGGCAAAGTGGCACGTTTCTCAGTAGCGAAGCGCTCATCGAGGTTGCGCTATGAACAGTTTTAAATGATATGAAGCAATATTTAAATAAGCCCCGGGATGAAAAACAGCAAAGCTATTCTTTAGAAAAAATCCTCGTGTTTACCAATGGAATGGAATCCTGTGACAAGCTCATCTCTCTTTTGTTCCTCACAAACGACTCGGAGTTATGTCGTCCTTTTTTCTTTCCCTTTACTTATACTGTGTATTTACAAGGCAATTACACATTCCAAAAAGGCCATATATGTCAGTCATATTATGTGTTTTTTTCACGCTGTGAAAGGAAACGCACAAACTTGCATTATGGATGACAAAGCATTATGCCTTTTCCAGACACATCTGTTTTGGATTTTTCAGACGTGTAAGCAGAATAAATAAGCAATTTTTTTTTTTGCGTTCTGTGTTTATAAGTAATATGAATAGACGCGTGTCGTAATAAAACTCCACGAGACTAAAGCATATAATAATAACTCCTCGTCCATTTATAATTTTTTTAAGCATTATTCATTTTTTGGTTATTATGTTTTCATTAATTTGAAAGAGATTTTGTCCCAATAGGTGATAAATGAAGGGGCGAGAGTCGAGTAAGAGCATTATCGCACCGTGAGGTAGGAGGTCTTACCGCTGTTTTTATTGTTGATCCCCCAAAAATGTCACTTCATCACTTCGGCAACATGGCTGCTTAGTCATTGTTGTGGATGATCCATCTCTCTCCCTCTCTCTCTTTCACTCCCTCCATCATCTCCTCCTTTCTTTAATCTCCCTGTTTTCTTTTCCATCGCCCTCCACCAATGTGATAATAATCATCCCCCCTTGTCCTCAAACCATTTGTGCGCCTCCTGATTTACGTTCTGATTTCCTCCTAAATGAACTTCGCTGTGATTTCTTATGACATGAGGCCGTTATTTTTAAGGGTAGTTTTTTTTTGTTTGGTTTTTTTTCTCCCCCTTTTTGGCAATCAGCTTTGACAATACTTTTTGCCAATTAATTATCGCCGACGCTGATCCGAAAAGGACGAAAGCAGGAGGCACAAGGAGGGAATCGGGGAAATCGGTATTCCCCCGACGGTCGTCCGCCACCTGTCTTTCACGGGGAGCTGAGAAGCCATATGAAAACCACACACATAACCCCCCCCCCCAAAAAACCCCCCCCCAAAAAAAACAGGTTGTGTTAAACTAACACCCACCATCACAAACCAGATGTGGGATATCAGAGCCAGCGGATCCAGCCGTTCTCTCGTCCAACATTTCTCCACAGCGTCGCTCACCGGGACGTGGGATTGGCCGACGGACACCACCGACCCGTCCAACCCATTTTATTTTTATGGCTTGACAACAGTGACGGACAAAAATATCGGCAACGACCACGTACGCTTTAGAAAAGGAAAAACACGTGGGAGCAATTAGAATCTGGTTCATCCGCCATTTCGTGTACGGCCTTTTCAGAATACAAGTCATTTGTTGATGTTTGGAGGGAGGTCTGGTGCGTTTCTGCACCGTCTGACGATCAAAATACGAAATTGCATGAAAATAAAATTGAAGAGATGAATAATTAAAAACATAACATTTAATTTCATTCGAATTTTTTGATAAAAATAACAAAAAAAAAAAAAAATGAATAAAAATAAACAACAATTTTAATTAAAATAGACAGCCAAATATACGGAAATTACCAAAAGATACAGAACAGAAATACCCTTATATATATAAGTATACTACATATTGAAGATGGAAGGTGCTTTTCTAACCTTGACTTTAGGCGTTGCTGCTCCGCCTCCCTCCTCTCTGAAATCATCTCGAACCTTTTGTCTATCGCGGTAGTTTTTCGCCGTCTATTTCATCTCGCTTTCTTGTGGCCTTTGTGTACGTCTGCGTGTGTGTGTGTCTGCACGCGCGCGTGCGTGTGTGTGTGTGTGTGTGTGTGTGCGCGTGTGTGTGTGTGTGTGTGTGTGTCTCTCAAACGTTTCAAAGGACGTAATGAAACTCAATATACCGTGAAGCCCAATCTTTGTTCTATGTGTGTTTTCGCGACGACAAACCCCGCTAACGAGTCCCTTTTGTCTGGGTGAGCAGCCGTGTACCTCCAGACTCCGGGGTCGACGTGTGTGGTTGTCGAGCCCGAGTGTGTGTGTGAGAGAGTGTGTGTGTGTGTGTGTGTGTGTGTCTGTGTAAATGACCCGCTCTTTCAGCGACTCCGCGCTCGGTTGCCGAGCTGAAATGACATGTTTTGTGCGGCTTGTATAATTCAGTGATTGAAGGTCTTTAAAGCGTGCGTGATTAATGGGTCTACTGGGAGCTGGCGAAAGCAAGGGATTAAAACCCCGAAAAACATCGACCTTTTTTTTTTTTTTTTTTGGGGGGGGGGAGTGTTAAGGAGGGAGAAAGAGCGAGAGGGGTAGAAGAAGAGCGAATGTCATCGTTTGTGTGTGAGAAACAGAGAAAAGATAACACTTTATTAATACCCGAGGGGGGTAAATTCAGGAGTCTCTCTCTCTCTCTCTCTCTCTCTCTCGCCTAATTGTGTGTGTCTCTTGTCTGTCTCTCGCCCTAAGCCGCCCGGTATGAGTGCGTCTGGGCGGAATGTGGTCCTGGCCCAGTCTAGACGCCCCTGCAGCTGATCCCGGTCTCCAGCCTGCGCTCCCACACACTGATCCGCAGCGCGCTGTCTCCCCCCTCCGCTCCTCTAGATGTCTCTGTTGTTTGTCATCGTGGTTGTTGTTTGTTGTTGTCGTGGTTGTTTGTTGTGGTGGGCGGAACAGGAGACAGTCAGTACAGGTGAAAGACTCACCTGGATTCGTGAGCACGCCCACCTGGGTGCGGAGGTGCAAGGACTCCACGTTGTTTGTTCAATTATTTTTGGGGCTTGACAAGCTCTTCACCGAAACTGTTTTTTTTCCTCTGTTTCCTCGTTCGTCGTTGTTGACAAAACAGCAAACAGTGAGTGCAAATGGCTCACCCGGAAAAAAAGAAATGGATGGATCAATGAACGAATGACCAAATAAATATACGGATGAATGACTTCATCTGTGACTGAACGATTGGGGTCGTGACTGAATGAATAAATGGATGGACAGATGGTCGTGTGAATGGACGGACGCCTAAATGAATGGACAAATGACTGATCAAATGGATGCATTTTCTCGAGCTGTCAGCCAGCGTTCTCTCCCTCTCTCTCTCTCCCTCTTCCTCCACGGCAGATCAGGTCGGCCGACGATGATTCATCCCCGGTGGCGTGACACTGTTTTGATTGGCACAAGACTTTTACAACCTGATCAACCAGATTTTATTGGGGTTCTTTCTTTTTTTTTTTTTCCAATTGTTGTGGGCTGGCACAAGCCCAAGCACATTTTGAGTTGCACGTACGAACGAGTTTAAATGCAGCAGCACAACCTTTGAAATCTCAAGTTGTAATCAGCACGGCTGCCTGTGATGCGTCATGCACTACAAGGACCTGTTACCGACTGCAGAAATTAAGGGTGATATGCTTAGCTTACAATGTGACCGTTTATCAATTCCTTTACCGTTGCAGGCTGTCTTTCATGGCCGTGTTTCGCTGATCGAGAACGAACGTCAGATGTTCAAGGACGATCAGATACAATCATAGTCTCCAAACGTGAACGATGCCGACTCGTGGCCCGGTGGCATTGGTTCCATGACTGTCTGCACGCGGGTGAAGGACTGCTCTACGCCGCATTTATTGTTCTTGCTCAAATTACCGTCCGAGCTCGGATGCTGTCTTTAGGCCTATACAACGTGGCCTGAAGACAGTCAGACAGGTGTTTTGAATTCTAGACCTCGGTACATTTGTTTACCTTCAGAGAACTTATGGAGTACACATTACATTGGAAATACGGGCTGTGGTTTTGTAGTCAGAGTTTCTTAGCCCTGACCGCCGGGTCCTCCTCCCAGATGTTCATGTCAGCGATCCGAGGAATGAAACCTGCAAGCCTGGGGGCCAATCCAGGTTTGTTTTCCAGCCTCCAGCCGAAGGTCTGGATTCCCTCTGTTGACAAATCATTAAGGTCATCACCTCGTGTTCACCCCGACTTCCTTTAAGTACTAATTGCCACCGTGTCACCCTGGGCAGGTAGCAGCCTGGGAACACAGACATAAAAAAATCTGGCATTCACAAGTTAGAGTCTCGATGACGGATGCTAAGGGAACGTTATTGCTGGCTAACCCACCGGTACGCTAGCTATGCAGACAATGAAGAAGATTGACGGCACGGCAGGCGTAAGAACTGCCTTCTTGGGGACTTTGTGTCCCTGTGTCTCCTGGGTCAACAAGAGTAACAACAAAAACACGTCGCACCTCGTGGGAACCTACTACCCGACGTCTGTAAGCACGAGCTGAGGAATGGCACGGCGCATACCTCAGCCGGATAGAGAGATGAGAGAGGAGGAGGAGGAGGAAAGGAGGCGTAGAAGAGGAGAGGAAAAGTTGCCTCACCTGTTGGTCCTGTAGACATTGCGACGCACCGTGTTCACCAACGCCCCCGACCCAGGACGGCGATGTACACGAGAACGTGTATAAAAAACAGCGAAAAAGATCTGAACACTTTGGTAAAGACAACTTCCCACCAATTCTGGGAATCCGTCCAAGGATGGAAGGAACATGAGGGATATTGACTTTAATGGACTTATTAGCACAGGGTCTGAGGAACAATATTTTCTTAGTGGACTTCAAAGTGCACTGAGGCGGTGGGAGAGAGCGAGAGAGGGAGAGAGAGAGAGAGAGAGAGAGAGAGAGCGTCCACTTTCAACCCTCCAACTGCAGGTGATGTTGTGTTGCTCTGCCCTGGTTGGGAAGCGTTTGGGGGATGGGCTTTGGGCTGAGCCTTGAGAGGTCAGGAATGGGCATTGCCCCCTGCCTCCTCGTCCAACAGGCTCTGGGTTACGAAATTAAACCAAAATACTGATGAACCGTTGACAAACCCGACAAATGATCCTAATCCAGTCTGAAGCAAGGCTCCGGGCAGAAAGAGATTTGGACGGGGGTAGACAGGATGGGGCGGGGGGTGGAGAAAGAATTGGAAAGATGACGGCAGAGCTGGTCCAGGGGAAAGATAGACATGCTCATGCACTCACACAAGTATATATACACAAACAGACCCAAGGTACCGTGGTTAGGTTAGCCTCCTAGCAAAGGTGGGTCCTGCTCCGGTAGAGGTCTCCTTTGAACCATGTTTTTGGATTATTTTCAGAGAAAATTAAGGACGTGAGGAATGTCTCTGAAGGGGTTCTGTTGTTATTTGAAGATACTTTAAAAGAGCTGGGGCAGCAGCGTAAGAAGAAACGTGTGTGTGTGTGTGTGTGTGTGTGTGTGTGTGTGTGTGTGTGAGTGTGGGGGGCTCATTGCGAGAAGATGGGAACGGGAACCGCATTGGCCTTCAAGTGGGTCTCAAACCCCCCCACGGCAGAAGTGAAACCCCGGGACGGGCCCTTCCTGATCAAACAAGCCTGCTCAGATGGGGGCTTTATTTATTCTGCTGTTGATTCTACCCCTCGCTTTTTGCTCCACCTGCTGTCTGGGAGTGTTTGCTAGCTTTGGGAACACGCTTGACAGCGCACACACACGAACATATATTCATGAGGACGACTGGTTCCTATCAAAGAAATACAGTTGGGGTTCATGTTTTCTTTTGAGCGTCCCCCTCAGGTTCAGTCGGTGGCAGTGGGCAACGTGGTTGTCTGGAAAGGGCGGCGCTCAGTTCAATCCGGAGACTAGCTTACCGCACGGATCTGTGATAAACCTCGCTGCTGGACGGTCGCCCCCGGGGGAAGGGGAAACAAACACATTCCTCTGCAGTTGTAACAGGTGCACATAGCTACTACTGGTAGCCCCACGTCGGGAGTCTGAGAACTCCGCCGCGACGGGGAAAATGCTGCGTGTTCACCAGCTGGGGAGACGGTAGCCGGACAAGGGCCTCAAGCCTCACCCCGCGGGTTAGGACTCCCGCCCCGTTAAGCACATGGAGGTTGTCGAGTCAAAGGGTGGCGCTCGCCAAAGTTTGAGACCCTTGTTGTTTGTCTCCTCGGCATCAGTGAGCGGAAACTCCGGCGATTCTCATGGTTGAGCGGTTCTGGAACGGTGCAGGTTGAGGTGGTGTCGCAGCTGTTCCCGGTCGAGCGTTATCCTCATGGATTAAAGGGGTTTGATCTTGTCCCCGTCGGCAGAAAGCAGCATTTCTTGATGTGCATCTGTTTGCTTTACAAAGGGTTGATTTGACTAATTCATCACATCACTCTCTCAGGAACACATAACAAAAGTTACTCAGCTGTTTCCTTACATGTTTTTCTATCATGTGTGGGAAGTGTAAAAAAAAACAAAGAAAATTGCCTCGAGGAGGAAAAATATCATTGGATCCTCAGGCAACAAGCAGGGGAAGTGCAAATTGTGTCAAAAATCATTTCAAACTGGGTGGGATGGGATTGACTCCCAGACGTCTGAGAAATAACGTTCTTGAAGCACATGACACGTTGGGTTCAGATTTGAGGCGTCGTCTTTTAAGATCTCCGACGATGAGGCTTCATGATGCCACAGCCCATCTTTGTGGCTCAGCAGATTTCCGTCAACTGCCACCCTGAGGGGCCGACGTGGGAGGGGTTTGTGTACTTCAACAAGTGAGGATTTGTCATCGCCTTCGATGAAAGTACGAGCACGTCATGAACATGTCACAAACTTTCTATGCAGAGTGTACACACAACTAAATACCTGCTGAAAAGCTGTTGAACCTTTATGTGCCCACAAAAAAAATATTCACAAACGTGAAGAAAAATGTACCAAACCGGCAAAGCAAGCGACGGAAACTGACGAAACTAAGCGACGACCACAAATACAGAAGCAACAGTATTTATTTAGCCTAAAAACAATATCAGTAATAGACACTGAGCCGTCGTCTGTGCCCCTCCTTAGCCTTCAGCGGACGGCTCAGACCTCAGCTTTTGCACAACTGGGCCACCCGCCAGAGGTGTGGCCTGGAGCCACTGGGACTTGTCACTGTCATTGCTTTGATGAACTGCAGCTTGACTTGACAGAACAGAACTGACTTGAGACTCGGCTTGAGACTCGACTGGGCCTGACTGGTTCTGACTGTTTTTGTTTGAGCTGGCCCGCAGTGATCGCGGTGGTTGGGAACCTCTGATCTGGGCCACCCAACAATTTATCTTTAAATTCAAAGATAAATCAAAAAAGCTCTGGATAAAAAGTTCAAATTAAAGATACATTTACATTTGAACGGTCGTCAAACAAGTTTTCGATTGAGAAGAAATTAAGACATTTATAAGCTTTTATAAAGTTTTTTTTTTTTGCTTTACATTTGTTTAACTGAATATCAACAATTAGAATACAAATTAAATGTATTGTCCAACTGAACAGATTAGATAGACTGGCCAATAATGTCATTATTAGACAGGTACTAATACCTGTTACTAATGTTTTCTCTTTGTGTGACTTGACTGAACTAAGGACTTGACTCGACTTGACATAGGCTGTGACTTTACTTGCCTCAGGAAAAATGACTTGGGACTTGGACCGTACGGCTTGAGACCTGCGTGAGACTTGGACACATAATTGTCAGCTCGTGCAAAACAAGGCACAGCAGACATTGTTTCCTAACAGTGAAAACACCTGCGTGGCTCTCACGCGTGCAATGCGTAGAAATGTGTGTGAATGAGAAACCCGATTTGTTGTTGGCCGTTATTATCGACTTCCATTAATGCATGGGTCGCTCTCATTCAGGTTCTGTCACGGATTCAGTTTTCGGGGTGTGAGCTGACAGGTTGAGCGCTCCCGATATTTTGGATGACAGTGATGCATGAGCAAACTAAACATGGATGGAGGATAGATAGGGGAAGATCTGGATCACAGGTCGGCCATTGTCCCTGACCGAGTGAATATATACATGGTGTTTGTGTGTATATATATATATATATATATATATATATATATATATATATATATATATATATATATATATATATATACAGATATAATATATACATATATACATATATATATGTATTTGAGTTTATTTGTTTGACGAAACAGGGTGTGTGTGTGTGTGTGTGTGTGTGTGTGTGTGTGTGTGTGTGTGTCTGTGAGTGTGTTTTTGTGTGCCCATGGCATCATGGTGGAGGAATGAATGCAAGGTGCCGTACGTCTAAACACTGCCCACTCGCTGTGGCATGGCAGGGCTTAAGGTGCTATTAGGGGATATGTGTGTGTATGTTTGGGCTGGAGCTCTCAATGTGTGTCCGTGTCTGTGTATGAGTGCGTGTGTGTGTGTGTGCGTGTGTGTGTGTGTGTGTATGAGTGCGTGTGTGTGTGTGTGTGTGTGTGGGTGTGTGTGTGTGTGTATGAGTGTGTGTGTGTGTGTGTGTGTGTGTGTGTGTGTGTGTGTGTGTGTGCGTCTACCAGCAGAATTACTGCCAACTCTGACTGTCTGGGGCTGGGGATGACTCATTAAAAGTATGCACACGCACGCACACACACACACACACACACACACACACACACACACACACACACACACACACACACACACACACACACACACACACACACACACACACAATCAAATTTAAAGTGAGCCATCCTGATATATCATATGCATTTATAAATAGAATAAAAAAAGGTGAATATCAAATGTCTTCCTAAATGGGAGACCGGAGTGGCGTTAATTATTTAACTGCCTTGCATTATGGGTATTTTGGGTAAAACCTTAGCATGTCATAAGTCAGCAACTTTCTAAAGACTGTCGAGGCTCTCCACTGCAAAATAATACAATTCCAGAGGCAATGGCTTTTACTGTCATTATAACCAGACTCGCAGCACCGCCCCCTGGGTTCGACAGGGTTTGTGACGGGCGGCCGAGTGAGTCACGGCGGCTTCTTCCTTCTCCCTCGTCTCCCTTTTGTAGCCGTCTGCGTCCCCTCCCCCGGCGTTCTTAAAACCCAACGACGGTTTTAGGTGAGACGTGCCCGTCTGCACTCCCCCTCGCCCTCGTCCTCGCCCTCAAACCTCAACCGGAACTGAGTGGCCACCGCGTTGTTTGTGTCTCCAGGTGTTTGCTCACGTGTATCATGCACGGGTGGTTAAACCTCATTTCCTTCAGCCCGACCTCCGTGCTACAGTCAAACAGGCGGGATTTAGGATCCATAATTGAAGCCCGCGGTGGACGGACGGCGCGCAGTCAGCCTCCACATGTTCGGACGTCCAACAAAACATGTGATACAGTGACCACCATGTCCAATGTCATCCCCCTCTTTGGGTGCCTTCATGTGCCTGCTTCCTGTGCAGAAACACTCGCTTAACTAAACTGGACATTTTAGCAGCTTCGTCTCCTCTTTTTCGAGCCTCGTCCCGTTTTCGGTTACGTCAAAAAATCTGTGAGTTACAGAACGAAAGCGATGTTTTAGTCTCTGTAATCATTGCTTTTTAATATACGGATAGATAGTGGAACTGAGCTTAACTCTTGGTTAAGTTAGGCTACTCATCTTGTGCACAGAATCGATTTTTGTATGTTTTGTATATTTGGCTAATTTTGTTTCTTTATTCGGCTATTTTCTTTGTATATTTGGCAATTCTTGTTTATTTTTTGTTTACTTTTTTCAGACTGTTGTTTTTTTTTAATGCTAATTGCCTGGGGAGCAATGCACCAATCATCACCACAACAAACTCCTCATAATATGAAAATGCACCAAACCGGATAAACTGATTCTGAATGTAAACTAGGAACAAAACTGTTCCAGTTCAGTTCCAGTCACTTAACATAGATAGACAGATAGATAGATAGATAGATGAATAGATAGATAGATAGATAGATAGATAGATAGATAGATAGATAGATAGATAGATAGATAGATAGATAGATAGATAGATAGATAGCCCCCCTATATACTGTGCTTTCTTTGTGACAGGCGGCGGAGGCATCTGTCAGCGTCTTCAGGCTTCAGGCTCCTCTACTGTACTGATCGCTGCACCGTCAGGAGACCAAGAAGCAGCTTTCAAAAGCACTGACAGGTGGATTAGCCGGCACTTGTGTGTTGTAATTCGCATTCCCATATGCACGCAAGGAAACTGTCAAATGTCCACACCTGATGACTCAGGCCCATGTGTGTGTGTGTGTGTGTGTGTGTGTGTGTGTGTGTGTAAGTGTATGTAATCCCTGCACGGGAGTCCTGAATATCAGTTTCAGACATCAGCCCGCGTTGGGACAGGGCCAAAGTGACAGTGATCGCAGGTGCATCCATGTTGCCCGGACCAGACAACAAAAGGTAGAACGGTCGTACAAACACACTTTTAAATGCGCCCGATAAAACAGTACTGCTGGCGACAATCCATCTAACCCTAATGGCTTAATCTGACAATTTAATAAGTGTTATGTTGTAAATGTTGAGTATGTCAAGGGAATGGAATCCTTAACTCTCACTGTGTTAATCATTCAGTTTGGTAGAGTCACGTGGAGTCAAGGCGCTCACTGACTGATTGTTGGGTCTCTGCAGTTTCCGTCCTCTCAGTAGTTTAAAGTAGTAGTTTAGACTTCGACTTTAACAGGGAGTCCATCATCAAAATCAGACAAGGCCCAGGCTGGGTCAGGCTCACTCGTAGTCTTAACCAGATTTGTTGGGGGGAAATTAATTTTTTTGCTTATCCTACCCAGAAATGAATCAGGAAATGCATGTGTCCACCATTATGAGCTGCTGCTGTGCTATGAAGCGCTCCATGTGAGTTAGCGGCTGCAAGAAACTAATGGCTATGTTTGATCAGATCGTTGTCGCTGTCAACAAAACTCATTTAACTGGCAACCCTACAGAACCAACAAGATGAGTTTCACAGCTGCTTCACCGCTGATTATCATGGATGGATGGATAGTGTTTTCAACATGCACGTTCCACAAGATGCCTTTCTTGAGTTCAAGTGAGTTCACACTGGCATTAAGTTGGTATTGACCCTCTCGTCTGAATCTGAGTAAGTCCGATAAAAAGATCATTTCCCAAGTATCCCTTCAACGATTGCCTTCTGACTAACTACTGTAGAATCACACCACAAATTTTGCGTAAGGCCATTTGTTGATTGGGATGTCGCTGTTTTTCAGAACGGCCGTACTTGGTCTTTGCCACCAGGGCCAACTAAAATCGGCTGGAGAGGGCAGCTGAAAATTATGTATGGCCATGGTGAGGAACTTGTCGTAGAGTTAGTGCACCTCCCTACCATAGTACCTCAGTACTTGTTTCGCACTACGCCCTTGGACAAAGAAACAGATAGACGGATAAGTCTGCATGTTGTTTTGGTCTGTTTGTACTTCAAACTCCACCTCTTTCCAAAACAAATCACCGGGCGGTGGACTCTCTTGCTACAGGACAAGTCATGCGTGCTTTACATTTAACTTTGGGTTGGTCTTCAGCTGTCGTCATCATCAGCAAGGACAGCCTGGACGCTTTGGCAAAGATTGAAAACGTCTGTTCAATTCAATTCCATTAAAGCATGGCAGAAGAACGCATGTTAGACCCATTTGGAGGTGGCGAGAGGGGAAGAGCAGAGCAGATGGGGCAGCGGGAACAGCGTGTCTTCTCAGAATGTTGTCCTCGTGTCCGGCCAGTAGCTGTAAAATCCACCTTGAGTGGATGGAAAGAGGGTGGTGGAGGGTGGTGTTTCTGCATGTGTGTGAGAAGGAGGGTGGGGGTTTAAAAGTATGCAAGAAATATGTAGTTCAACGTGAAGAACCAAGACTGATAGATGGATGGAGGGACAGTGTTTTTGGGGTTAGGGTTGCAGTTTGGGTCTTGGGTTAGGATATTGCCCAAGTTAGTCTAAATGAATTGAACATCTCTATTATATACCTTAAAACTCCAAAAGCATTTGCATCGGCGCAATAAGTGACCGTTGTAGACCTTTCAAAGCCAAATGAAGCTGGGTTTTAGTCTCGACCTAAAATGTGTCTTTCCAACGTCTTTTTCTTTTCTTTTACCAAAATAAATGTTCAGCAGGACTGGTTCCAGGGGGATGCCAGAGGGCGAAAGAGAAACAGAAGGTATGCGAAATAGGATTTTGCGTGGGCGGTAACCATGTGTGTAGGCAGTGCGGAGGCTGAGTGACAGAGAGGGAAATAACATATGACGTGCTTGAAATGATTAGGGCCCATTGCTGCACATTAAGTCCTGGAACACCGATGCCAACGCATGCACAAGCAAGGAAATGCATATGGGCACGCATGCTAAGACACACACACACACACACGCACACACACAGACACCCACACACACACACACACACACACACACACACACACACACACACAGCCACACACACACACACACACTCACTCATTGCATTGCACAATTGTTTTCCATTCGTCAGTTAAAGCGTTCAGCTCGTTGCGATGGTAAACCTGTGGTTGATATCCATAAAAAGTACAAAAATAAAGTGAGAAAGCAGGAGGGGAGGGGGCAGAATGGTTACGCAGCGAGATAAGAAAGGAAGGGCGTGTGTGTGTGTGTGTGTGTGTGTGTTGTGTTGATCATAATGTGCGGCATATGACGAAACACATCAAGTCAAACTACAAAACTCATCAACGGCTGTGGGCTGTTTTTGAGGAAGATTTGTCTCGTGGGATCTCCTTGAATCTGTGTGTGTGTGTGTGTGTGTGTGTGTTCAGGTCTGATAAAGTCTAATTAAAGACACGGAGTTGATTTGATGTGCCAGGAAGCAACACCTCGTTGCTCAGATCGAGCGCCGTGAGAAGGCGGCCGCCCAGCCGTTCTCTTTTTACCGTTTGTCATATTCACTTGGCACCCCAGACCAGACGTTTGTTGTTAATATACATTTATTTAGGCGGCGGGGGCCGGTATGGCCTTGTTGTTGTTCGAGGTTTTTCTTTTCTTTTTTTTTTCACACAGGGGATCTGCTGAATACGAGCTGCGCAAGCAAAACGTGCCGACCGCAAGGGTACAGTTAAAAGGGAATTGGGTTTTGGGCTCGTCTGCTGTGGGAACAGTACCTGCTGCTTGGTGTGAGGAGGGGCCATGAGGAGGGGCCGTCAGTTCACTGCGGCTCCGGGGACGGTGCTCTCTACATGACCGGTCAATTTTGACCCTGCGTCATGACGCAGGGCTTTGCGAACGATTTTGTCGGCGACGCACAAAGCGCCGGTTTTGCGACTGCAGCTCGGCACAAAGACCGAGCTGAGACTCTGTAGCTGCCGGCTGCAAACTCCGCCCGCTCACAAACGTTGTAAATGGGGATCAGCTGTCAGTTTAGATCAGGGGTCGGGGACCTATGGCTCGCAGACAATTTTGAGCTAAGTATTAAATCATTATTCTGTGTCATTTTAAAGTAAAACAGGTGAGAGAAATTACAATTTTGAAAATAAAATTCAAAATATAAACGTGGCGGACAAAGGGGCATCTGGCCCTCCCGGGTCTCTGCCCAGGCGCCACTTGTGGGAGTCTCTGCCCACAGGTGAGGGTTTAGGGAGGGAGGCGGAGTCTTTCTGGCCGTGGTGCGGCCACATGGCGAGAGTTTTATTGTTCATTTCAATATACGGCAGGCAGGCCACAATTATAAATATCACTGAGGATTATTATAATAATTGTGGATAATAATGATCCTCTCGGGCGCAGGAGGAACGGCGCTCCACTGCCGGGCTGCTTGCCGATCCCCTCTGTAAGACAGACAAACATTAAGAAAACTCCCTGCCTCCAGTCGGAGCAATCAGCTCAACACAAGTGGACCGAAATGGAAAAAACTTCAATATGTATGTGACAAATAACCTCTTGAACTTGAACCTGAAGAGCAGCTGATTCTTAAAACTTGGAAGGAGCTTCCCGTCACACAGCACACAATGCAGCGTGTGAGTGTTGCCGTATTGACCGTGCTTGGCTCTACCTACGCATGTGAGCAGTCTTTCTGGTGTCTGAGAAACATGAAGAGCGAGCTACGCTCACGTTGAGCTGACGGAAGCCTCAACGCAGCACCAAGCTCAACCTCACTACGTATGAAGCAGACGACAAGGCCACCAGCAAAACCATGCAGCACCACAGGTCGCATTAATGGTAAAAAGTATTTCATTTATTATTGGTTAGCTACAGTATAACAACAATATTATTAATAAGAATAAAGAGAAATGTATTATATATAGCGCTTTAAAAATGTATGCCTTACTTGAAAAATTCACGCATTAAGTTGCATTCAATTTGATTAAATATTATATGGCTCACAAGGAAATACATTTAGAAATATTTGGCTTTCATGGCTCTCCCAGCCAAAAAGGTCCCCGAGCCCTGGTTTAGATGATTCATGTACAGTAAATGTGATTTATTCCCCAAGGTGCGACAGAAAACAAGAAAAACTTTGTGTTCAGGCAATAATATGTATCAATGAGAGGAAAAGGGCTTTTTGATGGGTGAGAATACACGTTTTAATTTTTAAAGAAGTCAAGAAGCCACTTGTAGAGATGGCAAGTTGGGACCGTGAGTCCACGGGCACGAAAATAACTCCCGTCTATTTACCCTCCTATATAGGGCTGCAGACAGCTATGTGGGTGTTTGTGTAAGGAAGGCACTTTGTTTCTCCGTGCCAGTCATCCACGGAAGGTTAACTGCATTTTTGGGAGCGTGCCATGCCCTGTCACCTGTAATCACTGTCATCCGACATTGTACGGCGGGTTTCATACCTCTCAGCTCAGCCATCGGGCTGTTTTGGTTTCACACTGGACCTGTCCTCAGATGACACCCTCCGCCACTGCATTCCTTCCTCTTACCTCTTGTGCCACCTGTTGTCTCACCTCCCCTGGGCCCCTTCACTCCTCGTCCTCTATTGCCAAGCACCACTCTGCAGTTTCACTTTGTGCGTGCATGCGTGCGTGCGTGCGTTGGGCCAACCCTTTGAGCTGCAATGTGAGCAAATCAATCCGCACCGACGTTGCGCTGGGCTTGTGCTGTGTGACCGTGTGTGGTGTAGATAACGACCCCGTCTCCGACTTGATTTAATTACGAGCGCTTCCTCAGGTACGTCGGCGTTGGAGAATCAGGAGAAATAGGTTCAACCGCCTCGAATACTGCGATAAACTTCTGAGTTAAGTGTGTTTGACCGGATGAGAAAGAAGATGAGGCCTTCATATCTCACCGCCAGGTGGGTGCTGAATGAATAAGTGTGAATGCACGACCCTGCGTTAATTATCACTTTTGATGCTCCTCTACGCTGTGGGCAGACGAAACCACTTTCAAAGTGGTCAGACCTCCGTACCGTTCACACCACACAATTTTCTGTCTTGTGATGGGGAATCTTGCAGGCGTTGCGATTTCACACTACGTGACCGATCGGGGACAGGGGATCACACATTACAATATCTTTCACCAGGAGGAATCCCCGACGCGTCGGTGGGGTCTCCAAACGACGTTTTGTCACCAAAACATGCGAAAGATGAGCCCGGCGATTCTTGATCGCTGTAAAAAAAACCAAAAAAAAAAACCTGAATGAGAGCAGAATTATATTACAACCTACAGAACAAAAGTAAAATAGGCACGTTGTGTGTTTCCGGCTGCTGCTCCCGTCTCTCCCTCTCCACTTTCTCATCATTGTAAGGATGTTGATAAAAACGTATTCACCAGGTTATAAATAAGAAGATGTTTTCATAAGAATTATTTTATATTATATATATTATATTATATTATATGATATTATATGATATTATATTATATCATATTATATTATATTATATTACAGTATATTATATTGGACATGCTAGACGGATAAATTTAACTTTAATCACTCCTTATAATATTAGGAAAGTGAAAAATAGTGAAAAATATGCAAAAAAATATACGAGTACATATTATGTACTCGTATATTATTATTTTGCATATTTTTATATAATCACCCTGAAAATGAATGTCACAAGGCCTCGATTATCTAATCTCATCATGTGCATTATCATAACATGATTATATAAATCCTTGAGAGGGAACACTAAATCTAGAAGACATTCACAACAAGGAAGATTTCCGGACCAAGGAAACAAGGACGATTTTTTTTTTCTCCTGCTCAATCCAATGAAGACGTGAAGGTTTTAGATTAAAAGTTGAATATTTAATGGCTTTCCTTGAGGACTAAGCACGGCGTTCAAACAACGGTCATCAAAGAATCATTGATTAACCGAGGCTCCTTCTTGTCATGTTGACCGAAGGATAATACGACTGAGTTATGACTAACTGAAGGGATGCGGCTGCCAAGGCATACAGAGCAGCCAATCTGCTCAGCCGCTGTCAGGGAACTCGACTTGGTCGTGACATCGCATTGACGTGAGGAGAGAAGGGACACGCGGGCGTCCCAGATCCTGTTCTCTGGAATACTTCCTGTCAAACCACCATGTTGAAAAGGTCAAAGAAATTCAACATTGAGAGTGAAACAATCACACTGCGGTCAACTGAATCATCGCACACAGAAATTAAACATCAAAGTTAAAATAAAAGCAAAAGATAATCTAATCAAACACGAATGATAACTTTCCCAGTTGGAGTGAAGTCCAATCGAGAAATCAAGTAAAAATGGTATTTGGAAGCATCCTTAGCAAAGTCCATATTGACCATGCGTCATACGGTAAAATGGGCAATATGCAATTTACCAAACAATTTGCTGAAAAACTACAGCACACAACAAACATGAAAATGAACTTGAAGATATAAAAAAATGGAAATATACAATAAGCATTAAAAAACTAAATCTAACAAAAACACTAAACCTAAAAAAAACCAATGGTCAATAAAGGTCAGCAGTATACAATTACCAAATGATAAACAATAAAATAGACCTTAAAAAATAATCAAGAAGAGGGAAAAAATAATGTACAACCAAAATATACAACCCCATGAATTAAAAAAGAAATGTAACAATTAACGATAAAAATAAACAAGCAATACTAGAAACTAGACAATAAACCTAAAAATAAACCATGAATAATACAAAGGTGGCCCCAATAAATTAAATCCAACGATAACCAATGCATATAAACCTAAAAACATAAAAATAAATAAAAAATGAAACACAATAAAATAAAATAACCCTTAAAATAAACAACAGACAGACAAATTTGAAAATATAAAATGAACAAAAGAAAACCAATAATAATAAACAATACACCCCTGTATCAACAATTCACATTCTGACTGTAATACTGACTGTTATTATTGATTCTTCCCCGAAAGCAATCGCCCAAAGCTATTTTATCCATTCCATATTTCATATTTAATATTCCGTGGTGCAGGACTCCACTCGTACCACCTGTTATTGACTCAGTGTTTGAGAGTTTGTGACTCACTTGCGGTGGCGGCGGTGGCCATCGGTCAGGGGCCATAAAACCAACACCCCATCACCCGGCAGCGCAGGGTTCCCATGGAGGACAAAGAGGCCTCGGCATGTGCGGTTAAACAAAAAGCTAAATCTTTAATCCCTGACTCTATTTGTCTTGATTGTTGTTTTTTTTTGTTTCCGTATGTCACTGCGACTCATCCGTGCTTGGACATCCGGTCGAGGAAGCACGGCAAACAGGATGCGGCACGGGGCTGAGCGGCGTCTCTCTCCGCGGCCGGCGGACGATTAAAAACACAGACAGAAAGCTTACACTCCAGAAAAATCAACCACATCCAAAGGACAAAGTGTCTGGGAGGAGTGGCAGTAACGGTGGCTCTGTTGCCAAAATAGTACTGTAGTTACTTTCAGTCCGTTCAAGACACGACGTTTTCACCATCAGCTACTTATTTGTAATTAAGCCCTTTTTCCACGAAACTAAAACCACTCTCACACAATCTTTTTCAGTACTACATACTGTATATTTTATTGTTAAAACCGTTTTGTTTTCCACCGTGGTCCCCGCAGTGTATGTACAGATTTCATGTTATACTGTATATATTCACGCAAAATTGCACAACTTCCTATTTGTGTCAGAATGTGAATTGTTGATACAAATGTGTGTTGTTTATTGGTGTTTGTTTTTTGGATTATTTTATATTTTTGTGTATTATGTTTTATTCTTGTTTATTTTTCTGGTTTATTGTTTATAGTGAGGTTCATGTTATTGTTTATTGTTCATTTGTAGGTTTATTGTATATTGCCAGATTTTTCTGTCTTCTAGGACATTTTTAGGATTATTGTAGTGGGTCAATATTTTTTTTTATTTTAGGTTAGATCGATCGATCTATCTATCTATCTATCTATCTATCTATCTATCTATCTATCTATCTATCTATCTATCTAATCTATCTATCTATCTATCTATCTATCTATCTATCTATCTATCTAATACAAGTGAAAAAAATGTAGTAACAAGAAATGCACAATGTAACTGACTGAGAAGTTCATTATCTCCGTTGAATGTCAAAGTAAAAAAGCTCCCTCACAGCAAGAAGGTCCTAGGTTCGATTCCCGCCTGGGGCGCTGTTGGCACCGTGCTCCGGGCGGGTTATCTCCCAAACAGGAGCCTTTCTGTGTGGAGTTTGCATGTTCTCCCCGTGCTCTCATGGGGTTTCCTCCACCTACCATCAGTAAGGACCCCCCCCAAAAACATGCACCCATCATCGTCTGACCAGCGATGGACACCTGGTACCAGGTCCCCAGGCGTCGTTGACGAACGCTGCCCACTGCTCCTGGCTGCCCCCCCGAGGAAGGACAAGCCAGGATGGCTGAAATGCAGAGGCCTCATTTCATCGGCCACCACCCAAAATAAGCGTGTGTGTGTGTGTGTGTTAGGGTTAGGGTTAGGGATATATGCATGTGTTGTAGTGTTGAGTGACCAATAAAGATTCTTCTTCTTCTAAAAATACTCCCCACCAGAAGAACAAAATACAGTACTCACTACAGAGTTTTACTTCAATAGACGTTAATTCTTATAATGTGTAGTCACCTGGGCTGTGTTTAATGTGTGTAATATGGATATCCAGTCACGTAGGCCGTGCTTATGTAATATCCATATCCCTATCGAGGAAGTATTCTGTGGAATCCACAGTTACAACTGAGTCAATTCTGACATATTGAACTGTGGAAAATCCTGCAACACAAAGTGTAATGTGTCCAGTTCCTCAGTTTACAGCTGCCATCAATGCGCATTGGTCATCTGCGCCTCCGCTTGGGGTTGATGAGTAACAGTACGTTTCTAGAAGAGCACTTCCAGTTAAAACTGGATTAATCACGCCCTGGGATTGCCGCTGACCTCTGGGCCAGCAGGTTCATTCGCAGTTTAGCGCAAATAAATGAAAGTTTACCCTTGCACAAAGGACTGGATAGTTTTAAATTCATCATTTGTTATCGTAGTATTCATTTCCATCTAATCCCTCCTATGCTGAAAGAAGGATTGAAGGTCCTTTCTCAAGGCTTCTCCTCATGTTTTTCTTGACAATGTTTTCTTCCTGGGACTTTTCCGCTTCCCCACTTGAGGGTTTCTGGTTAGGGGTTTCGATCTCCTCTGTTAAATGTTCAGGAATGCTTGGGAAGCCCGTTGAGACCGTAACTCTGTGATTAAGGGCTGTATAAATAAACTTGACTAGACTCTGCAACATAAGTCCCTGTAACTTTCAGTTCCTCCTCATTCCACCTCATTCACAAAACCTTCCCACAAGTTCTTCTCAATTCTGCTCCTCAGAGAAAAGCCCACAAGATACCACCAGAATCGCTTCCCAAAGACACCTCCAGTAGTGCTCGTAGACCTTCTGAGGTCTTTTGCCATTTGTAGACCTTTTCAGGTCTTCACTTTTCCTCTCGACGGAAGAACACTCGAAACACTGCAAAAAAATCGCTTTCCAAAGACCTGCTTTGTCCCCCAAGGGCATGATTAGCCTCCGATGACCCACGTAGACTTTGTTAGATTTTGTTAAGTCTACAGACCATATTAGGTCTGCAAATGGTGGCTCCTGAAACATTTTGTTTCAAATGTCAGGTCTGGACAATATGACGTTGTCATTTGTCAAACGTTAAACCTGCTATTTGCTGCAGTGAAGTCTTCGTGCGCTAAACCCGAAGGGGGACGGGGAAAACAGGGAAAGTGAGAGTCATGGCGGTCACCGAGGTCAGCAGCCACCCCAAAAGAGGAAGCCCAGTTGGCAGTAAGTTGTGCAAGTTTCTTCGGAGGTTCGGCTGCGACGCCGCAGACTCGGAATGAATGAGCTCATCAAAAAGTTTTTGGGAATTTCTCAGATCAAAATGAGAGCTGAGGCAAGCGGTGCTGTGACGTCTCCGCGGGGAGCTGTGTCAATCGTTACCGTTGTCCATCGAGCCATAATGGAGAGGGAAGAGCACGTTCTAGAATTTGCAAGTACAAGTGTAAAATAGTTCATAGTAGACAGCAGACGAATGGCAGCTATAGCGGAAGCCAAATGCCTTATGATCGGGCTTATGAACAAAAGAAAAAAAAAAAAGAAGAGTTTTCAGGTGTCGCTTCAGGGCCGGTTCACATGAAATGCCCTGAAACACGCTGCTGAATCATTTTTACTTGGGCACTTGGGAGGACGCGCACAACAGCCAAAACCAAACATTCTCTATTAAACCTCTTCAAATGTGCACCAATCAAGGCACACTCATCACATTACAGTATGACTGAGCAATCACAAGTACAAAGAGCTCAAAGGAGTTTGTTTGTTGATTATCTAGGCTGTTAGCAACCTAGTTCTAGGCCTATCGTGACCCCAAAAACAAGTGTCCACACATACATGCAAAAACAAGATGTATTTTTATTAACGTTGAAATTATCGGCCTTGCATCTGCATGTAAGTAAAAGTGAGCGCTACATTGCTTAAAAAGCTGAATTGGGACATTCAGCCCTGAGCAAACGTCATTAGATCGGCATTAGATGGACGTCCCTTGTTCCCAGCTGATATTCCTCCAGTCGTTGCTCCGCCTTTTGGAACCTGAATAATACCGGCTGGACAGGTCCTACGGCTCCGGTATCCAAGCCTCTCCTCCATATTGACAGTGGGGTCCGGCCCACGGCGCAGACAGGATGTGGCGATGGAAGCCGTGACTGATCGGTCATTCCATGTCGCGTGAGATGCGGTGCGCTTCCGGCTTTTCGTCAAGCTCAAATATTTTATCTCCATCTCTATGAAGCGCGCCCCCGGTCGCATCCGGAACAGGCGGCGCGCCGCTACCGCGCCCTTCGACGCGCCTGCATTGAAAACAACGGACCCGCTCGCTCCAAAGACGCTTGATGTAAACCGGCCCTAAAACCATCGACAGATTCGGATGAGCTGAGAGGCGGAGGCCTTTTGGTTTAAGGTCGGGGCCAGGGACGGGTAAAAGGCGTAGATCCGATGCTCTTATCGACGGGGGCTGCTGGTGCTGCTGGCGGCGGCGGCGGTGAATCCTCCAACGTCGAAGTTGGTTGTGAAACTCGCAGGAAGCCCGCGGAGGGAGCCGAGCGTCGGGGTGACCTCGTGTTGGTCGACCATACTTTCCCGGCGCGGATTCAAGCTGGGTTTTTTCCTTTGGCCGGATTTAAATGACGGACACGAGAACGGCCTTTTCCCCTGTGGCCAGGCTTGCATCGAAACATCAGACCCGGAGCCCGGAGTTATTTTCCTCTGACCCGCGGCACAAGAAAACCTCCGACGGAACCGCGCTCGCCCCGGGAAGCGGTACGAGGGAACGTCACTTCCCTCTGACCTGGGACATTAAACGTATTCAACCGGGGGACCGGGGGCTTTGGCTATTTGGGGCACCGGGAGGGAGCGCGTGCGGCGCGATGAACGATTTTTTTTTTGGGGGGGTGGGGGACGACGACTGAAGGATCCAACCCCGCCCCCCCCTCCACCACATGTACCCCCACAAACCCCCCCCCCCCCGACCCCGTCTCATCTTTTCAGAACCGCCATGTGGAGAGCTGGTTGTGTGTGTGCGTTGCTATTTTTACACAAGTCATTATGTGGCAATGGCTGTTTCTATTTTTACTTTCTCTTCTCCAGCAGAAACCTCTTTTCTTGCCCCCCCCCCCCCCTCGCCCTCGCCGCCTCTGAAGTGCCGTCTCTCCGGGGAGGTCCACCCTGTCATTTAGGAGAAAGGCAACAACGTGCTGACTTATCGCGGCACCAGAGAGGGTTGAAGCCACTCTTTGCGCTCCCGTCTGCACGGCTCTCGATCCATCGGTCGACCCGTCTGTCCGCCTGTCCGCCTGTCTGTCCACCTGTCCGCCTGTCTGTCTGCCACGCACTAAAGCCCACCCACACGCTTCCAACCCACGCCTGGGCGGGGGCACGGAAAAGAGAGAAAGAGAATCAACGGAGGAAGAT
>NC_137193.1:8644140-8651640 GCF_960531495.2 Zeus faber | reverse complement strand
AAAATAATGGACCATTAAGGGGTGGATTACCCAATTCCATACTCACACACACCACACACACACACACACACACTCCCCATCTCCTTCACCCTTTAAGTATATAATAGCGAGACAGGACATTTTTCAGTAGATTAAGATAATTGTATGAATGTATTGCCACGGGCGGGGTGGGCCGGGTGGTGGTGGTGGTGAGGTGTCTTATCCTAATCTGACTTTATGGCTGTCTAGGAGCGAGGGGGTTGGCAGGAGAGGAGGCAAAGTGATAGAGGCTTAGAGTGTAGCAGGGTGACCAGCATACACGTGCATGCTCGGGGGAGGGTGTGTGTTCGTGTTTGTTTATTATGTCGTTATTTTTTTGGACTTTATCCTGAAGCCATAGACTGGGTGACCACACCACACCTCATTGATAAGGGTCCCAGTTTTGACATTTTACAACACTTTCATCCATTGCGAGAAGAAGCAACATGGAATCACCGACCGGATGTTCCACTTCCTGTGAATTGCGACGGGGTTGCCATCTTTATTCAACTTTTTGACAAGTTGAATTAAAGTTCTCCATGAAGGAACTCTTAACATATCGGTAACTTTGTGAATGTTGAAACAGTGTTAAAAACCGTCTTAGGATAAATCGGTTTTTGCACTCTTTGTGTGGCTTGAACGCTAAATAAACGCTGACATCTGACCAGCTTAGATCCACACAACTTAGAGTCAAAATAACAAAATATATCTAAACCCAGAAATGCAATACTCTCAATGTGTGCTGCAGCGTGCAGTAACAGTGGCCTCTCCGAGTCCTCGACGGGTGTTGCTCTAGAAGTCCGTAACTTCTAGTAGAAGTCATGGAGTGGGACTTTTATGTTATGGCCTGGAATGTTTCCATAACTTGTAGATAAGTTACAGACTTTGATTTTCCTGCATTCAGCTGGAATTGTTCTGGACCTCTGTCTCTGTTTAAGACTGATCAGTGGACCTGCCTGAGCACCCCTGCCGTGGACGGCGGTGTCCGTGCGGCGCGATGCCCCCGTCACCTGCCTGCTTCCGGAGAGGCTCTCGGAGTCATGTTTGGGAAGGAATCCACTTGGCGAACGGAGCCACAAATCCTATAATCAGGCATTCACCGGCCTCCGCTGCAGTCGTTGTCTAATCAGCGTGGGTGTCAAGTTGTCAAGCCTCTGTGTTGTAAGAGAGGTGGATAGAGACAGGAATCGCAGAAGGGGAATGGAGGGGGTTCCGTACCCGGACACTTCAGTGCAGGTATTTAGGTGTCAAGCTCTCAATCACCTTTATCTCGGAGCGCTCGGCAGCTGGTAAATGGATGAAAGTTTGATGTCCTCACCAGTCCTGGTTCTACAGCTCAGCTGCTGACAGGCCGAGTGTAATGAGAGCTTAATTGTTGGACTATAGACTGTAAACACGACATTAGCCAAGGCCAAGGTGGCCTCTGCCGTCTTAGAGCTGTGTGGTCGGTGTCACAACGCACCAGGGATCCTGCTGCTAAATATCCCATATCAATAATTGACATAGTTACTGTGAAAATACACCCAGCGTCGAGACGAACATCAAATTCATCAATGTCCAGTTGTTGAAAGGTGCTTTTGCTGACATCATCATCTTCAGTCTTTATTCTGAAATAAAGTAAACAGAATTTCAACAAATCCATGTCAGAGTTAGACTGGAAACAGCGTTCCTGGTCCGAGGAGTGGAAATGATTAAACGGACATATTGCTCCATTTCTTATTGCTCACTGACTCAAGCAGAGCCTCTCCCCCTCTCTACATGTGCAGAATTGTCAACCCCTCTAAGGGGGAAAAAAAAAAGGAAGAAGAGCAAAGAATGTTGTTTTCTTTTTCCCCCAAGTGGGTTGTTTCCAGTCAAGTATCCCCGAGCTCAAACATCACATTTTGAAAAAGCTTTGAGCGCGTTCCAACACAAAGGCATTTTCCAAATTGCACTTGGACAAAAAGACCCATCTCAAAACAAAGAGAAGACAAAGTCGAATAAAATAAGCAGATATTAGAACAAATTAGAGCCCTTTGTTTACCAGCGGAGATTCTCCTCCTACGCTTTGGTTTAAGTCGAACAGAAAGCGGCCACAGCAGATGTGCGGTCTTACAGGACAATTAAACTGTAATTACAAACAAATGAGCCCATCGCGCCTCGTGGCTGACATCTTCCCCAAGATAAGTAATGACGTACAAGATGCCAATTAGGTGAAGCAGGCCCAAACAATGGAAGGTATGACAACTTGGACGGGGTAGGGAAAAGAAAAGCAAGCGGACGGAAAAGAAGGAAGCGCACGTTCAATGCCCTCCAGATGTCAAACACACAGATCCTGCTGATGAAGGCTGGATGTTGGGGATTCCTATCTGCAGGATTCAGTGCATATATACAGTTTAGTACACAAGTGTGGGTGTGTATGTATGTGTGTGTGTGTGTGTGTGTATCAAGTCTACAAGTGCAGGTGTATACAGTAAATTCTTGTGTGTTTTTGCTGTGTGTCAAATGTGCGTTTATGATCAATTCAGGTGGAAAAGTCCAGGTTCAGAAAGTGAAACAGCTGCCATGTTTTTTGTGACACCCGCTTGCAAATCCACTTGGTTGATGCAAAATCTCAGATTTTTCTTTCTGGACCCTCATTTTCCACTTCTGGATTAATTCAGCTGTATTGTAAATGATACGGCCCCTTCCTTCTGCAGGCTTTGCCCAAATATCAAAGTGGATCCTTGCCTTCAATGTCGTGTTGTATGTGCAAAGGATCTACCATAGTGCTTTAACGTTGTGTTTTCAGTTGGCTAGCCGAGCTGTTTGAAACTCGCTGTTGACCCTGATACTGCTCTTAGCAACGTAGCAGTAGCTACATATAATTCCAGTGCTTCATTGGCAGTTTAGGTTCAATTCTACTTGAATTACTACTTTTTTTTTACGGCGAGTCTCTACATCGCCGTCGGTGCTCCAGACGGCGGTAGTTGCAGCGTTCCCCCACCGATAAGAACTGAATGCAGGGTGCTTTGATGGGAGGACAGGGTGATTCGGTCTTCATGTACTTCATCACTGACAGTGCTTGGCAAGGGAAGGTGGAAAGACGCTCACAGAACAGAACCTCCAAAACAGACATACTGCAGTGGGCAATATGACAGGGTTATGAGTTGATATACCACAGTGCAAACGACTCAGCACTTCATTCAGTTCATAGACCGCTGCCCTACCCCGTCACGTTCGGTCAAATATCCTACAGTGTACGGACAATGGAACTGTTCACTGGGACTCCTTGCTCTCCAGGTTCCTTCTTAGTTTGACCGATACTGCGCGACCTACCTTCAAGATTCAAGATTCAAGGTTCAAGATTCAATAGGTTTATTTGTCACATATAGTACATATACATACGTTCATACATATATGCAGTGAAATGTCTTTGCAACGCACCCGGAGATTATGCACAATAGTGACTAAACCAAACATAATAGCTAACCTAATACCTACCTATTTACCTCTAATGCAACTGGTGACTACAACTGAGCCGTCCTTTAAATTACAATGAGAATGTTTCTCAATATTTTCTTACATTACTCAGCTCAACGAGGGCAGACCAGGTCATCAGATCGATGCTTGAAAGGGGTTGCGCAACAACAACTGTGTAATAAGCATGAGTGAATAACGAACAGCCTCTGCATTTCTTCCTCACTGTTAATTCATTCATTTTGTGGGATAGGCTTGTATTTTTTGTTACCATAACCTCAACCTAGTGAGGGTGGTTCCGAAGGGAAGGGCCGCCCATAGCCTTGGTAAACACTGGCAGGGTTGCTTTCAAGGAGGACCTTGACAGCGCAGATAACTTCAGGAAATATTAAGCCAGTGATCTATTTAAAATAGGAACTGATACATAGCGCTGGAAGGGCTTGTCGCTCGCTATGTTGTCACATAAAGATAAGAGTAAACCATAAGTGGCACGGTAATTATTTAATCATTTACAGTATGAGTCAAAGCAGCGACCTGCTTCGATAACCTTAATGTGGTCCAGAAAAGGAAAGAACAGAGTTTTGAGCAAAGACAGGTGTCACTAAACGGACCGTGAAGTTGAATTATGCAAAATACAGCCTCTCCCAAATAGTGAAGCAGTGTGACATCCAGGGACTGATTAAGGCGTCCAGAGGCGGTGGGCTACCTCTATCCATAATCCTACTACTACATCAACACACCCATTCACAAAATAAAAATGCTGTTCTCCTGATCCATGCTCCAGTTGTGGCTTTTTTCTTTTTTTAAAGCTTTTAGCTTTAAGCCCATCTTATCCAGATTCAGACGAGAAGCATGCTGACTGTATAAGCTCAATGCAAGGCTGGATCAACTAGCCTACCATCTGTGAAATTAGGTAAATTCACCTTCTCTCTCTATAAACCTGGTGCTTTAGGGTTGGCAGTACAGTCAGCTGAGTTTTGTTGATGGCAATGCACTGGTGCGAGGCATTGCAGTTGTACAACCCCAACTAACTTGAAGCAGTGCTTTATAGTTGATAATCACAGATTAGTCCTATAGGTATAAAGGTATAAAGCAATATCTGCAATTCACATCAACATTTTACGTATTTTACATTTGCTATTTTATGTTCCCTGCTGCAACATCACACTCAGAGGCAAATTCACAAAAGGGTTGCGTGGCTTTTGTGGCCGCTAAACCGGCCTAAATAACAGAAAAGCAAGCATCTAATTCAAAAAGCACTGGCAAACGGTGAAATGCACCACTAACTGCACTGCCACACAGATAGCATCTTGGTGTGTCGGTGCTATTTGCACATATTCAAATACGTATTATGCATGCATTTGGCACAAAATTAGCCCCTTTTCTATACAAATGAGCCTCGTTGCAATTAGCTCTCTATTCACAAACACCATCACTAATAGCTAATAGAAATGATTACCGTTTGCAGAGACCTGGTGGTATTGGCGCAGAGACCAAAACATTAAAAAAAAAAGGGCAGCGGAGTGCAATCGTCTTCAGAGAGCTGGTGAAACTGAAGCACATTTATAAGGTGTGTCACGCCCAGACTTTCCAGTGACGTGTGAGTAATAACACATTATTATTATTACTAATATTATTATTATTATTATTATCACTGTCACAGCATACAAAGGTAGCAGCAGCAGTCCATGGTGGCTTGTTGAAACGTTGAATAATTTATTGTCCAAATTAGGTGTTACAAACATTGACAAAAACGGTCCCATAATTCCTAAACTCAAAGGATATCGAAAAAAACAACTAAAAGTTATAGGCAATAGCGATTAAGTGGTCAAAAATGGCATTGAAACACAGATGGCATCGAACTTCGTGGGACCATGGACAGCTCCGCGGCCTCGGCTGCGGCGGTCTGGAACTCGGTAGAGCAAAAATAGATTTAATCAACTGCTGTGTGGGAAGAGTAAGTTTTAAGTTCTTTTATGGATTTACTGACACTATTTAAACGCTTCACGGTCACCGCACGTAAACCTAAAAATACTCCGCCGCGGCATTCGTTGACACGGGAGCGGACGTGAAGAGCAGCAGTCTACCCACAACAATTTCCATGATATTCAAATCCCACCGTCAGGGTTTTGCACAGCACTGGCACAGCCCCTCCAAGGATTTCCATTTCAATTTTACATTTCCATTAAACACTTTCAATCAAAATAGCTACTGCCCCCCACCACCACCACCACCACCACCACCACCACCATGGAAGACTGCACTCAGCAGTTAAACTTTATGGGCGTGTTTGTGCTTTCATATCTTTACCATACCTCGCTACGGCGGCACAGGCAGTGGGTGCGGTTGTTGCGCAATTCATGGTGCTGTTAGCGGCCGCAATCCATTCTTCTATTCAACTTGCCCTTCCAAAAAATTTAGGTGGGGGGGGGGGCAGGAACTGAAATCCAATTCCGATCTAACCCCAAATCTTCCAGGAATAGCAGCAAAAAGCCAGCTCGAAACACACAACAGCAGAAATACACATGTCCGCTCATCTTTTGTTTTCTAATTATATTAGTTGCAATTCTTTCTGGAATCATACAGCTGGTCGGGGAATTTCTTTAACAGCACTCAAAAGCTTCCGCTTCCCCACCACCACCACCACCACCCCCACCAGTGGAGCTCCACGTTATTACACCGGAGAGGAACGGTTTGGATTGAAACAACATGTCGGGCTGTGAAATGTATGCAATGTTTAATGCCTGGCTGCAGTTACAGTTTCCGACCCTGTGGGTACCGGCACATTACGAGCGCTCGGCTTCGGCCATTCCTGCAGGTGCGACTACTTCACGCCTCCCGACTCTAGGGATTTTCTGGACGCACATCAGGCGCGCACGCACACACACACACACACACAATGGGCCGGTTTATTGTTGTTGTTTATTAAACAAACAAGTGCAGCTGGAACGAGTCATGTTCCATATTCAAAAGGCCTCGAGACGCTCGTTTGGCGGAGAGAGCGGCGCAGGATCTTTATTGGGGAACTGTGGATCCGAGCAAACTCAATGAAGCTTAATTTGGCCTATTCTCCTCTGCGTGCGCGCGCCTGTGTGTGTGTGTGTGTGTGTGTGTGTGTGTGTGTGTGTGTGTGTGTGTGTGTGTGTGCGTGTCCACATCAGGAAGCCCCCCCCCCCCCCCCATGCTGCGGGCAACTAATAATAAATAATTTCCTGCGTCACACACCAGTGCTGGTGTTTCTGTCCATCTGGTTTGTGGCTCCTCCGTCCCCCCGGTGGCTCAGGATGTAACCTCACGGAGCCACAAACACAAACCTCCACGCTAAAAGTAGCCTGTACTGTATTGTGTTCAGGCATTCCTAGACAACAGCTCGCTCTCTAACACACACACACACACACACACACACACACACACACACACACACACACACACACACACACACACAAAAGACATTACAACCATTTCCAAAAGGAAGCATCTCTTGAAGGTGCATGTTTCAATGAAAAATAAATCTAAAAAGTAAACACACAAACTCAAATATTGATCCATAAAAGTAATTTATAGATGTCGTGTAGATGTTTTACAGGTCACCAGCCGTTCTGGTTTTACTTTACACTTTGGATAACAGCTAATAACATTACGACCGTGGTCTTCCGGTGTGTCGCAGAATCTCATGGAAATGAGCCTCAACGATCTCTGCTCTTGTCGGTTATTTTTGTGAAATCCCAAATTCCTCAAGTTGATTTCATATCACGTGTGAAGACGCAGGTGCTGTGATTCTATTGCTGTACAGTAAATGTTTGACCCAAATGCAACAGCCTTGAAAAAGCGTGGATATAAACCTGACGACGGGGGAGTCAGGCCTCCGCTTTTGAACTTCAGGATCGATTCACAGAGAACCTTTGGCATCGGGGAATCGGCCGGACACATGTCGTGCCCCGGTGTAATCCGCCGTTCGTGTTCCCACAATCCAGTTGAACATATTCCATGTAAACTGTACTTCTAGTGAATGAATGAGAACAGCTGCTGCTTGTCTTCGAGAGG